>NC_092095.1:71930314-72297000 GCF_045679555.1 Salvelinus alpinus
GTACAGTGAGGGAAAAAGTATTTGATCCCCTGCTGATTTTGTACGTTTGCCCACTGACAAAGAAATGATCAGTCTATAATTTTAATGGTAGGTTTATTTGAACAGTGAGAAACAGAATAACAACAAAAATATCCAGAAAAATGCATGTCAAAAATGTTATAAATTGATTTGCATTTTAATGAGGGAAATAAGTATTTGACCCCTTCTCAATCAAAAAAGATTTCTGGCTCCCAGGTGTCTTTCATACAGGTAGCGAACTTCGGAGATTAGGAGCACACTCTTAAAGGGAGTGCTCCTAATCTCAGTTTCTTACCTGTATAAAATATACCTGTCCACAGAAGCAATCAATCAATCAAATTCCAAACTCTCCACCATGGCCAAGACCAAAGAGCTCTCCAAGGATGTCAGGGACAAGATTGTAGACCTACACAAGGCTGGAATGGGCTACAAGACCATCGCCAAGCAGCTTGGTGAGAAGGTGACAACAGTTTCTGTGATTATTCGCAAATGGAAGAAACACAAAAGAACTGTCAATCTCCCTCAGCCTGGGGCTCCATGCAAGATCTCACCTCGTGGAGTTGCAATAATCATGAGAACGGTGAGGAACCAGCCCAGAACTACACAGGAGGATCTTGTCAATGATCTCAAGGCAGCTGGGACCATAGTCATCAAGAAAACAATTGGTAACACACTATGCCGTGAAGGACTGAAATCCTGCAGCGCCCGCAAGGTCCCCCTGCTCAAGAAAGCACATATACATGCCCGTCTGAAGTTTGCCAATGAACATCTGAATGATTCAGAGGACAACTGGGTGAACGTGTTGTGGTTAGATGAGACCAAAATGGAGTTCTTTGGCATCAACCCAACTTGCCGTGTTTGGAGGAGGAGGAATGCTGCCTATGACCCCAAGAAACCATCCCCACCGTCAAACATGGAGGTGGAAACATTATGCTTTGGGGGTGTCTTTCTGCTAAAGGGACAGGACAACTTCACCGCATCAAAGGGACGATGGACGGGGCCATGTACCGTCAAATCTTGGGTGAAAACCTCCTTCCCTCAGCCAGGGTATTGAAAATGGGTCGTGGATGGGTATTCCAGCATGACAATGACCCAAAACACACGGCCAAGGCAACAAAGGAGTGGCTCAAGAAGAAGCACATTAAGGTCCTGGAGTGGCCTAGCCAGTCTCCAGACCTTAATCCCATAGAAAATCTGTGGAGGGAGCTGAAGGTTCGAGTTGCCAAACGTCAGCCTCGAAACCTTAATGACTTGAAGAAGATCTGCAAAGAGGAGTGGGACAAAATCCCTCCTGAGATGTGTGCAAACCTGGTGGCCAACTACAAGAAACGTCTGACCTCTGTGATTGCCAACAAGGGTTTTGCCACCAAGTACTAAGTCATGTTTTGCAGAGGGGTCAAATACTTATTTCCCTCATTAAAATGCAAATCAATTCATAACATTTTTGACATGCGTTTTTCTGGATTTCTTTGTTGATATTCTGTCTCTCACTGTTCAAATAAACCTACCATTAAAATTATAGACTGATCATTTCTTTGTCAGTGGGCAAACGTACAAAATCAGCAGGGGATCAAATACTTTTTTCCCTCACTGTATAACAGAAGCAGGAGAACTGAAGTCTATCTCAATCATAAGGATCAAACCCTTATCGGAGATTGCACTCTGTGGATGGACACATCACCAAACTAAGGGAGAAGTCGTTTGGGACCCGAAAGGATGTGACCTGATATGAATCAAAGAAAAAGACGAGTAGGTGCTCATCATGAACAAGATTGAACCAGTGGAAGGTGAAGACCTACCCCTGCACCTGAACAGGAAGAACCTGTGACAACAACAAGGGTGGCGGCTGCTGTGACGACCACAGTAGCTACCACTAGATGACATCGACTGCCCTTACCAAGCAGACCACCGTGCCAACAAAGCAACCTGAGACATCAGTCAGGAGAGTTTTTACTGATATTTGAAACTTTCTGATAAACTCTAATGATCTACCTCAAGATAAGAACATTGAAAAAGCAACAGAATTAGATATATCAGAATCAGAACCACTCAGGGACACTACATGAGAAGAAGTAGTGAAGAAGGAGTGATACGAATGGGCTAAGTATATGGCAAACAGACACAGAATGGACAATTGTATTTTGTGAAGAAAATCACCTTTGTCTGATCTTTTAATAGTCTCTGAACCAGCATCATGTAAAAACTGTGTAAGTTGTAAAAATGACTATTGTACCAATAGAAAGTATTCTATTCCCTTGTGTGACATAAAATGTAGGATTGTTCTGGGTAAGTACTAGGGGTAAAACTATGTTGAATGAGACCATGCTGGGAGACAATGATTGTGTTGCCTATAATATTAGAACTGAATTAAATGTACCTCAATTAGACAGAGGTACCGTGGTTAAAGGAAAATATGAATGTTTTTACAGCCATGACACCGAAGGAATTGATGTAGGAAACACCACTGTAGAATGTGATACTATTTGGGTTTTAGAGAATGTGGGAGTTCGTAAAAATAATGATAAAGGGTTGTGTGGTCACATAACTCAGGTTGCGCCATCTCTTAATATGTTGAAAAATCAAGACAAAGGTATTGCTGATAGTTTCTGGATGTGTGGAAAAAAACTAACTGTTGAATGTATTGCCTGATGGATGGATTGGTCTTTGTGCCTTAGTTAGAGCAATTAAATAGGTTACTATTATTGAATCACTCCATGATGACTATGTTAAAACCTAGAGTTAAAAGGGTTTATGATAAGGATCCTGAGGTATACCTTAATGCAATTGGATTGCTTAGAGGTCTACTTAGGGATTTCAAGGCCAGAGAGGAGGTTAAATCAGGATTTGAATCTATATTTCTGTGGATAACACCAAATCTGAACTTAGAATGGATTAATTATATATGATATAATCAACAGGGATTCATTAACTATACTTAATTGGCTCTTAGTGGAGAAGGGTGGAGTTTGTGTCATGTTTGCTAGGATGACCATCATGTTAGGAGGAGGGTTGTTGGCTTTGGGTATTGCATTTTGTTGTGTTATACCCCTGGTAAAGTCAATTGTGGTTCAGACAGCAGTTAAATAGATGTCTGTAAGGAGAGATGACCCTCCTGTGGTGATTGATCCTGTACCGAGTAGCCCAGGCAAGTATACTAATAAGTATGGAAAGCCTTGTAATGCGGTCGGTGGACCTTTGGGCTGCCCCTTTGGGAATCCAAACTGTCTATATAGAGTAGTTCCTGGAGGTGGTTATGCTTGCCATGATTTTTGTAAGGATGGTCTACCTGTATATGCTGTATTTCCAAATTCATGTCTGCAAGGAGGATCATGTTGAAATGCTTAAATTTAGAATGATGTTGTGTCAATTTTCTTTTGTAACTGCATGTAGGTCTTTGATTTTCTCATTCAATTTCTTATTATATTCATTGTATTATTTTTATTTTTTATACTGTTTCTGATTGGATCTTTTACTCCTATTTCACATTTGAGATGTTTGGTACAAGTGATTTGTAAGCTTTATTTTGATAATGTTTTAGTCAATTGTTGGTATTGATATCTACTCTCTATATGTCATTTTTAGTATGGTTTTTGAGGTTAATACCCTCAAGAGGAGGGATTATGTAGGAGTAGGTGACATATGTGGGTAGATATCACACTGTTGGACAAGTAGACAGGAGTATACTGGAAGGTAGTATAAGAGAGCAGATGTGAGTGCATTTGCCATTCTGGTAAATACAGGAAACCAAAGATTAGCAGATGGTGTAGTAGTGTAGTGGTAACATAAGATACATGGATAACATATAAATATAAATGATAGCTGAACATTAAAGTAACGAACCACATGTTAACATGGGTCATGGGACCGTGGTGATGAAGGTCTACTAAGGGACGTTCTGACCCTCTGACCCTTGTAGATTCTCCATTGTGCTGACATACATGTCAGACAGAGTGGCGCCTAAAAGCAATTGGACACTAGACATATGGTCTGACAATTCTATTACAAACATACATGTCAGACAGAGTGGCGCCTAGAGGTAATTGGACACACTGGGATAAAGGGTCCAGCCACTATTATAAACAAATTGAAAGCAGATGGTGGTGAAAGAGCCATAGGGGACGGACAATACTATGTGTGTATAAATAGAGTAGCTGGAGTTCTGAGAAGGGGTGTGTTCCGCGGGGTGTGTTCCGCGGGGACATGCCAGTGGGCTGTACAGTTGTAATAAAGAGCATGTTTGATTTTAAAAGTTCTGGTAAGCGTTGTATTTGAAAATGATTTTCCACGACAGAATCTGCAGAGAAGAATGTGAGAAGCTTGTGTGCCAAGCTTGTAGCGTTATACCCAAGAAGACTCGTGTCTGTAATCGCTGCCGAAGGTGCTTCAACAAAGTACTGAGTAATGGTCTGAATACTTATGTAAATGCAGTATTTCAGTGTTTTATTTAAGATTTTTTTTCTCCCCAATTTCATCATATCTAATTACGATCTTGTCTCATCGCTGCAACTCCCCCAACGGGCTCATGAGAGGCCAAACCCTCCCCTAACCCGGGCGACGCTGGTTCAATTGTGCGCCGCTCTATGGGACTCCCGGTCACAGCCGGTTGTGACACAGCCTTGGTTTGAACCCGGGTCTATAGTGACGCCTCAAGCACTGCGATGCAGTGCCTTAGACTGCTGGACACTTAGGAGTCCTTCAGTTTTTTTTATTCTTAAAAATGTCTACAAATCTGTTTTCGCATTGTCATTACACGGGAAAAGTGGGGGGGGGAACTATTTTATCAATTTTAGAATAAGGATGTAAGTTAACCAAATGTGGAAAATGTCAAAGGGTCTGAAAACTTTCCGAATGCACTGTATCTACATAAAGAAGTTAGATCCTGCTTCTGTTGCCTGTTTGAGTTTGTTTGATAGCCTATTGATTCTGTGACCTCAAAGCCTCACTCAATTGCAACATGTCACAAAGCAATTTCCCAATTTGAGCAGTTTTTTGTGCTATGCTGTAAAAGGTTTTAAAGTGTGCCATGCTGTAATAAAGGTTTTAATGTGTGCTATGCTGTAATAAAGGTTTTAATGTGTGGTATGCTGTAATAAAGGTTTCAATGTGTGCTATGCTGTAATAAAGGTTTTAATGTGTGCTATGCTGTAATAAAGGTTTTAATGTGTGCTATGCTGTAATAAAGGTTTTAATGTGTGCTATGCTGTAATAAAGGTTTTAATGTGTGCTATGCTGTAATAAAGGTTTTAATGTGTGGTATGCTGTAAAAGGTTTTAATGTGTGCTATGCTGTAATAAAGGTTTTAATGTGTGGTATGCTGTAATAAAGGTTTTAATGTGTTCTATGCTGTAATAAAGGTTTTAATGTGTGGTATGCTGTAATAAAGGTTTTAATGTGTGCTATGCTGTAATAAAGGTTTTAATGTGTGCTATGCTGTAATAAAGGTTTTAATGTGTGGTATGCTGTAATAAAGGTTTTAATGTGTGGTATGCTGTAATAAAGGTTTTAATGTGTGCTATGCTGTAATAAAGGTTTTAATGTGTGGTATGCTGTAATAAAGGTTTTAATGTGTGGTATGCTGTAATAAAGGTTTTAATGTGTGCTATGCTGTAAAAGGTTTTAATGTGTGCTATGCTGTAATAAATGTTTTAATGTGTGGTATGCTGTAATAAAGGTTTTAATGTGTGCTATGCTGTAATAAAGGTTTTAATGTGCGGTATGCTGTGTAATAAAGGTTTTAATGTGTGCTATGCTGTAATAAAGGTTTTAATGTGTGCTATGCTGTAATAAAGGTTTTAATGTGTGCTATGCTGTAATAAAGGTTTTAATGTGTGCTATGCTGTAATAAAGGGTTTACAATCATTTTCCTTTAGAACACATTATAATAATTTATTTAGTGTCGTTTACAACTGTTCCAAACGGTCAGAAATATAATATTGTAATCTAACAGCACCTGTTTGCCACACAATAGGCTACGCAGCTCTCACTCCTATACCATCCTTTTCTTTTTTCTTTTTAATAATAAGTAATGTCGTTATCATTAGCAGGCTTAGTATAGTAGCCTTGTATATTGTGAATAATGATGAGTGAGAAAGTTACAGACACATAAATATCATAGCCCCAATACATGCTAACCTCTCACCATTAAAAGAAGAGGGGAGGTTAGCATTTGTTTTGGCGCAGGGGTATGATATTTGTGCGTCTGTTACTTTCTCACTCATCATTATTAATGTAGAAGTGTTTAGAAACATATTCTATTCTTCTTTAATAATTGGATAGGAGTGGACTCAAACTAAGGTGTACCCAAGAGCCGTCGCCAGCAATCATGGATCTTTCTTCTTCTCACCAGCATAGTCATATTTGACGTGAAGTTGGCTTACATGCATAATCGTAGCCTATTTTACAAGTGGTGATTTGCAATATCAGCCATTTTATCAATTGATTCTTCAGCGATAAAAGTAATATTTCATTCATGCCTTATGAGTTTAGTTGACTTATTTTTACTCATTTTAGGTATTTACATTTTTACTTGCATTTCATCTCTTGTCTTCTGCAATATCTTGATATGTTGCATCAGTCTTGGCCATTAGTCCCCATCTCATAATGGTATATTCTCCTCCCAGCTGCAAACCAAGTGTCAAGCTGGCTACCGTCAATAATGTATCGAATAAGAACTGTGGCTTTAAGCGTCAGTCACTTTGCCTGTAGCCTATTAATGCTAAATTCATGTAGTTTTTTTTCTCCATAATTCTAACAATTTGTTAATTTGCTTCAGTTTCTATGTACCTGGATTCACCTTGCCTGAAATGATTCGGGGAAATGCTTCTCTATGCAAGTTTCAACATCCTACCCTACTAACAACGCCAGTCACCACATCCTACCCCCAGTCCTAACATCCTACCCCCAGTCACCACTTTCTAGTTGCAAATGAAGTCTACCCAGCAACAGGTTTTTACCACATTGGTTCCCTTACTGGTTCATCTGTCCTTGGTTAGCGCTCAGCTTTTCATAATATAACATAATACATAACATAATACATAACATAATACATAATACATGGTCCTACAGTTTCTATGGTCATGCTGCAACAGTGCCTGATCTCAAAGTTTCATGAGTTAGACAGTCGGCTTCTGAGTACAGGTTATCACACATGCTTCCCATCCATGTAGTTTTGGGGGATGTTTAGGATAAGTAGTTTGCAGTTCCCACGTGGGCCTCAGCTCATTTTAATATATTTTTTATTTACCTTAATTTAACTAGGCAAGTCAGTGAAGAACAAATTCTTATTTTCAATGACGGCCTAGGATCAGTGGGTTAACTGCCTTGTTCAGGGGCAGAACGACAGATTTTTACCTTGTCAGCTCGGGGATTCGATCTTGCAACCTTTCGGTTACAAGTCCAACACTCTAACCACTAGGCTACCTGCCGCCCCATAGGCCTAGCAACATCATGTCTCATAAGAGACAAATCACATTATTTCAGCCACTATTACGTCTAGTCGCTTTGTCTCGCAACTTATCCAGAACACTGCAGCCTGTCTGGTGTTCAACCTTCCCAAGTTCCCCCATGTCACACCCTGCTCCTCCGTACATTCCACTGGCTTCCAGTCGAAGCTCACATCCACTACAAGACCATGGTGCTTGTCTACAGAGAAACAAAGGGAACTGCCCCTCCCTACCTTCAGGCTATGCTCAAATCATACATCCCAACCCGAGCTAAATGATTAAAATGTAAGTGTAAAAATGTACAAAACAACCACTGCTGTGCAGTCTGGAGTTTGGCAGGGATGTGTGATGTCAGAATTACAGAATAGATTGAACCTGCTTTTACCATGATTAACAGATTTACCAATCTCCTCCTCCTCTTCTTCATCTTTAATGTTAACATTCAGCTCCAGTGTTTGACTGCAGTCTTCCAGCTTCACTGATGCCATCTCTGGATCTTGCAGTGCAAACTGGGCTCCACTGTCACAATCAGGACCCAGTGACTGTAGGTTTGGACTCAGTGTGGACGGAGAGAGGCAGGCTGGGTTTGTCACCACTGTTGATTTTACCGGCCTCAGTCTTAATCTGAGTCGGCCTGTAGTAATAAAGAGAAACGGACACAAAAATTATTGTCTTGACAGTTCTGGAACTTTTTTATTCTGTAAAATATTATGTTTTTTTCCTGTTCAATTATCTAATTTCAATAGATCAAGTAGCTAAGCATTGACAACAAAAATTAATTCCCATTAGACACAAAGTGCACACTTTAAATTACACAACGTAAGTGCACTTAACCTATATAGTAGATTTCCTGAATTCACATACAGAGCATTTCAAAAGTACTCAGACCCCTTGACTTTTTCCATATTTTGTTACGTTTTACAGCCTTACTCTAAAATGGAGTAAGGCTGTAAAAAGCCACGACCCGGTGAAACATAGGATATTAAAAAAAATGTACAGTACAGTCAAAAGTTTGGGCACACCTATTTTCCAAATCTCTGCAGAATGCTGTGGTAGCCATGCTGGTTAGGTGTGCCTTGAATTCTAAATAAAATCACTGACAGTGTCACCAGCAACGCACCATCACACCTCCTTCTCCATGCTTCACGGTGGGTACCACACATGCGGAGATCATCTATTCACCTACTCTGCGTCTCACAAAGACACGGCGGTTGGAACCTAAAAATCTCAAATTTGGACTCATCAGACCAAAGGACAGATTTCCACCGGTCTAATGTCGATTGCTTGTGTTTCTTGGCCCAAGCAAGTCTCTTCTTCTTATTGGTGTCCTTTAGTAGTGGTTTCTTTGCAGCAATTCGACCATGAAGGCCTGATTCACGCAGTCTCCTCTGAACAGTTGTTGTTGAGATGTGTTTGTTTTGTACCTCTGCAGCAGAGGAAACTCTAGGGCTTCCTTTCCTGTGGCAGTCCTCACGAGAGCCAGTTTGAAACAACTTTAAGCTTGAAATTTTCCAGAATGACTGACCATGTCTTAAAGTAATGCTGGACTGTCGTTTCTTTGCTTATTTGAGCTGTTCTTGCCATAATATGGACTTGGTCTTTCACCAAATAGGGCTATCTTCTGTATACCTCACCTTGTCACAACACAACTGATTGGCTCAAACGCATTAAGAAGGAAAGAAATTCCACAAATTAACTTTTAAGAAGGCACACCTGTTAATTGAAATGCATTCCAGGTGACTACCTCATTGTCACGGATCCCTCCGGTACTGTTGCTCATTCCGTGCACCAGTTTCGGAGGTCTACGTCACTGAACTGTGTCATTACGCTCACCTGGTCCCCATATTCTCCCCTGATGAGTAATTGTATAAGTGTGCCCTTTGTTCACCATTGTCTTGTCGATTATTGTTCCAATGTCCGTTGGTAGTGTGAGTACCTGTGCCTTGTTGTTTTGGATTTCGTGTCGCTTGTATTGTGCAAATGATTACAGGTCTCGTCCCGTGTGGTATCATTGTGCGTGTATGTTATGGGTCTCGCACCGTGTATTTATTCGAGGTACTCCTCGCTCTTTTGTTTGGGTCTCAACCCTGTGTTTTGTATACGTGTTTGTTTGGTCTTCGTCCCCGTGCCTTTACATGGCACGCTGTAATTTGGGTAAATAAAAAACCCTATTACACATTTCTGCGCCCGTCTCCCTTTATACCAACGTGACACTCATGAAGCTGGTTGAGAGAATGCCAAGAGTGTGCAAAGCTGTCATCAAGGCAAAGGTTGGCTACTTTGAAGAATCTCAAATATAAAATATATTTTGATTTGTTTAACACTTTTTTTGGTTACTACATGATTCCATATGTGTTATTTCATAGTTTATGTTTTCACTATTATTCTACAATGTAGAAAATAGTAAAAAAGAAAAGAAAAACACTTGAATGAGTAGGTGTTCTAAAACGTCGAAACCTCCTTCTCCTTTTTTTTTACGTTGTTTTCTCCCCAATTTCCTGGTATCCAATTGCTAGTTACAGTCTTGTCTCATCGGTGCCACTCCCGTACGGACTCGTTAGAGGCGAATGTCGAGAGCCGTCCGTCCCGAAACACAACCCAACCAAGCCGCACTGCTTCTTGACACAATGCCCACGTAACCCTGGAAGCCAGCTGCACCAATATGTCAGAGGAAACACTGTCAGCGTGCACTGCGCCCGGCCCACCACAGGAGTCGCTAGTGGGCGATGGGACAAGGACATCCCTGCCAGCCAAACCCTCCCCTAACCCGGACGACGCTGGGCCAATTGTGCACCGCCAATTGTGCACCGCCCGGCGACAGAGCCTGGACTTGAACCTAGAATCTCTAGTGACACAGCTATTAGACCACTGCACCACTCAGGAAGCCCCAAACTTTTGACTGGTACTGTATATCCCGTTGATAGTATAGTGTCGAACGGAGCTCATCCAGTTTATTCTCCAGTGATTGCATGTTCGCCAGAAGAACAGAGGGTAGAGGCCGATTATCCACTCGTGGACGCAGCTTCGCCAGGCATCCAGCTCGCCGACCCCTGTAGCAGTCTTCTCTTCTTACGAATGACATGATTTGAGCCTGGTCCGGGAAGAGCAGTATATCCTTCGCTTCAGACTCATTAAATACAAAATTGCCACAGTGTGTGCCATGGTGAAACTTGCACTCCTGTAGATCTGAAATAATTGGAGGGTGAAACTTGCCAGAAAAGCAAGGTGAAGCAATTCAGGCATTCTCTAAAGTCAGGACAATCATTGTCCTGCAAAGAAAAAATTTTAGAGCTGAAAAAATAAATTGTAAGCAGTAGGCATTTTAAATTAAATATGTGGTAGAGATCTATAGTTACACAGCGACATTGGTCAATCAATTATTTGAAAAACACTTTCCATCATAATTTGTCACAATAAAGAAAGATTCGCTAAATAAAAATTCACCCGTCGAATGGATAAAATGTTTAGAGAATCTTTAGACAAATGTCATCTATATATGCCGTTTCCAGTAGCAACGTCTGAAACCCTCCCTCTTCAAAGAGCTTCTTAAATAAGACATAGTCTTATCCTCCCCCAAACAATTACACGTCTTTTCCCACTAGCACTGACTTTGCTGATAACTTCTTTGAGGAACAATGTAAACTCAGCAAAAAAAGAAAGGTCCTCTCACTGTCAACTGCGTTTATTTTCAGCAAACTTAACATGTGTAAATATTTGTATGAAAATTAACAAGAATCAATAACTGAGACATAAACGGAACAAGTTCCACAGACATGTGACTAACAGAAATGGAATAATGTGTCTCTGAACAAAGGGGGGGTCCAAATCAAAAGTAACAGTCAGTATCTGGTGTGGCCACCCGCTGCAGTAAGTAGTACTGCAGTGCATCTCCTCCTCATGGACTGCACCAGATTTGCCAGTTCTTGCTGTGAGATGTTACCCCACACTTCCACCAAGGCACCTGCAAGTTCCTGGACATTTCTGGGGGGAATGGCCCTAGCCCTCACCCTCCGATCCAACAGGACCCAGACGTGCTCAACGGGATTGAGATCCGGGCTCTTCGCTGGCCATGGCAGAACACTGACATTCCTGTCTTGCAGGAAATCACGCACAGAACGAGCAGTATGGCTGGTGGCATTGTCATGCAGGAGGGTCATGTCAGGATAAGCCTGCATGAGGGGTACCACATGAAGGAGGAGGATGTCTTCCCTGTAACGTACAGCGTTGAGATTGCCTGCAATGACAACAAGCTCAGTCCGATGATGCTGTGACACACCGCCCCAGACCATGACGAACCCTCCACCTCCAAATCGATCCTGCTCCAGAGTACAGGCCTCTGTGTAAAGCTCATTCCTTCGATAAACGCGAATCCGACCATCACCCCTGGTGAGACAAAACCGCGACTCGTCAGTGAAGAGCACATTTTGCCAGTACTGTCTGGTCCAGCGACGGTGGTTTTGTGCCCATAGGCGACGTTGTTGCCGGTGATGTCTGGTGAGGACCTGCCTTACAACAGGCCTACAAGCCCTCAGTCCAGCCTCTCTCAGCCTATTGCGGACAGTCTGAGCATCTGAGCACTGATGCAGGGATTGTGCATTCCTGGTGTAACTCGGGCAGTTGTTGTTGCCATCCTGTACCTGTCCCGCAGGTGTGATGTTCGGATGTACCGGTCCTGTGCAGGTGTTGTTACACGTGGTCTGCCACTGTGAGGACAATCAGCTGTCCGTCCTGTCTCCCTGTAGCGCTGTCTTAGGCGTCTCACAGAACGGACTTTGCAATTTATTGCCCTGGCCACATCTACAGTCCTCATGCCTCCTTGTAGCATGCCTAAGGCACATTCACGCAGATGAGCAGGGACCCTGGGCATCTTTCTTTTGGTGTTTTTCAGAGTCAGTGGAAAGGCCTCTTTAGTGTCCTAAGTTTTCATAACTGTGACCTTAATTGGCTACCGTCTGTAAGCTGTTAGTGTCTTAACGACCATTCCACAGGTGCATGTTCATTAATTGTTTATTTTTCATTGAACAGTGTTTAAACCCTTTACAATGAAGATCTGTGAAGTTATTGGTCATATCCAAGATGGCGTAGCAGTCAGACGTCTTTGTCTTTGTCCTGTCGTGTCCCTTGTAAATATCTTTTTACATCTTTTTCTTCGCATATCTTTTAAAAATATTTTCCTAAACCTCAACTTCTAAATACTCTCCTGCAACCCGCCTCACCCAATGTGGCGTGGATCTGCTTTTTTCTATAGTATTTCTATTTACTTCGGATCTGGTATCCCTCAACTGATGCTAGCCAGCTAACTACCTACCAGCTATCAGTTAGCAAACCATCAGTCATCAGCTAACCTTTAGCTCGGAACGCTCTCGCCAGTTCGAACAAAGTGACTCAAACCAGAGCATAACGGACCTATTTCTCTCCATATCCCCGGATTCCTACCACAAACTCTGAACATTTGCATCTGGATCTTCGCAACTAGCTAACCGCAATCCCGGGTGACCACTCCTGGCTAGCGTTTCCATCCCGGAGCCACCACCAATTAGCCTGAAGCTAGCCCGGCAAGAGCTCCTGTGCTACCCCCGAAGCCCACTCCTGGGCTACAATATCCGGACCCCTTCTACTGCCGGTATGGGGCACGGAACCCCGCCGATCCTCTACGACTGGAATACCGACATAATCTGCCCGAGGACTCCAACAGGCCCCTCAGGCGCGACGCCCGCTGAAGGCCCATTCTGCTAACCTGCTAGGCCTGCTAGATACCTAGAGCTACCTGGAATCCTACTAATTCCACAACTGGTCTATCGACGTCACCGCACGATGAGGCAAAAACAGACTTACCCACATCGTGACGTCCCCCAAAGGCTAACTTGCTAGCCCCGGTCTGCTAACTGCTAGCTTGCCTGCCCCGGTTTGCTAACTGCTAGCTTGCCTGCCCCAGTCTGCTAACTGCTAGCCCCTGCTAACTGCTTGCTTGCTAACTGATCTGCCGAAATTGTTGAAACCCCTATTACTAGCCTGTTCAACCTCTCTTTCGTATCGTCTGAGATTCCCAAAGATTGGAAAGCTGCCGCGGTCATCCCCCTCTTCAAAGGGGGTGATACTCTAGACCCAAACTGCTACAGACCTATATCTATCCTACCCTGTCTTTCTAAGGTCTTCGAAAGCCAAGTTAACAAACAGATTACCGACCATTTCCAATCCCACCGTACCTTCTCCGCTATGCAATCTGGTTTCAGAGCTGGTCATGGGTGCACCTCAGCCACGCTCAAGGTCCTAAACGACATCATAACCGCCATCGATAAGAGACATTACTGCACAGCCGTATTCATCGACCTGGCCAAGGCTTTTGACTCTGTCAATCACCACATTCTTATTGGCAGACTCGACAGCCTTGGTTTCTCAAATGATTGCCTCGCCTGGTTTACCAACTACTTCTCTGATAGAGTTCAATGTGTCATATCGGAGGGCCTGTTGTCCGGACCTGGCAGTCTCTATGGGGGTGCCACAGGGTTCAATCCTCGGGCCGACTCTCTTCTCTGTATACATCAATGATGTTGCTCTTGCTGCTGGTGATTCTCTGATACACCTCTACGCAGACAACACCATTCTGTATACTTCTGGCCCCTCTTTGGACACTGTGTTAACTAACCTCCAGACAAGCTTCAATGCCATACAACTCTCCTTCCGTGGCCTCCAACTGCTCTGAAACGCAAGTAAAACTAAATGCATGCTATTCAAATCGATCACTGCCCGCCCGTCCAGCATCACTACTCTGGATGGCTCTGACTTAGAATACGTGGACAACTACAAATACCTAGGTGTCTGGTTAGACTGTAAACTCTCCTTCCAGACTCACATTAAGCATCTCCAATCCAAAATTCAATCTGGCATCGGCTTCCTATATCGCAACAAAGCATCCTTCACTCATGCTGCCAAACATACCCTCGTAAAACTGACCATCCAACCGATCCACGACTTCGGTGATGTCATCTATAAAATAGCCTCCAACACTCTACTCAACAAACTGGATGCAGTCTATCACAGTGCCATCCGTTTTGTCACCAAAGCTCCATACACTACCCACCACTGCGACCTGTACGCTCTCGTTGGCTGGCCCTCACTTCATACTCGTCGCCAAACCCACTAGCTACAGGTTATCTACAAGTCTCTGCTAGGTAAAGCCCCGCCTTATCTCAGCTCACTGGTCACCATAGCAGCACCCACTCGTAGCACGCGCTCCAGCAGGTATATCTCACTGGTCACCCCCAAAGCCAATTCCTCCTTTGGTCGTCTTTCCTTCTAGTTCTCTGCTGCCAATGACTGGAACGAACTGCAAAAATCTCTGAAGCTGGAAACACTTATCTCCCTCACTAGCTTTAAGCACCAGCTGTCAGAGCAGCTCCCAGATTACTGGACCTGTACATAGCCCATCTATAATTTAGCCCAAACAACTACCTCTTCCCCTACTGTATTTATTTATTTAGCTCCTTTGCACCCCATTATTTCTATTTCTACTTTGCACATTCTTCCACTGCAAATCTACCATTCCAGTGTTTTACTTGCTATATTGTATTTACCTCGCCACCATGGCCTTTTTTTGCCTTTACCTCCCTTATCTCACCTCATTTGCTCACATTGTATATAGACTTATTTTTCTACTGTATTATTGACTGTATGTTTTGTTTATTCCATGTGTAACTCTGTGTTGTTGTATGTGTCAAATTGCTATGCTTTATTTTGGCCAGGTCGCAGTTGCAAATGAGAACTTGTTCTCAACTAGTCTACCTGGTTAAATAAAGGTGAAATAAATAAATTAAATATTAGGATTTTTAGGAATGATCTTTGAAAGACAGGGTCCTGAAAAAGGTACGTTTCTTTTTTTTGCTGAGTTTATTTACTATGACATGTGGTTGTCTCAACAAGCTATCTTAATGCACTGATGAAGATAAGTTGCTCTGGATAACAGCGTCTGCTAAATGATTCAAATGTAAGTGTAAAAATGTACATAACAACCACTGCTGTGCAGTCTGGAATTTGGCAGGGATGCGGGATGTCAGAATTACAGAAAAGATAGAGCATGATCTTACCATGACTAACTGATTTACCAATCTCCTCCTCTTCATCT
The DNA here is from genome assembly GCF_045679555.1 of Salvelinus alpinus. Classification (NCBI taxonomy): domain Eukaryota; kingdom Metazoa; phylum Chordata; class Actinopteri; order Salmoniformes; family Salmonidae; genus Salvelinus; species Salvelinus alpinus. The sequence continues at coordinate 71,945,897 of NC_092095.1, forward strand.
TTAATGATGACATTCAGCTCCAGTGTTTGACTGCAGTCTTCCAGCTTCACTGATGCCATCTCTGGATCCTGCAGTGCAAACTGGGCTCCAAGGTCACAATCAGGACCCAGTGACTGTAGGTTTGGATTCAGTGTAGAAGGAGAGAGGCAGGCTGGGTTTGTCCTCACTGTTGACGTTACCCTCCTCAGACTTAATCTGAGTCGGCCTGTAGTAATAAAGAGAAACAGACACAAAAGTTATTTGCTTGACAGTTCTGGCGCTTTTTTTATTCTCTAAAAATATATTATATTTTTTCAAATTCAATTATCTAATTCCAATAGATAAGGTAGCTAAGCACTGACAACAAAACATTCATTCCCATTAGACCCAAAGTGCACACTTTAAATGACACAACGTAAGTAGGAACTATATATGGAGAAGTGGGAGATTCCAAAGGAACTATATAAGAAGAAGTGGGGGTTTCCAAAGGAACTATATAAGAAGAAGTGGGGGTTTCCAAAGGAACTATATATGGAGAAGTGGGAGTTTCCAAAGGAACTACATAAGAAGAAGTGGGGGTTTCCAAAGGAACTATATAAGAAGAAGTGGGGGTTTCCAAAGGAACTATATAAGAAGAAGTGGGGGTTTCCAAAGGAACTATATAAGAAGAAGTGGGGGTTTCCAAAGGAACTATATAAGAAGAAGTGGGGGTTTCCAAAGGAACTATATAAGAAGAAGTGGGGGTTTCCAAAGGAACTATATAAGAAGAAGTGGGGGTTTCCAAAGGAACTATATAAGAAGAAGTGGGGGTTTCCAAAGGAACTATATAAGAAGAAGTGGGGGTTTCCAAAGGAACTATATAAGGAGAAGTGGGGGTTTCCAAAGGAACTATATATGGAGAAGTGGGGGTTTCCAAAGGAACTATATATGGAGAAGTGGGGGTTTCCAAAGGAACGATATAAAGAGAAGTGGGGGTTTCCAAAGGAACTATATATGGAGAAGTGGGGGTTTCCAAAGGAACTATATATGGAGAAGTGGGGGTTTCCAAAGGAACGATATAAGGAGAAGTGGGGGTTTCCAAAGGAACTATATATGGAGAAGTGGGGGTTTCCAAAGGAACCGTGGGCGTTAAAATATGCATATCCAAATAATACATAGTAAAATAAATGCTTTTTATAAGGTAGCTATAACGTTAGCTAGCATTTACATTTACGAACAACTTAATTATGGTTAGGTAGGTAAAGTTCAAAGATACAGTTCAGTGAGTGAACTTCCTTACTGTCATTTCTGCAGATCATGACTAAAGTCTGATAAACCAAACAAAGTATTGAGTGGCACCTTTCGAAACCACCACTTTTCCCGAGAGATGCACTGCACCGATAGACGACCTATCGGTAATGGGTAGGCAGCAGAGACCCTGAGGGGCGACTGCTCTGAGAGATGACGTTGCAGCTGGACCCCTCTCCTTAAAGCTGCATGAATTCGGTCAGGTCAAATGTTTGGGCCAAGCCAAGGGTCGGCCGAAATTGTAAAACATAAACGTCTATAATTGGATAAGATTGGGCCGGTTCGTGGATGTTGAAATCCACCCCGCTGACCGCACCAAAAAGACCCCCAAAATAGACTTCCAAAAGAAGTCATGGGGCTCCTCCGCAGACAGAGTGGACGCCGCCATTTTACCAGCTCAGGAGCTTCATTTTACACAAAACCAATAACATGTAAAACGAACCAAAAATTCTCAAATAAATAGATTGTTTATGAAATGACCTTGTCGAAATGATGTACATTAACTCAGAAGACCCCCAAGTCTACGTGACTTGTAAAATAGTTTTTAATAATCACGTTTTTCACTCACTGGATTTGACACAAACAATAACTCATAAAACCGGACGGATTTGTTATCTAGCATGTTATGACGTTCTTTCGATATTAGACTGTTTAAACTTGCTATCACATACCTTTAGTAATGAAGAGAAACGGACACAAAAGTTATCCTCTTGACAGCACAGTTATGGCGTTTCTTTATTCTGAAGAATGGGATCAGGGTTGCCAGGGTTGCCAGGTGTATGAAAAATGTCTAGCCCAATGATCAAAACCCGTCCACAAGGCCTGAAAACTTGCCTAATCTGACTGACTGTTACCTTCAATCTAATGCATTCTAGTAACAGCTGATAGATAGAACTGTGACCACAATCACAACTGATAACTTCCCATTTCATTAACTAAACATGGCCATTAATAATTGCATAATAACACAAGGCTAAAAGAACAATAAACTGAAGTTATAGGCTATGTATTAAATCCGTTTGCTAGCTCCAGGTAAGCTACACAAGTGGCACAAATTCATTTGCAATGACTCCAGTGATATCGTCATCTCAACATGTTTATTGTATGAAATGGTAGGCTACAGTAGCTTACATAGGCATACACATTAATAGGCTACTTAATGACCAACATATGTATCATTCTCCACATTTAATGTCAGTTTCATTGTGGACTTTTCCGTAACAGAAGCGCGCGAGGGAGTTCCATAACTTCTATTTAAAATGTCCTGCTCGAGATTCAAGAACTGAGCATGCTTAAAACCCTTCGCTTTATATGGTTTTCGCGCGTCCTGTGCTGTCTCCTCTCACGCCTCGATCACACCGACAGTGATATTGCATTGTGGTACACCAGAAGTACAATTCGTTTCCAATGGAACGCTTTGTTTGCCTTGCAGCATTGCGTTGCAGAGGCAGTTGTAGTGCGTTATGAGTGGTGCATACATTGAATGTATCGAACGTGTGAGTGAAACTGTATGCGTAAACGGTTTGACAGAAATGGTATCAGAAGGTGAATGTTGAACTTTTGTTGCACACATATCCAGATGATGCTATCAAGGCGTCACTCACGTTACTCAGCTGCCTGCTGCAGCGCTCAGTCTCAAACCACACACATCTCGGCCTCCGGCCCTCCCCCTCCCCACCACCCACTCGCTCAGCAACAGACTGCCTCACTGCCTAATAGTCAGCAGCAGGTCACAGTGAAATATATATTTGAAAGAAAAATGCTATGGCGGCTACGGTGCAATTAAGAAGTAAACCCGAAACCCGCCACCAATACATTTTCACCCGACATCGTTTTCCAAGTAGCCCACAGGAAAACCACAAACATGGCAACCCCGAATAGGAAGTACAACGTTTCCCGGTTGCAGGAACATCTCTCGATAGAAAATCCAATATGGCTGCCAACGCAATACCATATATGGACAAGTGTTTGTGACACCGAACTCAGTAGCTCTACTCTCATTTTGCATTTAGCTTGCGACACGGCCGTCAAATCAAATCAAATTGTATTTGTCACACGCGCCTTATACAACAACCGTATACTTTACCATGAAATGCTTACTTACCAGCCCTTCCCAACAATGCAGTTAAAAAATAAGAAAATTAACAAATGGATCAAAATAAAATAGTAACACATTGTACTAGTAAGACATCATGAATGACATCAATGGATCATCAGAAATGTGGATAGATAGATGTATATATATATATATATATATAGATATAGAGAAAGAGAGATAGATAGATCGTGCATATTTAATGTGTTAACAAGGCAAATAGTTATATGTATTATATTTACCTGCATGTATACCTAGCTAATTGTCTGTATCTGTATTGCAGAGATAAGTAGTGTCTTGCAGAGTAAAGATCAGAGCTCCAGCAAGCTCGTTTTGAGACCTAGCTACTGTAGCTAGCAACCCAACAACAGTGTGTACCAATACCAATTTCAAATACAAAAAACAACACAACCCAACAGGACATTTCCTTAATCCCACCTGGCCTATCAGAGTTCCAGATGGAGCTACCAGCATATTGCTTACACCTATCCAATACTTACAGATCTACACAATAAGATCTACTAGGGGTTTATTGGGGTTTTCAGGGATTTGTGCCAATGAACCAAGACCCTGGGCTCTGAGTTCAGGCCCAGATCAACACCACAATAACAATAGACTCTATTTGTGCTATTAAATATAGTAGGTCTGCCCATACTAGGGATCAGGCTTTCCTGACCTGTCATGGTATCTAGGGCATTGGCCACCAACCCTGTTCCTGGAGAGCCACCGGGTGTGCCTGCTTCTGTTCCAGTAAACACTATGAGACTCATATACTGGAGGGTTTGTAAGTGTTGGTCGAAGATCCCTCGTACATACATTAAAATGAGGGATATTTAAACAGAGTTATAGGGGAACATAGGGTTGTGCTTAACCATAAAGAGAGCGAGAGTAGTATTTAGGGAATAACATCAAATCCCACTTTTCTATATGCAATAGGTTGGGACCAGCAGAAGCACCAGCCCTGACAGTAGGTCTGCTTAGTACAGGAGCAGCCATGGAAGCTCCATCAGTCTGACAGTAGGTCCACTTAGTACAGGAGCAGCCATGGAAGCTCCATCAGTCTGACAGTAGGTCAACTTAGTACAGGAGCAGCCATGGAAGCTCCATCAGTCTGACAGTAGGTCAACTTAGTACAGGAGCAGCCATGGAAGCTCCATCAGTCTGACAGTAGGTCCACTTAGTACAGGAGCAGCCATGGAAGCTCCATCAGTCTGACAGTAGGTCCACTTAGTACAGGAGCAGCCATGGAAGCTCCATCAGTCTCACAGTAGGTCCTCTTACTACGGGACCAGCCATGGAAGCTCCATCAGTCCGCAATGTAGTTCCACCAATCTGTCTTACAGCCTCTGCATATGATACATCATGACTGATTCTATATCTCTGAGCCTCTCTCTGCACCTGGCATCCACCAAATGCTGCACAATGCACAAGACTGTAACTACCAATTGGATACCACAAAATTGGGGAGAAAACAGGGTAAAAAAATTCAAAAATATATTTTTTAAATAACACCCTTCCAACTTACCCTACACACAATTAAAAACCCACTACCCCATTCCACTACTTTGACCCTATCTGCTCCTGCACCATGCCAACGGCCTGGGAGGATGGGACACCACCACTCAACACACCCTGTAACTCTTCTGAAGTCAAATCTCATTCAGGATCCCTCACCTTTGACCCAATCTCCTCTACTTTCTTCACTGCTTCAGCATATGACACCTTCTGCACTACTGTGACTCTGGACATCTCAACCTGCCTCTCTCGCACTGGACATTTCCAATCCCCAGCAACATGGGCACCCCTACCGTTGACACCAATGTTCCCTCTAAACTGCACTTGGGCACGCAGTAACTCAGAGACTGATGCGCAGCTCCCCCAGGACTGCAGCACAGAAGTATCAGCCCACGGAGAGAGGCATGAGATTGAACTTCACTCAACTTTCTAGAGTTTTCCTTATTATTTAACAACTTTTCCCTTTACTGTGGCAACTGTGATCGAATCAACACAATATTAGCCACTTTCAATATAACATACCGAAACAAAATGAACTATGCAAGACTTAGTATGCAAAACTAACTATGCAAGATACTTTGTTGTAGGCAGAACACATCAGAGTAAGATTCTATTGCGTTGACCTGCACAACTCAGCCCGTACTCGACGCAGACCGGTGCGGCATAACCAATCAGAGCTGCAGTAGGCCTATATGCAAATAGACATATGCCATATATTGATCTGTGCCATTTAGTTTGAACTGGACTGTTTTTACAGCATGAAGGGTCGTGAGTTGATGCGGTTGTTTTGAAATCAAAGCAGGAGCTGCATGTAGCCACGTGTGCACATTTTGTACATGTCCTTTGCTGGTTAGTGAGTTATTAGCCCAGTTATAGATTATTTGTAGTCAACAATGGGGGAGTGATTGCTTCCTACAAGAGCACAAAATGTATACATTTCTAGACATCTTTGAAAAGCAAGTCAGGTAAAGAGCATTTTTATGTCTTAAAAGGGCAGTGTTTTATTTTGAGACGGTCTTGAATAAACTAGAGGGTAGCTTAATTTGTCTGATATTCTGTAATAATGGTATGGGAATAATGAATTTTTTGTCACCTCCTTGTCTGAAGGACAAGTGGATAAACAGATTCATGTCAAGCCCTGCATGTTTTTTTTTTCAAAAGTCTCATGGAATGTAGGCCTACATCGAACACTCATTGGCTGCTACTTTCGGCTGAATGATAGAACAGCTATGTCCATGTTAAAATGTTATGGGATGCATTTTCTCCATTGTTTTTGATGGTAGGCAACTCTGGTAGGCCCATATTATGATCAAATAGTCACAGTTGCCTACTGGGACACGGTTAAAACTGTAACTTAAAGTGAGTACAGCCTCTGTGCTCACAGTAAACAGGCACTGGAAGTTGAACAGAATTTTCACAAGACCTGAAATTTGCTCAGTGGAATTGGTTGACACAATTACCAGGACGTGTGCTCCGGGCATGTGCTGACTAACTGGTAGGTGTCTTCACTGACATTTTCAACATGTCCCCGATTGAGTCTGTAATACCAACATGTTTCAAGCAGACCACCATAGTCCCTGTGCCCAAGAACACCAAGGCAACCTGCCTAAATGACTACAGACCCGTAGCACTCACGTCCGCAGCCATGAAGTGCTTTGAAAGGCTGGTAAGCTCACATCAATACCATCATCCCAGAAACCCTAGACCCCCTCCAATTTGCATACCGCCCCAACAGATCTACAGATGATGCAATCTCTATTGCACTCCACACTGCCCTTTCCCACCTGGACAAAAGGAACACCTATGTGAGAATGCTAATAACTGACTACATCTCACCATTCAACACAAAAGTGTCCTCAAAGCTCATTAATAAGCTAAGGACCCTGGGACTAAACACCTCCCTTTGCAACTGGATCCTGGACTTCCTGACGGGCCACCCCCAGGTGATAAGGGTAGGTAACAACACATCCGTCACGCTGATCCTCAACACAGGGGCCCCTCAGGGGTGAGTCCCCTCCTCTACTCCCTGTTCACTCATGACTGCATGGCCAGGCACGACTCCAACACCATCATTAAGTTTGCCAATGACACAACAGTGGTAGGCCTGATCACCGACAACGACGAGACAGCCTTTAGGGAGGAGGTCAGAGACCTGGCCGTGTGGTGCCAGGACAACAACCTCTCCCTTAACGTGATCAATACAAAGAAGATGTTTGTGGACTACAGGACAAAGAGGACCGAGCACGCCCCCATTCTCATCGACAGGGCTGCAGTGGAGTAGGTTGAGAGCTTCAAGTTCCTTGGTGTCTACATCACCAACAAACTAACATGGTCCAAGCACACCAAGACAGTCGTGAAGATGGCACGACAAAACCTATTCCCCCTCAGGAGACTGAAAAGATTTGTCATGGGTCCTCAGATCCTCAAAAGGTTCTACAGCTGCACCATCAAGAGCATCCTGACTGCTTGCATCACTGCGTGGTCGGCAACTGCTCAGTCTCCGACCGCAAGGCACTCTAGAGGGTAGTGTGAACAACGGCCCAGTACATCACTGGGGCCAAGCTTCCTGCCATCCAGGACCTCTATACCAGGCGGTGTTAGAGGAAGGCCGTAAAAATGGTCAAAGACTCCAGCCACCCTAGTCATAGACTCTCTCTGCTACCGCACGGCAAGTGGTACCAGGGCACCAAGTCTAGGTTCAAGAGGCTGTTATGTAAAAACGTAAGAGATGAAAATGGACAAACTAAAGAATGTGCAATGTGTAGGCCCACTGAGTGTACATTCTGAACCTATGTTGAAGTCCGTAGGTCACATGACCAAGGAGCTATTTAAATGTGAAAGTTAAAACAATTCCTGTAAAATTGAGTGAGATGAAAATGGACAAACTAAAGGGTGTGCAATGTGTAGGCCCACTGAGTGTACATTCTGAACCTTGTTTGAAGTCAGTAGGTCACATGACCAAGGAGCTATTGAAATTCTATAGTAAAAAAAAGTTTGACTTTGTTTACGCTCCCTAACTAATTCAACTAGGAATACAAAATGCTGCTCACATTTAGACATGTTAATTCGCTTTGGAAAGTGAATGAATGTCCAAATCGTGAAAATAAGACCTGTGCAATGTTGTGCACAATTTTTCCAACATCATGACACTTATTTGGAGTCTGTGGCTCAAGTGGTTTGAAAGCGTGAATATAAGTCGAATATCCAACTTGAAACTGTCTTTACCTCGGTCACTGTGGTCACTGCATGCCTGCACTTTAATCCGTTTAATCCGGATTAAATATCAGGAGTTGTGAAAAACTGAGTTTAAATGTATTTGGTTAAGGTCTATGTAAACTTCCGACTTCAACTGTATATAGAGTATTTCACTTCAAACAGTTTATTTAATTTAATTATACACAAGATAAAAGAGGTTGCCCAGCATAAATTCATGTACAAACATTATTTTTAATTACATTCTTGTCATTTAGCAGACTTACAGGACAAATTAGGGATAATTGACTTGCTCAAGGGACAATGACAGATTTTTCACCTAGTCAGCTCGTGATTCAAACCAGCAACCTTTCAGTTACTGGCCCAACACTCTTAACCGCTAGGCTACCTGCCACCAGATCAATTAACTTCAATACAGTTATTAAAACACATTCATCATCAATGACTAAAATAATGAATCTAGTATTAAAATACAATTTAATAAACACAAGTAGTTGATTCATAGCTTGTTTATAATTAAACAAAAGTTGTTTAGTAATAAAATAATCCACCCAAACTAATGCTAAAAACTGATCATTACATCATCTTTATATGATATACACGGAGTGTACAAAATAGGGATGCACAATTATCGTTGAGCATATAGGAATCGGACGATATTAGCTAAAAATGACAACATCGCCCGATGTCTAATTTAACACCGATGTGCAAAACCGATGTTAATGCTGACATGCATACCTATATAACGTAGGTAGATGACGTAATGACGCCACGAAAAATACAGCACTACACAGAACAAAAGCAGAAAAATACTAAGCGCACACTTCCAACAACTAAACAAGTTCAAGTCAAGCAGTCATTTGAAAAGAGTAAGAACATTTCAGAGAGACAACTCAAAGGCGAAATCTATTAACGCCAAGATAATGGAATTCATTACCCTTGACAATCAACCGTCGTGGATGACGTTGGCTGGTCGAGCCCCACAGTATTTTTCAGATGGTGCCCTACCGGAGTTACACAGTATTGTTAAAACGCATATCTATGGGCGTCACTGCTATTAGCTTCACAACTGATATTTGGACCAGCGATGACAGCCCCATGAGCATACTGAGTCTGACAGCACAGTGGATTTCGTACTGAGGAAAGCCGTATTGCATGTTCAAGAATGTGCTGGTTCTCATACCGCTGCTGCCATTTCAACGGTGTTTGAAACATAAACACACTCCTAGCGCCATTAGAATAACTGTCTCGAGAAATAAGCTAATCAACTGCGCATGCAGCAGACGTGATACCCTCTGTCATGGCATTGAAACCCCTGCTCAACAAAACTGCCGACACAGACCGTGGGGTTAACTTACAAAAGTACTCGATGCTGTGAACAAGCGATTTGGTGGCATTCTCTCTGAGCCTCTTTACTGTGTCGCCATCATGTTCGATGCTAGGTACAAGGACCGCTACTTCGATGCAGACAAGAAACAGGGTTTACGTGACATGTTACATAAACAGCTGGACCAGATGGAAATGGACACAGTGAAAGTGCGCATGAGGAAGAGAGGCTACGGACAGACAGAGCTGAAACTTCACTGCTTGACATGTATGATGAAATCCTGGTTGAGAATGAAAGACTGAACAACAAAACAGCACAGCAAGTGAAAGAAATAGGTTTTGATTATGTTTTACTGGTAATGGGGACATACGTAAATGCCAACAAAATAACTTGTTGGTCGTGTGGTGTGTGTAACCTTTACTTAACTAGGCAAATTAGTTAAGAACAAATTCTTATTTACAATAACGACCTACCCCGGACTACGCTGGGTCAATTGTGTCCTATGGGACTCAATCACGTCCGGATCTGATACAGCCTGGATTCAAACCAGGGACTGTAGTGACATGCCGCGTCCGTGTGTGTTTTAACTATTTAACCGTATAAGAATGCTTAAAAGGCCGTTAACATTTTAAATATCGGTATCGGTCTTTTGGCAAGGAAAATATTGGATATCGTATTGGCCAAAAAATTCATATCGGTGCATCCCTAGTACAAAATATTAGAAACACCTTCATAATATTGATTCGCACACCCCTTTGTCCTCAGAACAGCCTCAATTCATCGGGGCAAGGACTGTCCAAGGTGTTGAGTGCGTTCCACAGGGATGCTGGCCCATGTTGACTCCAATGCTTCCTACAATTGTTGGCTGCGAATGGATCTACTCCGAATAGCTCGTTCCATCTCCTCCCACAGATGGACAAAGAAGTAATGTTCTTGGAACCATTCCTGGACAAACCTTGTGGCATAAGACATAATCCTGCTGAAAGAATCCATTTGCAGATGGATACACTGCTGCCATGAAGGGATGCTTTCAAACATTACTTAACTTTTATCAAGGGGCCCAATTTGTGCCCTGAAAACACACCCCACACCACCACCCTGCCACATGGCATTGATGCATGCAGTGGTGTAAAGTACTGAAGTAAAAATAATTTAGAAGCACTATTTAAGTAGTTTTTGGGGGGTTCTGTACTTTACTATTTACAGTGGGGAGAACAAGTATTTGATACACTGCCGATTTTGCAGGTTTTCCTACTTACAAGGCATGTAGAGGTCTGTAATTTTTATCATAGGTACACTTCAACTGTGAGAGACTTAATTTACATTTTATTGCATGACATAAGTATTTGATATAGAAAAGCAGAACTTAATATTTGGTACAGAAACCTTTGTTTGCAATTACAGAGATCATACGTTTCCTGTAGTTCTTGACCAGGTTTGCACACACTGCAGCAGGGATTTTGACCCACTCCTCCATACAGACCTTCTCCAGATCCTTCAGGTTTCGGGGCTGTCGCTGGGCAATGCGGACTTTCAGCTCCCTCCAAAGATTTTCTATTGGGTTCAGGTCTGGAGACTGGCTAGGCCACTTGTTACGTACCCCAGTTTCTGTGTTGTAGTTTGTATTTGAGTGTGTGTGTTTCAGGAGATGGCTTCCTGAAATTCTCACCAAGCAGCTGATTGGTCGGCCCCAATTGATGATTGGAGAGCTGACCCCGCCCCCTCGTCAAGACGCAGCTGTTTCTAATTACCCATTCTGTCTGAAGCTATATAAAAGCCAGTGTTCTGTTGTTCAGAAGAGAGAGATCATTGCAGGCTGAGGAGATTGCAGAAATTGTGATTTAGAGAGATCATGGCTGAGGGTTATAGCATGTTGGTCGTTGGTATGTACTGTGTTAGTTGTTGCTGCGAGCAGTTGGTATGTTCTATGTGAGATTGTTGCTCAGATAGAGCTTTTTGATGTCCTTTGTTTCTTAGTTTGAGTAATTGTTTGTTGTCCTGTTTCATTTGTTCCCAGGGGGGAAGGGGAAGGCATCCTAGGGAGTGCTTAGGCAAGAGGCCCGTGGGCATACATATACCCGTAGTATATTCAATGTCTAGGCACACTAGGTAAGACCTGGACGGACCACCCCCTGTATTTTGGTTAGTGCACCAGGTGGTGCTAAGTTAGGTAAGTAGTGGGTAGGCAGGTTAGATGGGAGAGGGGGAGCTTTGATATTTATTTTCTTTGCTTTGGTTCCGTCCAGCCCTTTTTCCCCATATTACCGTGGAAAAGGAATAAAGTCCTAGTAAACGGTCAATTCTGCTTTTGTGTCATCCTTACTCGCACCTACAGCCCATACCTATTTCACTTCACGGGGAGTTGAGTTGCAGCAGGGTGTTGAGTTCCCTCTTCACAGAGGCGTGCGTAACACCACTCCAGGACCTTGAGATGCTTCTACGGAGCCGCTCCTTAGTTGCCCTGGCTGTGTGTTTCGGGTCGTTGTCATGCTGGAAGACCCAGCCACAACCCATCTTCAATGCTCTTACTGAGGGAAGGAGGTTGTTGGCCAAGATCTCGCGATACATGGCCCCATCCATCCTCCCCTCAATACGGTGCAGTCGTCCTGTCCCCTTTGCAGAAAAGCATCCCCAAAGAATGATGTTTCCACCTCCATGCTTCATGGTTGGGATGGTGTTCTTGGGGTTGTACTCATCCTTCTTCTTCCTCCAAACACAGCGAGTGGAGTTTAGACCAAAAAGCTCTATTTTTGTCTCATCAGACCACATGACCTTCTCCCATTCCTCCTCTGGATCATCCAGATGGTCATTGGCAAACTTCAGACGGGCCTGGACATGCGCTGGCTTGAGCAGGGGGACCTTGCGTGCGCTGCAGGATTTTAATCCATGACAGCGTAGTGTGTTACTAATGGTTTTCTTTGAGACTGTGGTCCCAGCTCTCTTCAGGTCATTGACCAGGTCCTGCCATGTAGTTCTGGGCTGATCCCTCACCTTCCTCATGATCATTGATGCCCCACAAGGTGAGATCTTGCATGGAGCCCGAAACCGAGGGTGATTGACCGTCATCTTGAACTTCTTCCATTTTCTAATAATTGCGCCAACAGTTGTTGCCTTCTCACCAAGCTGCTTGCTTATTGTCCTGTAGCCCATCCCAGCCTTGTGCGGGTCTACAATTTTATCCCTGATGTCCTTACACAGCTCTCTGGTCTTGGCCATTGTGGAGAGGTTGGAGTCTGTTTGATTGAGTGTGTGGACAGGTGTCTTTTATACAGGTAACGAGTTCAAACAGGTGCAGTTAATACAGGTATTGAGTGGAGAACAGGAGGGCTTCTTAAAGAAAAACTAACAGGTCTGTGAGAGCCGGAATTCTTACTGGTTGGTAGGTGATCAAATACTTATGTCATGCAATAAAATGCAAATGAATTACTTAAAAATCATACAATGTGATTTTCTGGATTTTTGTTTTAGATTGCATCTTTCACAGTTGAAGTGTACCTATGATAAAAATTACAGACCTCTACATGCTTTGTAAGTAGGAAAACCTGCAAAATCGGCAGTGTATCAAATACTTGTTCTTCTCACTGTATATTTTTGACAACTTTTACTTTTATTTCACTAAATTCCTAGAGAAAATAATACTTTTAACTCCATACATTTTCCCTGACACCCAAAAGTACTCAACTTCATTTTTTTATTATTAGCAGGACAGAAAATTGTCCAATTCACGCACTTATCAAGATAACATCCCTGGTCATCCCTACTGCCTCCGATCTGGCAGACTCACTAAACACAAATGCTTGTAAATGGTGTTGGTGTGCCCCTGGTTACCCGTAATATAAAAAATAACACACACAATTGTGCCATCTGGTTTGCTTAATTAAAACTTCTTAAGGATCATACACTTTAAAAAAGAAATCACCTTATACGACATACCCAAATCTAACTGCTTGTAGCTCAGCACCTGAAGCAAGGATATGCCTATTCTTGATACCATTTGAAGTTTGTGGAAATGTGAAATTAATGTAGGAGAATAACACATTAGATCTGGTAAAAGATAGAAACAAAATACCTGTAATTTTCTTTTTCATCCTTGAAATGCAAGAGAAAGGCCATACTTTCAGATAGGAGTCTAGGTGTAATTTAGATTTTGGCCACCAGATGGCAGCAGCAGTGTGCAAAGGTTCTGACTGATCCAGTGAAGAATTACATTACTGCACTGTATCAAGTCTGTCAGGAGGTTCCCCAAATGTGCTGAATTGGTCAATTGATACATTTAAGTACAAAATTATAGAGAACATACAAAAATGATAGGGTAATAAAACATTTAAGTTTACACACTGCCAGGAATGTCATACATGATGGATCATTAGCTTACACACTAACTTTCACATATCTAGATGGCCGGGCAGGGTGGGTGTGGTGCCAGAGACAGAAGGGGTTCAAAATGTAGAACCCAGTTCCTACATTTGAACATAAAAATAGATTTTAGCAAATTAAACTATGCTACATTTTATCTCTGGGACCCTCAGGATGACAAATCAGAGCAAGGTTACTGAACATAAGTACATTATTGACCTTCAGAGGTGAATGTATTAAACCAGTTGCCATGATAAAAGTTGTGCACTCTACTCAAACAATAGCATGGTATTTTTTCACTGTAATAGCTACTGTAAATTGGACACTGCAGTTAGATAAAAAAATCATTTAAGCTTTCTGCCCATATAAAGACATGTCTATGTCCTGGAAAGTTGGCTGTTGTATACAACATCATTTTAGTCACATTGGAGCACGTTATCAACAACCGTCCCGGTTAAGGGATACCCATAACATAGAGGTTAATTTAAGGAATTTGAAATTATTCACTTTTACTTTTGATACTAAGGTATATTTACAACCAAATACCTTTAGACTTTTACTTGAGTTACTCTTGCCAAATTAAGAGCAGAAGTAAGGCTTCTCTCCTGTGTCTGTTCTCTGATGACCTTTTAGCTCAGCTGTTTTAAAACATTTTCTACAGTCAGATCAGTGATTAGGCTTCTCTCCTTTATGTTTACCTTGGTGTCTTTTTAAGTGGCACATTTGAGAGAAACTCTTTCCACAGTCAGAGCAGGAGTAAGGCTTCTCACCTGTGTGTGTTCTCTGGTGAACTTTTAGCTCAGCTGATGTTGTGAAGCATTTTACACAGTCAGAGCAGGAGTAAGGCTTCATTCCTGTATGTATACGTTCATGTGTTTTTAAGTTGCACAGTAGAGAGATACTCTTTCCACAGTCAGAGCAGGAGTAAGGCTTCTCGCCTGTGTGTGTTCTCTGATGGACTTTTAGCTCAGTTGATGTTGTGAAGCATTTTACACAGTCAGAGCAGGAGTAAGGCTTCACTCCTGTATGTATACGTTCATGTGTTTTTAAGTTGCCCAGTTGAGAGAAAATCTTCCCACAGTCAGAGCAGGAATAAGGCTTCACTCCTGTATGTATAAGTTCATGTGCTTTTAAAAAACCCTGTCGAGAGAAACTCTTCCCACAGTCAGAACAGGAGAAAGGCTTCTCTCCAGTGTGCACTCTCTGATGAAGTTTTAGCTCAGTTGATGTTGTGTAGCATTTTACACAGTCAGAGCAGGAGTAAGGCTTCACTCCTGTATGTATATGTTCATGTCTTTTTAAGTGGCCCAGTCGAGAGAAAATCTTTCCACAGTCAGGGCAGGAGTAAGGCTTCTCTCCAGTGTGCACTCTCTGATGAACTGTCAGATTCCCTGATGTTGTGAATCTCTTCCCACAGTCAGTACAGGAATACGGATTCTCTCCTGTGTGCATTTTTAGGTGTATTTTTAGCTTTGATAGAACTGGGAAAATCTCATCACAATGTGGGCAGAGGTGAGACCTCTTAGCTCCATGATCTTCCTGCTGTTTCTCTCTGGATGTAGAGAATGTCTCAACATGGTGTCCTGTGTGAACATCATCAGAAAAACCAGTCAGTTGGTGTGATATTCATGTCAATCCCATTGATATTATGAAGCCCTTTTTACATCAGCAAATGTCAAAGTGGTTAACAGAAATCCAGCCTAAAATCCCCAAAGAGCAAGCAATGCTGATTTAAAAGAAAAACTCCCTAGAAAGCAGAAACGGAAGAAAGAAAGGTAGAGAGGAACCAGGCCCAGAGGGATGGCCAGTCCTCTTCTGTCTGTACCGGGTGACATATGTATTCATATCAGTAGGCTGTACAATACAGGGGAATTAAACTATGCTAAAAGTGGGTAAGAGTCCTCCACTCACTATCACAAGGGTTAGAAACTACACAGACTCACTTCATAGAACTTTAAAACACTGGCAGTTTGTCTACTTCACTTCTTTAGTCTACTCTCTGATCACTCCAGATAGCCCAGTGAATAAAACAAATGCTGGCAATACTGGTGCCAGTCTCAGTAGCATGAAATAACATCTACCTTCTCATTGAAACAGTTCTACAGCAACTTTTCATGCACAGTGGGAAGTTGGAATGAACAACAAACAGATAGAACCTGATCTTACCATGAGAAACAGATTCCTCAATCTTCTCCTCCTCTTCTTCTTCAACTTTAATGTCAACATTCAGCTCCATTGTTTGACTGCAGTCTTCCAGCTTCACTGATGCCATCTCAGGATCCTGCAGTGCAAACTGGGCTCCACTGTCACAATCAGGACCCAGTGACTGTAGGTTTGGACTCAGTGTGGACGGAGAGAGGCAGGCTGTGTTTGTCCTCACTGTTGATGTTACCGGCTTCAGACTTAATTCTAGTCGTCCTATAGTAACAACGAGAAACAGAAAAAAAGTTGTCTTGACGGTTCAGGCACTTTCTTTACTCTCAAAAATATATATTATATTGATTTTTGTTCAATTATTTAATTCAGTGCTTGACTTGGACTGAAATAGGTGCCAGTACTGTTTATATTTAGGTGCAGCAGCTCCACAATACTGTTAGTATCAGCTAATATTGTATAAGAGGAACATGAGCTCAAACACTAGAAATATGAGGTGGCGGTAATCAGCTCCTGTCCATCTCATTTCAAAAGACGAAGTAGGTAACAAAACATTAATTCATTCAAATTGGACAAAGTACACGCTTTAAAATTAGTCTACACAACGTAAATGAACAAAACCTATAGTAGATTTCCCAAATGACACAAAATATTTAGTACAAATGTTGCAGTATGTTTTAGGCAGCACTATGACCTATTTTCCTGAATAGCCTCGTCTTCACTGTATTTCACATCAAAAACCAATCGCATTTCCCGTTCACACCATAATTTACAAATAAATATAGAAACTGAACGTGTCTGAATATTACTACACATGATAATCATTGCATTCAGCTTCAAAACTGTAGTGTGACTGTGAAATTGTCTCTGCACCAGCACTGAAGTCTGTTGACGCAGATAGAATGGGCGCCACCATGTTACCAGCTTGTGAACTTCAGTGCTCTCACAGAACTAAAATGAGATTCACTTTCTCTGATCTCTCTCCCTCTCTGTGCTGTTATAGACATGAGCCAGCAACTCATCTCTCCAGCATTGCACTTCATCATTTATTTCCTGATAGAATAAGAGCTGCGAGAAGTTGTTTTTATTGATCTCAGTGTCAAAGTAGTCTGTCATTTTTGTCATTTGTGAGGTATTAAAAAATATTCTACAAAAGTCCCCAGTCATCTAAAATGATGTAGAATTGCATGAAATCCTTTTACAAAAGGCCACATTTTTCCCGACTCTGGGCTACAATAAATGTACTCCATGTGTTCAACTTCTGCAAGCGGAGCCACACCACTGCTCTATGCCAGTATGCTAAAGCCATGATAATGCATGCAATGCTTTATTATAAAGGTATTTTATTTAATATGTGCTCTGGTTCCTCAGACCCCCTCTCTCTTTAGAATAACTATCTTCAAAGTAATGACTCGGGACGTCGGATTTGATATGAAAGCTTCTTTTAGTAATAATTCTTGATCACGTTACATTTAACAACTTTAGATTCTACAAAGCAATGCTAAGATGCTAGCGCAAAGGAGCCAAACGTAATCACCTATTAATTGCACTTAACTAGCGCGTTCACTCTCTACTTCCTGTCGCAAGGCATTCTGGAACTTGCAGTCAAAAGCGTAATTCAATACTAACCAATACAATTACATATGTAAATAACTGTAAAGAAATATCTTTAGATACAGCTCAATGAATTAACTTAAACATTAACTCTGTAACACATTAAAGTTACAACATCCTCCCCCCCCGATGAACAACTGTGTTCATCTAGATCTCTAGGCAGTATATCAACTGAATAGGTCTCCTCAACAAAGTCCCTGAAACAGTACGAACTGAACATGATCTAACTAGGCCATCTCGGCCTGGAAACAGTTCCTCAATCTTTCCTAGTTTCCAGGTTTGTCTGGGTGTGTTATCTTCTCCAATGAGTACAACGTCACCCGCTTTCAGTGGGGTGGGCTGTGGTGTATCACAGCGGTGTGCTGACTTTAGATCCAGCAAGTAGTCTCTTCGCCAACTGTTCCAGAAACTGGTCACAAGTCTCTGCCTGTACTTCCATCTGCGTGTCATGTCCTCCTTGTTTAGCGTTGGGTGCTGAGTGTCAGCTGGAAATGGCTTTGGAGGCAAAGAGGTTAGTCGTTTACCCACCAGGAAGTGTGCTGGGGTCAGGGGTTGTGGTTCATCCACTTCATTGTGCACGAAGGTCAGAGGCCTAGAATTTAGAATAGCTTCAACCTCTGTCAGGACTGTGCACATCTCTTCAAAGTTGAGTGAAGCTCTCCCAAGAACCTTTCGCAGGCATGTTTTCACTGACCTGACAAGTCTTTCCCAGAATCCGCCCCACCAGGCTGCTCGCTCGGCGATGAACCTCCAGGTGATGCCCCTTTCTGAGAAGAAAGCCAAGAGTTGGGGCTCTTCGATTGCCTTCCACAGCTCTTTCAAGTCCTGATCAGCTCTCTTGAACGTTTTTGCATTGTCTGAGTAGATTACCTTGCATAATCCTCTCCTTGAGATTAATCTTTTTAGAGCTAAAAGGAATTTCTCTGTTGACTGATCTGAGACCAGTTCCAAATGCACTGCTCTGGTTACAGCACAAGTGAACAGTGCAATGTATGACTTCTTCACAGACCCATTTTCTTTCACATAGAGCGGTCCTGCAAAATCCACACCTGTGACTTCAAATGGTGGCGATTCAGTTATTCTGTCTTTTGGTAAAGGCGCAGTGACCTGCTGTCCGGCCCTTGCCTTGAATCTTTTGCACACTATACATCTTGCCACTGTACTCTTGACTAGCTGCCTAGCACGCAAGATCCAGTATCGCTCCCTGATTTGTACTAGAGTGTCTCTTGCTCCAGAATGCATCACCTGCTCATGGTGGTACTGTATCAGCATTTCTGAGTATCTGTACTTGTTGGGCAGAACCCATGGGTGCTGCTCTCTGAATGTGAAGCTGGACTGTTGCAGTCTTCCTCCTACACTGAGTAGTTCGTGTTCGTCCAGGAACGGTTTCAGTTCTCTGATTTTACAGTCATTGTTTAGGCTTTTTCCTGCCTTCAGTAGTTTGATCTCCTGTCCAAAACTCTGTTGTTGTGTTACCTTAATCCAGTACTTTTCTGCATCGAACAGTTCGTCAGCAGTCAGTTCACCTTGTATCTTTATGGTTGTACGAGCATTGGCTATGAATCTCTTTATCCAGGCGGTGACTCTGAACACTCTTTTCAGTTTGCTGTACCTTTCAAGCTCCAACACAGGTTCAGGGATGTCTGTCCTGTTTACTGCGAGTTGTACAGTAACCTGGCAACTGGACTTGAGTTCTATATTCACCTCTTCCGGAACTTTGTTATCATCAGTCTCTTCGGACTGATTGGGTGATATCAGAATTCTGGGTCCATTCCACCATAGCTCGCTCTGTATCAAGTTTCGAACAGTTTGTCCTCTTGTAGGGAGGTCAGCTGGATTAGTTTTCCCTTCAATATGTGACCATGACTCTGGATTGGTCAAGGACTGGATCTCCGTCACTCTGTTCGCAACAAACTGTTTCCATTTCTGAGCTGAGCTGCAAATCCAATGCAGCACGATCATCGAGTCTGTCCACATGTTGATCTGTTTTTCTTCCATTTTCAGTGTGGTCATCAAGTTGTTTGCTAGTCTCGCTCCAATCACAGCTCCCATGAGCTCCAGGCGTGGCAGCGTCATTTTCTTGAGTGGGGCTACCCTGGACTTGGATGCGACTAGACTTGTTGTTTCCCTGTCTTGTGATTCACCTTGCAAGTAAGCTACTGCACTGTAAGCCCTTTCACTTGCATCACAGAACACGTGTAGTTTCAGAGTGTGGCTATTATGTGGCCGCATGTCTGTTCTGTACCACCTTGGTATGGTGAGCTGGTGTAACTGGGGTAGTTCTGAACACCACTGTTGCCATTCTCGTGTCAGATCAGGTGGTAATTCTTCGTCCCAGCTGAGTCCCCTCTCCCACATTTCCTGGAACATGCACTTGATCCTGATGGTGAAGGGTGTCAGGAAACCAAGAGGGTCGTAGATACGTGCAGACGACTGCAGAACACTTCTCTTTGTGTTTTCCTTTTGCTTTAGAATGCTCAGTAGCGGCCTGAGGTCAAACACAAAGTCATCTGTTTCCGGTCTCCATACTAAACCGAAAACCTTCAACACTAATTCTTGTGTTTCTAGCGTCAACGGGTGGTCAGTTGTCGTACTCTCCTCCCATTTTGTTTTCAATTCAGGAGAGTTGGTCATCCATTTGCAGAGGTCCATGCCTGCAATCGACAACATTCGCTTTGCAGTTGTTGTCACAAGGTAAGCCTCTTCAACATTGCATGAACTTGCAATGAAATCATCTACATAGAGTGACTCTCTCAGTATCTCTACAACTTCTGGTTGTTCTGTTTCATATTGTTTCAGGTGCTTCCTGATTGTAGCTGCCAGCAAAAATGGACTTGGGGAAGCTCCAAATACCACTCTTTTCATCCTCAGCACACGCAGCTCCTCTTCATTTTCTCCCCTTGGTGGGCCTGTGAGCCATAGAAATCTCACGGCGTCTCTGTCTCTCTCTGCTAGGGATATCTGCAGGAAAGCTTTCTTGATGTCTGCCATGAATGCGATCTCATGTAGTCTGAACTTTATCAGAACGCTGAGCAGATCCGGATTCAGGTTCGGTCCTGTTAGTAGACAGTCATTGAGGGATGGACAGCCATCTTCATGGGACGAGGCATCAAACACCACTCTCGGTTTTGTTGTCACCTTATCTTCTCGAAGTACTGCATGGTGAGGCAAGTAGTATTTTACGTTGTCTGCACTTGATGCGTTGTCCTTGGGCACGTCCTCTGCCATATCCTGTTGTAAGTAGTCCTCTACCACTTCATTGTATCTGCTGTACAACGTCACATCCTTCTTCAGTCTTTTCTTCAGACCTTCAAACCGTTTCTTGGCGATTCTATAGTTGTCTTTGAGTTCTGGCATTTCTCGTTTCCATGGCAACTCCACGTGGTATCGCCCATCTTTGAAGGTGGTTGTTTCCTCGAACCTCTGTAGAGCCTCGGTTTCCTCTGGGTTCTGTGTTTTCTCGCTTATAATACCCAGAGACTCAAGCTCCCAGAATGCATGCAGTTGTTTGGAGACTAGTGTGTCTTCATCAAGTGGGATGAACATGCAAGTTGCCTCGGCGACAAAAGCGTAATTCAATACTAACCAATACAATTACATATGTAATAATAGTAATAAGTAGTAATAATTACTTTCCCCCTTCTGATGACCAGGTGGCGAATCGCATCTCTGCATGTCTGGCAGACATATCAGTGTGGATGACGGACCACCACCTCAAGCTGAACCTCGGCAAGACGGAGCTGCTCTTCCTCCCGGGGAAGGACTGCCCGTTCCATGATCTCGCCATCACGGTTGACAACTCCATTGTGTCCTCCTCCCAGAGCGCTAAGAACCTTGGCGTGATCCTGGACAACACCCTGTCGTTCTCAACTAACATCAAGGCGGTGGCCCGTTCCTGTAGGTTCATGCTCTACAACATCCGCAGAGTACGACCCTGCCTCACACAGGAAGCGGCGCAGGTCCTAATCCAGGCACTTGTCATCTCCCGTCTGGATTACTGCAACTCGCTGTTGGCTGGGCTCCCTGCCTGTGCCATTAAACCCCTACAACTCATCCAGAACGCCGCAGCCCGTCTGGTGTTCAACCTTCCCAAGTTCTCTCACGTCACCCCGCTCCTCCGCTCTCTCCACTGGCTTCCAGTTGAAGCTCGCATCCGCTACAAGACCATGGTGCTTGCCTACGGAGCTGTGAGGGGAACGGCACCTCAGTACCTTCAGGCTCTGATCAGGCCCTACACCCAAACAAGGGCACTGCGTTCATCCACCTCTGGCCTGCTCGCCTCCCTACCACTGAGGAAGTACAGTTCCCGCTCAGCCCAGTCAAAACTGTTCGCTGCTCTGGCACCCCAATGGTGGAACAAACTCCCTCACGACGCCAGGACAGCGGAGTCAATCACCACCTTCCGGAGACACCTGAAACCCCACCACCTCTTCAAGGAATACCTAGGATAGGATAAAGTAATCCTTCTGACCCCCCCCCCCCCCCCCTTAAAAGATTTAGATGCACTATTGTAAAGTGGTTGTTCCACTGGATGTCATAAGGTGAATGCACCAATTTGTAAGTCGCTCTGGATAAGAGCGTCTGCTAAATGACTTAAATGTAAATGTAAATATGTAAATAACTGTAAAGAAATATCTTTAGATACAGCTCAATGAATTAACTTAAACATTAACTCTGTAACACATTAAAGTTACAACACTCTCAGGCTCACATTTGGTTCCAGCACCTCCCAATTTACAAATGAAGCACTGGAGAAGTGGGTAGCTGCTGCTGCCTCCCCTGGGACACATCTCCATTGCCTGGAGTTCATCAGGCTGTTGATTGTGGCCTGTGGAATGTTGTCCCACTCCTCATCATTGGCTGTGCGAAATTCCCAGATATTGGCGGGAACTGGAACAAGTTGTCGTACACATCGATCCAGACCATCCCAAACATGCTCAAAGGGTGACATGTCTGGTGAGTATGCAGGCCATGGAAGAACTGGGACATGTTCAGCATTTTCAATTGTGTACAGATCCTTGCAACATGGGGCTGTGCAATGTCATGCTGAAACATGAGGTGATGGCGGCGGATGAATAGCAGGACAATGGCCCTCAGGATCTTTTCATGACATCTCTGTGCATTCACAGGTGTGCCAAGCTTGTAGCGTCATACTCAAGCTTCAAGGCTGTAATCGCTGTCAAAGGTGCTACAACAAAGTACTGAGTAAAGGGTCTGAATACTTATGTAAATGTGATATTTCCGTATTTGTGATTTTTATAAATTTGGTAAAATTTCTAAAACCTGTTTTTGCTTTGTCATTATGGGGTATTGTGTGTAGATTGGTGGGGGACAGAAACAATTTAATATATTTTATAATAAGGCTGTAACGTAACAAAATGTGGAAAAAGTCAAGGGGTCTGAATAATTTCCCAACGCACTGTGTGCTGAATCCTTTCAGCAAGGTTGCTTCCCCTCCTCTCTAAGGAGTGTTTTACTCTCATTCTGAAGCCTGATAAATCCCCAACAAAATGTGAAAGTTACAGACCGATTTCCCTTCTGAACTCCGACTCAAGAATTAGTGCTAAAGCCTTGGCCAGGAGATTGGATAGACTGCTCCCATATCTAATACACCAAGACCAAAATAGCTTCGTGAAAAACCATCAAGGTTTTCACAATGTGAGGAGAGTACTAAACATAGTGCACATGTCAAGGGTCCCCTGAGGGTTTGGCCGGATTAGGCAGTCAGTGTAAATAAGAAGTTGTTCTAAACCGACTTGCCTAGTTAAATAAAAGGTTAAATAAAAAATTTAATAAACACTGCAGAAATGTTTTGGTACCCTCCCCCAGATCTGTGCCTCGACATAATCCTTTCATGGTGCTCTACGGACAAATGTGTCTGAATAATTGTACACATGTAGAAAACCAATAATCATTACATTTAGCGTCAAAACAGCAGTAAAAATGTCTCACTGCTGCACCCACACTGCCTGCACTTAAGTCTGTTGACACAGACCGTCTGGGCGCTGCCATTTTACCAGCTTGTGAATTTTTCCTTTCATGGAGCTCTACGGACAATTCCTTCGAGCTCATGGCCTGGTTTTTGCTCTGACATGCACTGTCAACTGTGGGACATTATATAGACAGGTGCGTGCTTTTCCAAATCATGTCCAATCAATTGAATTTACCACAGGTTGACAACAATCAAGTTGTAGAAACATATCTAATGGAAACAGGATGCAACTGAACTTAATGTCGAGTCTCATAGCAAAGGGTCTGAATTCCTAAGTAAATAAGGTATTTCTGTATGGGTTTTTTTATGTATAAAATGTGAAAACACTTCTAAAAACCTGTTTGCTTTGTCATTATGGGGTATTGTGTGTAGATTGATGAGGAACATTTTTTATTTAATACATTTTAGAATAAGGCTGTAATGTAACAAAACATGGAAAAAGTCAAGGGGTCTAAATACACTGCTCAAAAAAATAAAGGGAACACTTAAACAACACAATGTAACTCCAAGTCAATCACACTTCTGTGAAAACAAACTGTCCACTTAGGAAGCAACACTGATTGACAATAAATTTCACATGCTGTTGTGCAAATGGAATAGACATCAGGTGGAAATTTGGCAATTAGCAAGACACCCCCAATAAAGGAGTGGTTCTGCAGGTGGTGACCACAGACCACTTCTCAGTTTCTATGCTTCCTGGCTGATGTTTTGGTCACTTTTGAATGATGGCGGTGCTTTCACTCTAGTGGTAGCATGAGACGGAGTCTACAACCCACACAAGTGGCTCAGGTAGTGCAGCTCATCCAGGATGGCACATCAATGCGAGCTGTGGCAAGAAGGTTTGCTGTGTCTGTCAGCGTAGTGTCCAGAGCATGGAGGCGCTACCAGGAGACAGGCCAGTACATCAGGAGACGTGGAGGAGGCCGTAGGAGGGCAACAACCCAGCAGCAGGACTGCTACCTCCGCCTTTGTGCAAGGAGGAGCAGGAGGAGCACTGCCAGAGCCCTGCAAAATGACCTCCAGCAGGCCACAAATGTGCACGTGTCTGCTCAAACGGTCAGAAACAGACTCCATGAGGGTGGTATGAGGGCCCGACGTCCACAGGTGGGGGTTGTGCTTACAGCCCAACACCGTGCAGTACGTTTGGCATTTGCCAGAGAACACCAAGATTGGCAAATTCACCACTGGCGCCCTGTGCTCTTCACAGATGAAAGCAGGTTCACACTGAGCACATGTGACAGACGTGACAGTGTCTGGAGACGCCGTGGAGAACGTTCTGCTGCCTGCAACATCCTCCAGCATGACCGGTTTGGCAGTGGGTCAGTCATGGTGTGGCATTTCTTTGGGGGGCTGTGCCCTCCATGTGCTCGCCAGAGGTAGCCTGACTGCCATTAGGTACCGAGATGAGATCCTCAGACCCCTTGTGAGACCATATGCTGGTGCGGTTGGCCCTGGGTTCCTCCTAATGCAAGACAATGCTAGACCTCATGTGGCTGGAGTGTGTCAGCAGTTCCTGCAAGAGGAAGGCTTGGATGCTATGGACTGGCCCGCCCGTTCCCCAGACCTGAATCCAATTGAGCACATCTGGGACATCATGTCTCGCTCCATCCACCAACGCCACGTTGCACCACAGACTGTCCAGGAGTTGGCGGATGCTTTAGTCCAGGTCTGGGAGGAGATCCCTCAGGAGACCATCTGCCACCTCATCAGGAGCATGCCCAGGCGTTGTAGGGAGGTCATACAGGCACGTGGAGGCCACACACACTACTGAGCCTCATTTTGACTTGTTTTAAGGACATTACATCAAAGTTGGATCAGCCTGTAGTGTGGTTTTCCACTTTAATTTTGAGTGTGACTCCAAATCCAGACCTCCATGGGTTGATAAATTTGATTTCCATTGATCATTTTTGTGTGATTTTGTTGTCAGCACATTCAACTATGTAAAGAAAAAAGTATTTAATAAGAATAGTTAATTAATTCAGATTTAGGATGTGTTATTTTAGTGTTCCCTTTATTTTTTTGAGCAGTGTACTTTCCGAATGGGAGGGGAAACCTAGTCAGTTTTACAAATGAATGCATTCAACTGAAATGTGTCTTCCGCATTTACCCAACCCCTCTGAATCAGAGAGGTGCGGTGGGCTGCCATAATCAACATCCACATCTCCGGCGCCGAGGGAACAGTCGGTTACCTGCCTTGCTCAGGGGCAGAACGATCAATTTCTACCTTGTCAGCTCTGGGATTCGATCCAGCAGCCTTTCAATTACTGGCCAACTCTCTAACCACTAGGCTACCTGTACGTATTCATGTAAGAAGGCTGTGCAATACAAAAGGGGAATAAAAAACTATTAAAGTATCTCATAAGTCATGAAAATGATGAGGTATAACATCAACATCACAAGAGATAGTAACTACACACTCATTCTACTGCAACTTATCATGCACAGTGGGAAGTTGGAACAAACAACAAACTTAGTTAGAACCTGCTCTTACCATGAGAAACAGATTTCCCAATATTCTCCTCCTCTTCTTCATCTTTAATGTTGACATTCAGCTCCAGTGTTTGACTGCAGTCTTCCAGCTTCACTGATACCATCTCTGGATCCTGCTGTAAAAACTGTCCTCCACTGTCATGATCAGGACCCAGTGACTGTAGGTTTGGACTCGGTGTGGAAGGAGAGAGGCAGGCTGGGTTTGTCCTCCCTGAGTCGGAAAGTGGTATAAGAGAAATGGACACAAACATTATTGTCTTAAGTTCTGGCACTTTCTTTATTCTCAAAAAATATATTCTATTTTTTCTTGTTCAATAATCTAATTCAGTGCTTGACTTGGACTGAAATAGTTGTCGATACTCATTTTGGGTGCAGGTACTGTTTATATTTAGGTGCAGGAGCTCCACAATACTTTTGAGACAATACTTAACCTGTAGTAGAAAAATGTATAAATGCCTCAAAACATTTAGTACAAGGTTACAGTATGTTTTAGGCAGCACTACGTGCTATTTTCCTTAACCTTGTATTCACTTACTTCAAAAACCATTTGTATGTCCTGTTCACACCATAGTAACATTTATAGATAAAGACAGAAACAACTGAATGTGTCTGAATATTATGACACATGTAGAAAACAGATAATCATTACATTTGGTTTCAAAACAGTAGTGCAACCGTAAAATTGTCTCTCTGCTGCATCCACACTGTCTGCACTGAAGTCTGTTGATGCAGATCGAGTGGGTGCCATTTTACTAGCTTGTGAATTTTTCCTTTCATGGAGCTCTACGGACAACTCCTTCAACCTCATGGCTTGGTTTTTGCTGACATGCACTGTCAAATGTGGGACCTTATATAGACAGGTGTGTGCCTTTCCAAATCATGTCCAATCAACTGAATTTACCACAGGTTGACAACAATCAAGTTGTAGAAACATCTCAAGGATGATCAATGGAAACAAGATGCACCTGAGCTCAATGTCAAGTCTCCTAGCAAAGAGTCTGAATACTTATGTAAATAAGTTATTTCTGTTTTAAATATTTTATAAATGTGAAAACAATTCTAAAACCCTTTTTTTGCTTTGTCATTATGGTGTGTGTGTAGATTGAAAAACATTTATTTAATCCATTTTTTAGAAAAAGGCTGTAATGTAACAAAATGTGGAAAAAGTCATGGGGTCTAAATACTTTGCGAATGCACTGTATGTATTCATATCAGTAGACTGGTACTGTATGTATTCATATCAGTAGGCTGGTACTGTATGTATTCATATCAGTAGGCTGGTACTGTATGTATTCATATCAGTAGGCTGGTACTGTATGTATTCATATCAGTAGGCGGTTACTGTATGTATTCATATCAGTAGGCTGGTACTGTATTCATATCAGTAGGCGGTTACTGTATGTATTCATATCAGTAGGCTGGTACTGTATGTATTCATATCAGTAGGCGGTTACTGTATGTATTCATATCAGCAGGCTGGTACTGTATGTATTCACATCAGTAGGCTGGTACCGTATGTATTCATATCAGTAGGCGGGTACTGTATGTATTCATATCAGTAGGCGGGTACTGTATGTATTCATATCAGTAGGCGGGTACTGTATGTATTCATATCAGTAGGCGGGTACTGTATGTATTCATATCAGTAGGCGGGTACTGTATGTATTCATATCAGTAGGCGGTTACTGTATGTATTCATATCAGCAGGCTGGTACTGTATGTATTCACATCAGTAGGCTGGTACTGTATGTATTCACATCAGTAGGCTGGTACTGTATTCATATCAGTAGGCGGTTACTGTATGTATTCATATCAGTAGGTGGGTACTGTATGTATTCACATCAGTAGGCTGGTACTGTATGTATTCACATCAGCAGGCTGGTACTGTATGTATTCACATCAGTAGGCTGGTACTGTATGTATTCACATCAGTAGGCTGGTACTGTATGTATTCATATCAGTAGGCTGTACAATACAAAAGGGGAATAAAACTATTCTAAAAGTATCTCATAAGTCAAGAAAATGATGACCTATATCATCCTCCACTCACTATCACAAGGGTTAGAAACTACACAGACTCACTTCATAGAACTTTAAAACACTGGCAGTTTGTCTACATCACTTCTTTAGTCTACTCTCTGATCACTCCAGATAGACCAGTTAATAAAACACATGCTGACAATACTGGTGTCAAACCATGCAAGTGTCAGTATCATGAAATAACATCTACCTTCTCATTGAAACAGTTCATCATGAAACAGTTCTACTGCAACTTTTCATACACAGTGGAACGAATGACAATAACATAGTTAGATACAACCTGTTTTTACCATGACTAACAGACTTCCCAATCTTCTCCTCCTCTTCTTCATCTTTAATGTTGACATTCAGCTCCATTGTTTGACTGCAGTCTTCCAGCTTCACTGATGCCATCTCTGGATCCTGCAGTGCAAACTGGGCTCCACTGTCACAATCAGGACTCAGTGACTGTAGGTTTGGACTCAGTGTGGAAGGAGAGTGGCAGGCTGGGTTTGTCCTCAGTGTTGATGTTACCGGCTTCAGGCTTGACCTGAGTCGGCCTGTAGTAATAAAGAGAAACAGACACACAAGTCATTGTCTTCTCAGTTCTGGCACTTTCTTTACTCTCAAAAAATATTGTTTAGTACAAGGTTGTAGTATGTTTTAGGCAGCACTATGTACTATTTACCTGAATAACCCTTTCTTCACTGTATTATTCCAATCAAAAACCAAAAGGATTTCCGTTCACACCATAGTAATATTTATAGACAACAATAACTTAGTGTCTGAATATTAGTACACATGTAGAAAACTGATAACCATTACATTAAACTTTAAAACAGTAGTGCAACCGTGAAATGGTCTCTCTGCTGCACCCTCACTGTCTGCACTGAAGTCCGTTGACACAAACAGAGTGGCGCCGCCATTTTACCAGCTCGTGAATTTTACACAAAACCAATAAAACGAATTCAGAAATCTCAAGTGAATATAT
Organism: Salvelinus alpinus; assembly: GCF_045679555.1. Classification (NCBI taxonomy): domain Eukaryota; kingdom Metazoa; phylum Chordata; class Actinopteri; order Salmoniformes; family Salmonidae; genus Salvelinus; species Salvelinus alpinus. The sequence continues at coordinate 71,974,929 of NC_092095.1, forward strand.
TCTTTATGAAATGACCTTGAGAAAACGATGTAGATCCACTCAGACAAACCCCAAAGGCTCTAACTATGTAACTTGTAAAATAGTTAACGTTCTCACGTTCTTCACTCGGCTTGACACACAAATAACACATCAAACCTTTACCAAACGTGATAATACCTTAACGGATGTATTACCTAAAATGGTATGACATGTTCTTTCGATATTAGAAAGTTTAAACGTGCTATTACATACCTGTAGTAATAAACAGGTAAACGAATGTTATCTTCTTGACTGCACCGTTCTGGCGTTTTCTTTACACTGAAGAATGTTTCGCTTCTGTCCGGAACTTCCTGTCCCCCCACTAACACTGTCCGTGCATTCCGGGATCCTTGGGATGGCCCTACCCCATTACATGAGAAGGGGTAGCTGCCTCCTCCGGGACATCGCTTTTGCATAGAGTTGATCAAGCTGTTGATTGTGGCCTGTTGTCCCATCCCAGCTAGCACAGTGGATCTGGGCCGATTCCGACTGAAGAGTCGCGGCACTCCGCTGAGAGTCAGACTCGGCCGACGTCTTGTGGCCGGAGTCTTGGCCGCACTAAGCAATATTACCTATGGCTGGGTTTGCGGGGATTGAGCTCGGGCGGATTCCGGTGTGAGTTATCTGGCCCAAATGTATTATTTGGAGCTTGGGCCGATTCCGGTGTGCGTTATCTGGCCCAAATGTATTACTTGGGACTCGGGCCGATTGTGGCTACTCTCTGGCAGATGATTACACGGGCTGCTTTATATAATTAACATTTCATTATTATTTATTTTTCACTTTTTTCTCATTGTTTCTGTGATAAAAAAAATACTATTTAACATTTTAATTAAATTATTTAAGAGTCCTGTTTAATTTATATTTTAGTATTTTGATACTTTGTGCAATGCAATTGATAAGCATTAAAAACTTTTCGGATGGAGTGTCCCGAGTGGCGCGTTACTGCAGATGGTAGTTCGATGACGGTGTTGTGCCGAAAATCTGCCCCCTGCCAGAATATATACAGTTTTGAACTTCAAACAGTTTATTTCATTTAATTACACACGAGGAAAAAGGTGGTTGCCCATCATAAATTCATGTACAAACATTTTTCATTACATTCGTGTCATTTAGCAGATGCTCTTATCCAGAGCGACTTACAGGACAAATAAGGGTTAATTGCCTTGCTCAAGGGCACAATGCCACATTTTCACTTAGTCGGCTTGGGATTCAAACCAGCGACCTTTCAGTTACTGGCCCAACACACTTAATTAACCGCTAGACTACCTGCCACCAGATCAATTAACTTCCAATATAATTATTCAAATACATTCATCAATGACTAAAATAATGAATCAAGTATTAAAAGTCAGTTTAATGTGGACAAAATGGGGCCGTAGAGAGAACACTGTGCTTCAGCGAGCTCCCGTGGCATTTGTAAATTTATATTTTTACATTAATCTCCTAGCTTGAAAAAGTGGTAAAATTGGCTAAATAAGTTATCCTACAATGAGTCTTGACGGCTATTTCTCAAAAATCTCCGACAACATGCCCAACAGTAAGAACTTGACCAAAACCACCATCCCTGTAGATGTGCAGGAGGAGCTAGCTAACGTTAGCGAAGCTAACCCCATTGCGGATCCAGGCACAATGGACCTGGTGATTCAAAGGATGACGGATAACATTATTAAAGTGATCGATGTTAAGATATAAACGGTCTTGGAAGCAATAGCAGGCCATTCAGCGGAACTACAGAGGGTTGTCAAGCGTGCGGATGAGGCGGGAGGAAGAATTGCTACTGTGGAAACTTCAACTACATCTATGGACACTAAGGTAAAAGCACTTGAGAAACAGGTGCGCGAAATGGCGGAGCACATTGACGACTTTGATAATCGAGGACGCAGATGCAATATCCGTGTTGTGGGACTCCCGGAAAATTCTGAAGGGACGCGTAGGGTAAAATTCTTTGAGGAATGGATCACTGGCTACCTACAAATGGACACTAAGGCTGGTCGTGTGAAGCTGGACAGAGCCCATCGCTCTCAAGCAGCGCCCACGGCCGGTGGTTATAAAGTTCCACAACTTCACCGACCAGCAGCGCGTCATGGATGCGGCTAGAAACATCGGTTCTTCTGACTGTAGTCAACCTAAAGGTCCAAAGGTCTCATTCTTCAATGATTATTCCACAGCGGTTGTACGAAGACGCAAAGCGTTTGATGAGGTGAAAGCTCGACTCAAGAGAATGAAGATGGACAACGCACTGCTGTACCCGGCCACATTAAAGATTATGGTCAACGGATCGCCTAAAAAACTCTACACACCCGAAGAGGCTGCTGCGTTTGTTGACTCTCTCGGGTAAATAACTGTAAGCTGCTCCTCCGCAGCATTGGATACATTTTTTGTATTTTTTTTATAAATCTGATCATGAAACAGTGGTGTGAGTTCTCACGTGTTCCTGTTCAGTAATATTCGTATCATTCTTATTTTTCTTGTCAAAGTAACTGCCACTATAGCTCAGACTGAGATATGTGTGAATCTATATTGGTGCCCAGGCTTGGTTTAAGGTGGAAGAGCCTCAATCTTCTTCTATTGATTTTCATTTCCATTTATATAAAGGATGAGGCTATTGGGTGGCAATGCAGACTTAAGAGTCTACATTGGAAAGTTGAAATCCCCTGCATGTTAGCTAGTGGGAAAACCCCCTTTTGGATCTTTACATGTTTAATTTTTGAGTTTAGTATAGTTCGAGTTTAGGGTTCATATCGTTTGTTTATGCTCAGTGAGATAGAGGAGAGTTCAACACATGGAAAAAGGTACCACCCCATTTTTACAGTAGGATTCAGTCTGGATATTGAATGGTCAAAGTGCAATGGCAGGTAACAAACTTTGTGTATGTACATGGAACATTAGAGGGAGCCATAACCCCATTAAAAGGAAGAAGGTACTGTCTTTTTTGAAAAAATAAAATATTGATATTGCCCTGTTGCAAGAAACTCATTTGGATGATAAGGAGCATCTGAAATTGCAACAAGGGCGGTTTGGTCAAGTGTTTTTCTCATCATTTACATCCAGAAGTAGAGGTGTAGCAATTCTTGTGAAAAAGAACCTACCCCTTAAGGTGTTGAATAGTGTGAAAGATACATATGGTCGCTTTGTTATAATTAATGGTACTTTACAAGGGCAGAACATTTCCATAATTCATATTTACTCCCCCCCCCCTGCCCACCCCCCCAATTTCCTCACTAAGGTGTTTCTAGACTTTTCAGAATTAAATTCAGACACTGCAGTGGTTGGAGGAGATTTTAATTGTTTGTTGAACCACCTTATTGCTAAGTTTCCCAGCGGTATAGCTTCACTCTCTCCTCAAGCTAAGTCACTTAAAGCTATTTGTGATGATCTGGGGTATGCTGATGTTTGGAGAACTTTTCACCCCTCCAACAGAGAGTTCACTTTTTTCTCTGCACCTCATGGATGTCAGACTAGAATAGATAACTTTTTTATGCCCAGGACGTCCTTGCAGTCTGTTTTATCCGCTAGGATAGGAAGCATAGTCATATCTGATCATGCGGAGGTGATCCTGATCCTGGACATAAAACTCAATGGGGCATTCAATCTGTCAAGACATTGGAGGTTGAATACAACCATTCTTAAAGACCATACATTCACATATTTTATCACAGAGTTTAAAGCATTTTTCTCTAACTCTCAATCAACAGATAACCCCTCGCTCTTTTGGGAAACCTGTAAAGCGTACGCCAGGGGTCTGATTATGTCATACACAGCCACTAAGAGGCGGAAAAAGCGTGAAAAGCAAAAAACGTTAGAGGGTGAATTAGGAACTAAAGGACTACATTAAAACTCCCTCTCCTGCCCTATTAAAGGAAATATCAGTCCTTAGATTAACGTTGGACTCTCCTAACACAGGACGCTGAAAAGAAAATGAGATTTGTCAGGCAAAGGCTATATGAACATGGCGATAAGCCAGGAAAGTCCTTGGCGTACCTAGCTAAAAAGAGAGCTGACTCAGTCAATTGCTACTACTACTGATTCTGATGGCAATCATTTATATGAAAATAAATTGATAAATGACTCAAGAAATTTTATGCAAATCTTTATGCCTCAGAACTGACAAATAACGCACCCAAATTAATGGAGAACTTATTTTCTAAGTTTGAGCACCCTACTATCTACGAAGAACAGAGGTCTCTCCTTAATGCCCCTATTACCGAGGAAGAGATAATGTTCGCAATTAAGAAACTGCAAAATGTTAAGGCCCCAGGACCAGACTGGTTTTGTAGTGAGAAAGAGGAGGAAGGGAAGCGCTACTAAGGTACACAATAGTACATTTTGGTAGATAGAAGGTGCTCTTTGGTAAAAGGGGTAAATTGGTCATCAAAAAGAAAGGAGGACCAAGGCACTCTTCATATAATTAATTTAAATGCCTTTATTAGTATGGCATGTTCAATAGAAACAAAGTTTTTTTTAAACCGACGCGTTTTGGCTGCATGGCCTTCGTCAGGGAGTACAAAAAAAAAGAGAATACCATGTCCTCCTTTGAACAGCTTTTCCAATTAGCCCTAATTAAAAGAGGGAGTGGTTACAAAATTGATTGGACACACCTAGTAAGCAATAATATACACATTAAAAGGTGAAATACTGTAGCTATGTTATCATAAACATACAACTCCAAGCTAGAAGTATCAGAACACTTAGAAAGGTAGTTCTAACCTTAAATATGACTGGGAGAAGTGTCAAGAATAAGAAAGCAATATATTCCATAGTACACTAGAACACAGCAAAACATGAACAACAGTCTAAACATAGCTGAGGGCAATTGAGCAAAATGTCCACTAGATGACAGCAAATGGACCTATCACGACCCTAGAGGAAGGGTGAGAAATCCATATCTTCATTTAAACCAGGGTATTTAGTGGCCTGTAGTTTGTAAATCCAAAAACGTTCCCTTTGGTTTAACTGTTTAAGACGGTCCCCTTTTCTAATAGAGGCCGGAATATGATCAATACCCATAGCTTGTAGGGAGGCAGGGTTGCCATGGTGTAAGGACTTGTAGTGCCTTGCCATGGGGTAGTCTTCATTGCCTACCCGTATGGCGTACTTGTGTTCCGCCAAGCGATCTTGAAGGCGTCTCTTTGTCTGTCCAATGTAGAACACCTTGCACTGTGGACATTCCAATCTATAGATGACATGAGTGGTTTTGCAGTTAATGAAATGCTTGACGTAATACTCCATTTTGGAAGCTGTGTCAACAAAATACTTCTTCTGTGCAATATTTCTGCAATGGTTGCAATGGTTACATTTAAAAGAGCCCTTGAGTTTGTGGTCAAGCCAAGTTTTTTGAGAGTCACCCGGAAGATAACTGTGGACTAATTTGTCATTTAGGGTAGGACATCTCTTAAAGCTTATGACTGGTGGCTCAGGAAAGACTTGGCATAGTAGCGTATCACTTTGGATGATTCCCCAATTATTTTTGATGATTCTTTTAATGTTCTCTGCTTCAGTGCTGTATTTTGTAACAAAATACACTCTCTCTGATGTATCACGAGGCACTCCCCTTCGTAACAAGTTCTCTCTGACAAGTAATCCAGCCCTTATACCTGCATCTTTCAGGACCTGAATGCTGTAGCCCCGATTCAAAAAGCGATTCTCCAATTCAGCAGATTTGACACTGTAGTCTGTTTCCTGATCGCAAATTCTGCGGACTCTTTGGAATTGGCCATATGGAATATTCTCTTTTAGCCTTTTGGGGTGAAAGCTGTCTGCCCTCAGAATGGTATTCCCATCTGTAGGCTTCCTAAAGATTGATGTGTGCAAACAACCTTTGTCATTTTTACTAATGTCGAGGTCCAAAAAATGAATGTTATCCTTTCTGTATTCCATAGTTAGTTTGATGTTAGGGTTAATGCTGTTAAGGTATTGGTGGAAGGAAATAAGTTCATCTTCTGAGCCGGACCAAAACAGGCAAACATCATCAATATAGCGTCCCCACCATATAATCCGGTCAAAGAAATGGTTATTAGAAGGATCCAAAATGAAGTCATTTTCTCATTTACCCAAGTACAAACCAGTGTAGGAAGGGCTGTAGCAAGCTCCCATGGCACATCCTTTGACCTGTTTAAAAATACAGTCCTGGGAGATAAAGATGTTATGATTAAGAGTCCATTCAGTCAGTGAGACAATGAATTCTGTAGGGGGCATCTCAGTTTCAGGCCGGGTACTCAAGAAATGGTGCACCGCTGCCAAACCTTGTTCATGCTCAATGGTGGTGTATAGAGACTCCACATCCATGGTGACTAAAAAGGAAGCTGTACCTATATTGTTCAATTCCTTAATTTTGTTCAACACATCTGTGGTATCTTGAAGATAGGCTGGGAGTGACGTCAGAAAAGGCTTAATAAAGTAATCAATGTACTTAGAGATGGGTTCTGTCAGACTTTCATTACCACTAATGACTGGTCTGCCTGGGGGATTTTCAAGATTTTTGTGGATTTTTGGAAGAAGGTAAAAAGAAGCCATACACGGACTGCCATTGAAAAGAAATTTGAACTCATTGTCTGAAATGTAGTCATTCTCCTTAGCTTCTGTGAGGATCCCTTTCAATTCAGTTTTTAGGTCCTCTGTAGGGTTGAAGGTAAGAGATTGGTAGAATTCATCATTGTCTAATTGACGGTAGACTTCTGTCACATATTTGTCTTTACTCCACACTACTGTAGCACCACCTTTGTCTGCTTTTTTAACTTTCTTGGCAAATGTATTTAGTGTGGCATTCTAGACGATGGGACAAAAAGTGGACTTGGGCTTACAAGGTGTTTTTGAGGGAACAAAAACCGCCTGACCTGAGACACTGACGTCTGTAGTTGGAGAGATGTTTTGCTTGTACCAGGCCTTCAGATGTAGATTCCTGTAGAAACGAAATAGGTCAATCTTTGTATTAAATTCATTCGTTGAATATGTGGGGGCAAAGGACAGTCCTTTAGACAATACCCTTATGCAATCATCAGAAAGGGGTTCTCCAGAAATGTTGATCACAGCCTTGTTCTGGTCCTGCTCCGTGTGGTTGGATAGTCTTGATTTCTTCCTCCCCCTCCGTGTTGGCCTTTTCCGCGTCCTCTCCCTCTCTTGTTGAGGAACCTGCGTGACTCCTCTTCCTGATCTAAAAAATCTTGGGAGGAGCTGGCCTCTTAGCGTCTGGGGTAATCCTCATCGTCACTGCTTGTAAAGTTGAAAGAAACAGATCTAGGCTTCCTTCTCTGCAGATGTGATTCTGAATTCTTGCATGTTGGTTTTCTCCAGGCAAAGACCTTGCCATGGCCTGATCCTGATCCTTGAGCCATTGCGTGATATGTGTAACCACTCATTTTCAAATGACCAGCTCCCTCAAACGCTGAGAGAAGCCAACATATCACTTATTCTCAAAAAGGGAAATTAAGGACCTTAAGTCATGCAACAATGTCAGGCGGCTTCTTAATGTAATTCAAGCCTACCAACGAAGTGCTATGGATGGTCTTGTGCTCTCCCTGGATGCTGAGAAAACATTTGTTCGTGTGGAGCGGTCTTACCTATTCTTTGCTCTAAATAAATTTGGTCTAGGGGACAACTTTATAAAATGGGTGAAAGTTTTATATGATGATCCTCAGGCTGCTGTCCTTACTAATGGGCTAAGGTCAAATAGCTTCTCTATACACAGAGGTACCAGACAGGGCTGTCCTTTGTCCCCTCTCCTATTTGCACTCGTTATGGAACCACTGACCGAGGCCATCAGGGTAACGCCTGCTATACAGGGGCTGCTCATTGGTGATGTTCACCATAAAATAAGCTTGTATGCTGATGATGTCCTGATATTCATCTTTAGTCCCGAGACTTCAATTACATTTCTTATTAATATTATTGAATTATTCAGCGAATTCTCAGGCTACAAGATTAACTTAACTAAATTAGAGGCTATGCCACTTGGTAACCTTCACTCTGTACCTAATACTTCTCCCCTCTTCCCTTTTAAATGGTTTCCCTCAGGTTTTACGTATCTGGGTATATTTGTAACTCCTAAATTCCAGCAAATGTACAAAGCCAATTTTGTTTCCTTGTTTGATACAATAAGACAGGATCTGGAGCGCTGGAACTCTCTTCCGATTTCATGGTTGGGTAGAATATCCCTCTTGAAAATGAACATTTTACCTAGACTACTTTACCCAATCCAAATGATCCCAGTATTACTCTCCAAAAAGGTAATAAAGGATGTAAATGGATGGCTAAGTTCCTTTATATGGAGTAAACGCAAGCCAAGACTTAAGATGGCAATATTGCAGTTGCCAAGTTCTATGGGCGGCTTAGACCTGCCCAATATCAGGTTCTATCAATGGTGTGCCCACCTATGTTATATTTCTGACTGGATCACAAACGATTACTCCTCTATTTGGTTAGACATTGAGACTTCTCTTTCAAAATATCCCTTACAGGATCTTTTATTTTTCAGAAGTTTCAAGTCTGTAGAAGATCACTGCAATAATCCCATTACACTTAACACACTCAAACTATGGAGGTCAGTTCAACGTTTTTTGGGAAGGTCCAAGCTAACCTCTGCTCTTACCCCAATTCCTAATAACCCAGATTTTGGTCCATGATTGCTGGATGCTGGCTTTAACTTTTGGCTTAATAAAAGGCATACGCAGACTAAATTACTTATTTGCTGATAAGATTTTATTGTCATTTGAGCAGATGGTCAAGAAATATCGACTCCCAAAGCAGGACTTTTTCCGCTTCCTACAAGTAAGACATTATATTCTGAAGAGCACCACCTTAATTGGCAACCCTGATATGTCTGTCATTGAAAGAATGCTTTTTTCCCCACAAATGATGCTTTAAGGTCCTTTTCTGCTGTCGACACACAGAGGGTGAAACAAGTGTGGGAGAAAGTATTGTCTGTTACTATTGACGAAGAGATTTGAGGACAATTGGAGATATGCAAAAACAATATGTAATCGTACTAGAGCAATCTAATTAAGAATAATACACAGATTGCATATATCCCCATATCGCAGACATGCTTTTAGCCCCTCTTCCTCTTCTCCTAAGTGTCTTAAATGTAAAACTGATACAGGCACCCTAACACATTGTTTATGGTCATGTACCAAAATACAAAGATACTGGTCTGGTGTTCTGCAAGAAATTGAAAAGATCCTAGGGGTTGATCTAGAATTAGACCCAGTTTCTTTACTGTTAGGTCTCCCTAGTAGGCATGTTACTTCTGTGGGTAAGAGGAGGCTTTACAACATCCTGACCTTCGCAGTGAGGAAAAACATCCTTTTATAGTGGATTAGTGACATGGTTCCTTCTATTAAAGATAGGCATAAAATACTATTTAAATGGGTGCCACTGGAATATCTGACATGTACATTGCATTCTAAAACAGATCAGTTCTACAAAGTATGGGAACCCTATCTAAATTACCTAGAACCTGAGGTATCAGCTATTATGCTGCAAGGATTCTCTTTGAATGGTGGTGATCTATGTATTTCAGAATTACACTGTAATTCACTTTTATGGGTGAAAATTGTGAAATTCCAATAAAAATACTGTTACAAAGTCAATTTAATAAACTATTAGTTGATTCAAAGCTTGTTTATCATTAAACAAAAGTTGTTTAGTAATAAAATAATCCACCCAAACTAATGTGAAAAACTGATCATTACACCATATCAGTTAAGAACAAAATTCTTATTTACAATGACGGCCTACCCCGGGCGACACTGGGCCAATTGTGCGCAGCCCTATGCGACTCTCAATCACGTCCGGATGTGATACAGCCTGGATTCAAACCAGGGACTGTAGTGACACCTCTTGCAGACCGCTGCGTCCGTGTGTGTGTTAACTATTTAACTGTACTAGAATGCTTAAAAGGCCGCTAAAATGTTAAATATCGGTATCGGTCTTTTGGCAAGGAAAATATCAGATATCATATTGGCCAAAAATGCCATATCGGTGCATCCCTAGTACAAAATATTTGAAACATATTGAAACATATGAAACATGAAACATATTGAGTTGCACCCCCCTTTGTCCTCAGAACAGCCTCAATTCTTCGGGCATGGACTGTCCCAGGTGTCGAGTGCGTTCCAAAGGGATGCTGGTCCATGTTGACTCCAATGCTTCCTACAATTGTGTCAAGTTGGCTGCGAATGGATCTACTCCGAATAGCTCGTTCCATCTCCTCCCACAGATGGACAAAGAAGTAATGTTCTTGGAACCATTCCTGGACAAACCTTGTGGCATAAGACATAATCCTGCTGAAAGAATCCATTTGCAGGTGGATACACTGCTGCCATTAAGGGATCCTTTCAAACATTTCTCAACTTTTATCAAGGGGCCCAATTTGTGCCCTGAAAACACACCCCAACCATCACACCACCAGCCTGCAATGCTGACACACGGCGTGGATGCATGCAGTGGTGTAAAGTACTTAAATAGTTATTTAAATCATTTTTACTTAAGTAGTATCTGTACTTTACTATTTATATTTGACAACTTTTACTTTTATTTCACTAAATTCCTAGAGTAAATAATACTTTTTAATCCATACATTTTCCCTGACACACAAAAGTACTCATTACATTTTTTATGATTAGCAGGACAGAAAATGGTCCAATTCACGCACTTATCAAGATAACATCCCTGGTCATCCCTACTGCCTCTGATTTGGCGGACTCACCAAACACAAATGCTTTGCTTGTAAATGGTGTTGGAGTGTGTAAATGGTGTTGGAGTGTGTAAATGGTGTTGGAGTGTGTAAATGGTGTTGGAGTGTGTAAATGGTGTTGGAGTGTGTAAATGGTGTTGGTGTGTAAATGGTGTTGGAGTGTGTAAATGGTGTTGGAGTGTGTAAATGGTGTTGGAGTGTGTAAATGGTGTTGGAGTGTGTAAATGGTGTTGGAGTGTGTAAATGGTGTTGGAGTGTGTAAATGGTGTTGGAGTGTGTAAATGGTGTTGGAGCCCCTGGTTATCCGTAATATAAAAAATAAAACACAATTGTGCTGTCTGGTTTGCTTAAAAACTTCTTAAGGATCGTACACCTTTTAAAATTTTGGCCTAAAACGACATACCCAAATCTAACTGCTTGTAGCTCAGCACCTGAAGCAAGGATATGCATATTCTTGATACCATTTGAAGTTTGTGGAAATGTGAAATTAATGTAGGAGAATAACACATTAGATCTGGTAAAAGATCATACAAACACAAAAACATGTGTTTTTCTTTTTCTTCTTTGAAATGCAAGAGAAAGGCCATACAGCCAGCAGCATACCACCCTGCATACCACTGCTGGCTTGCTTCTGAAGCTAAGCAGGGTTGGTCCTGGTCAGTCCCTGGATGGGAGACCAGATGCTGCTGGAAGTGGTGTTGGAGGGCCAGTAGGAGACACTCTTTTCTCTGGTCTAAAAAAATATCCCAATGCCCCAGGGCACTGTGTAGGGGGACTTTAAAATGGGTGTCCTGACTCTCTGAGGTCATTAAAGATCCCATGGCACTTATTGTAAGAGTAGGGGTGTTATTCCCAATATGGCCCTCAAACCATCATGATCACCTAATAACCCCCAGTTTACAATTGGCTCTATGTGTAATTTAGATTTTGGCCACCAGATTGCAGCAGTGTGCAAAGGTTCTGACTGATCCAGTGAAGAATTACATTACTGCACTGTCAAGTCTGCCAGGAGGTTCCCCAAATGTGCTGAATTGGTCAATTGATACATTTAAGTACAAAACTATAGAGAACATACAAAAATGCTATGGTAATAAAACATTTATGTTTACACACTGCCAGGAATGTCATACATGATGGATCATTAGCTTATACACTAACTTTCACACATCTAGATGGCTGGGCAGGGTGGGTGTGGTGCCAGAGCCAGCAGGTGTTCCAAATGTAGAACCCAGTTCCTACATTTGAATATAAAAATAGATTTTAGCAAATTAAACTATGCTACATTTTATCTCTGGGACCCTCAGGATGACAAATCAGAGCAAGATTACTGAATGCAAGTACATTATTGACCTTCAGAGGTGAATGTATTAAACCAGTTGCCATGATAAAAGTTGTTGTGCACTCTCCTCAAACAATAGCATGGTGTTTTTTCACTGTAATAGCTACTGTTAAAGTGGACACTGCAGAAGATTAACACGAATTTAAGCTTTCTGCCTATATAAAGACATGTCTATGTCCTGGAAAGTTGGCTGTTGTATACAACATCATTTTAGTCACATTGGAGCACGTTATCAACAACCGTCCCGGTTAGAGGTTAATTTAAAGAATTTGAAATTATTCACCTTTACTTTTGATACTAAGGTATATTTACAACCAAATACCTTTAGACTTTTACTTGAGTTACTCTTGTCAAATTAAGAGGAGTAGTAAGGCTTCTCTCCTGTGTCTGTTCTCTAACGACATTTTAGCTCAGCTGTTGTTTTAAAACATTTTCTACAGTCAGATCAGTGGTAAGGCTTCTCTCCTTTATGTTTACCTTGGTGTCTTTTTAAGTGGCACAATTGAGAGAAACTCTTTCCACAGTCAGAGCAGGAGTAAGGCTTCTCTCCTGTGTGTGTTCTCTGATGGACTTTTAGCTCAGTTGATGTTGTGAAGCATTTTACACAGTCAGAGCAGGAGTAAGGCTTCTCTCCTGTGTGTGTTCTCTGATGGACTTTTTGCTCAGTTGATGTTGTGAAGCATTTTACACAGTCAGAGCAGGAGTAAGGCTTCACTCCTGTATGTATACGTTCATGTGTTTTTAAGTTGCCCAGTTGAGAGAACATCTTCCCACAGTCAGAGCAGGAATAAGGCTTCACTCCTGTATGTATAAGTTCATGTGCTTTTAAAAAACCCTGTCGAGAGAAACTCTTCCCACAGTCAGAGCAGGAGTAAGGCTTCTCTACAGTGTGCACTCTCTGATGAAGTTCTAGCTCAGTTGGTGTTGTGTAGCATTTTACACAGTCAGAGCAAGAGTAAGGCTTCACTCCTGTATGTATATGTTCATGTCTTTTTAAGTGGCCCAGTCGAGAGAAAATCTTTCCACAGTCAGGGCAGGAGTAAGGCTTCTTTCCAGTGTGCACTCTCTGATGAACTGTCAGAGTCCTTGATGTTGTGAATCTCTTCCCACAGTCAGTACAGGAATACGGATTCTCTCCTGTGTGTATTTTTAGGTGTATTTTTAGCTTTGATAGAATTTGGAAAATCTCATCACAATGTGGGCAGTGGTGAGACCTCTTAGCTCCATGATCTTCCTGCTGTTTCTCTCTGGATGTAGAGAATGTCTCAACATGGTCTCCTGTGTGAACAACATCAGAAGAACCAATCAGTTGGTGTGATATACATGTCAATCAAATCGATATTATGAAGCCCTTTTTACATCAGCAGATGTCAAAGTGCTTAACAGAAACCCAGCCTAAAATCCCCAAAGAGCAAGCAATGCAGATGTAGAAGAAAAAAACACCCTAGAAAGCAGAAACGGAAGAAAGAAAGGTAGAGAGGAACCAGGCCCTGAGGGATGGCCAGTCCTCTTCTGTCTGTACCCGGTGACATATGTATTCATATCAGTAGGCTGTACAACACAAAAGGGGAATTAAACTATTCTAAAAGTGAGTAGGAGTCCTCCACTCACTATCACAAGGTTTAGTAACTACAAGGACTCATTTCATAGAACTTTAAAACACTGGCAGTGTGTCTACTTCACTTCTTTAGTCTACTCTCTGATCACGCCAGACAGCCCAGTGGATAAAACAAATGCTGGCAATACTGGTGTCAAACCATGCAAGTGTCAGTAGCATGAAATAATTTCTACCTTCTCATTGAAACAGTTCATCATGAAATAGTTCTACTGCAACTTTTCATACACAGTGGGACGTTGGAATGAATAACACAAGCTTAGTTAGATACAACCTGCTTTTACCATGACTAACAGATTTCCCAATCTTCTCCTCCTCTTCTTCATCTTTAATGTTGACATTCAGTTCCAGTGTTTGACTGCAGTCTTCCAGCTTCACTGATGCCATCTCTGGATCCTGCAGTGCATACTGGGCTCCACTGTCACAATCAGGACCCAGTGACTGTAGGTTTGGACTCAGTGTGGAAGGAGAGAGGCAGGCTGGGTTTGTCCTCACTGTGGATGATACCGGCTTCAGACTTAATTCTAGTCGTCCTGTAGTAACAACGAGTAACAGACAAAAAATTATTGTCTTGACAGTTCAGGCACTTTCTTTACTCTCAAAAATATATATTATATTTATTTTTGTTCAATTATTTAATTCAGTGCTTGACTTGGACTGAAATAGGTGCCAGTACTGTTCATATTTAGGTGCAGCAGCTCCACAATTCTGTTAATATTAGCTAAAATTCTATAAGAGGAACATGAGCTCAAACACTAGAAATATGAGGTGGCGGTAATCAGCTCCTGTCCATCTCATTTCAAAAGATGAAGTAGGTAACAAAACATTAATTCATTCAAATTGGACAAAGTACACGCTTTAAAATTAGTCTACACAACGTAAATGAACAAAACCTATAGTAGATTTCCCAAATGCATAAATGACTCAAAAACCATTTAGTACAAGGTTGCAGTATGTTTTAGGCAGCATTATGTACTATTTTCCTGAGTAACTGTCTTCACTGTATTTCACATCAAAAACCTGGGGCTGTGCATTGTCATGCTGAAACATGAGGTGATGGCGGCGGATGAATAGCAGGACAACGGCCCTCAGGATCTTGTCATGGTATCTCTGTGCATTCACAGGTGTGCCAAGCTTGTAGCGTCATACTCAAGCTTCAAGGCTGTAATCGCTGTCAAAGGTGCTTCCACAAAGTACTGAGTAAAGGGTCTAAATACTTATGTAAATGTAAATTCCGTATTTGTCATACTTATAAATTTGGTAAAATTTCCAAAAACCTGTTTTAGCTTTGTCATTATGGGGTATTGTATTATTATGGGGTAATATATTTTATAATAAGGATGTAACGTAACAAAATGTGGAAAAGGTCAAGGGGTCTGAATAATTTCCCAACGCACTGTATGCTGAATCCTTTCAGCAAGGTTGCTTCCCCTCCTCTCTAAGGAGTGTTTTACTCTCATTCTGAAGCCTGATAAATCCCCAACAAAATGTGAAAGTTAGACCGATATCCCTTCTGAACTCCCACTCAAGAATTAGTGCTAAAGCCTTGGCCACGAGATTGGATAGACTGCTCCCATATCTAATACACCAAGACCAAAATGGCTACGTGAAAAACCATCAAGGTTTTCACAATGTGAGGAGAGTACTAAACATAGTGCACATGTCAAGGGTCCCCCGATACTGCCATACTCTCACTTGATGCAGAAAAGGCATTCCATAGAGTTGAGTGGTCTTATTTCAAGTGCTTAAGAGATTTGGGAACTACTTCTGTAAAACGGATTAAGAGATAATATACCGACCCCACTACAGATGTAGCCACTAACAACTTGATTTCACAACCTTTTAAGATTTTTCGGGGCACGAGACAAGGATGTCCAGACAGTCCAGGGCTCTTTCTTTTAGCTATAGAACCCTTTACCATTGCAGTAAGGGCCCAACCGTCAATTAGTGGAATTAAAACAGATTTTGAACATTGAGTGGACCTGTATGGTGATGATACCCTCTTATTCCTAACAGATCTAAAGAACTCTTCCCTCTCCAATTTAATTAATCACTGGTCAGTTTTTTGAGTATAAAGTTGATAAAACCAAACCTTCCATCCTTTTCCTCAACAAGCAAGATACTGAATCCAGTTGTACAGCATCTATTTGTGAATACAGAATAAGGTTTCACATATCTTGGTAATTCAAAATCACACCAGAAATTAGCTCGAGCTCAACAAACTATGAACCCATGGTAACGAATGCAATATAATCCATCAACAGATGGACAGCATTGCTTGTATCTATTATTGGTAGAATAAATAGCATTAAGATGAATATTCTGCTCAAATTCCTTCGTCTATTTCAATCAATTCCTCTGGCTCCACCAAAATAAAATAGTAGGTTTGTAATTGTTGATTGTCCTAATTGGAACTAATAAATGTGTAAAAAAAATAAAAACAATGAATGATGGAGGCCACTGTTTTCTTGGGGACCTTCAACACTTCAAGGGGCTCCCGAGCGGCGCAGCGGTCTAAGGCACTGCATCTCAGTGCTAGAGGCATCACTACTGACACTGGTTCGATTCCAGGCTGTATCTCAACCGGCAGTGATCGGGAGTCCCATAGGGCGGCGCACAATTGACCCAGCATCGTCCGGGTTAGGTTTTGGCCGGGGTAGGCAGTCAGTGTAAATAAGAATTTGTTCTTCACCGACTTGCCTAGTTAAATAAAAGGTTAAATAAAAAACTAATTAACACTGCAGTAATGTTTTGGTACCCTCCCCCAGACCTGTGCCTCGACATAATCCTTTCATGGAGCTCTACGGACAAATGTGTCTGAATAATTGTACACATGTAGAAAACCAATAATCATTACATTTAGCGTCAAAACAGCAGTAAAAATGTCTCACTGCTGCACCCACACTGCCTGCACTGAAGTCTGTTGACGCAGACCGACTGGGCGCTGCCATTTTACCAGCTTGTGAATTTTTCCTTTCATGGAGCTCTACGGACAATTCCTTCGACCTCATGGCCTGGTTTTTGCTCTGACATGCACTGTCAACTGTGGGACCTTATATAGACAGGTGTGTGCTTTTCCAAATCATGTCCAATCAATTGAATTTACCACAGGTTGACAACAATCAAGTTGTAGAAACATATCTAATGGAAACAGGATGCACCTGAGCTTAATGTCGAGTCTCATAGCAAAAGGTCTGAATACTTATGTAAATAAGGTATTTCTGTTTGGGCTTTTTTTTATGTATAAAATGTGAAAACATTTCTAAAAACCTGTTTGCGTTGACATTATGGGGTATTGTGTGTAGATTGATGAGGAACATTTTTAATTTAATACATTTTAGAATAAGGCTGTAATGTAACAAAACGTGGAAGAAGTCAAGGAGTCTAAATACTTTCCGAATGGGAGAGGGGATACCAAGTCAGTTGTACAAATGAATGCATTCAACTGAAATATGTCTTCCACATTTAACCCAACCTCTGAATCAGAGAGGTGCGGGTGGCTGCCATAATCAACATCCACATCTCCGGTGCCGAGGGAACAGTGGGTTACCTGCCTTGCTCAGGGGCAGAACGATCGATTTTTACCTCGTCAGCTCTGGGATTCGATCCAGCAGCCTTTCAGTTACTGGCCAAATCTCTAACCACTAGGCTACCTGTACGTATTCATGTAAGAAGGCTGTGCAATACAAAAGGGAAATAAAAAACTATTAAAGAATCTCATAAGTCATGAAAATGATAAGGTGTATCATCAACTCAACATCATAAGGGTTAGTAACTACACACTCATTCTACTGCAACTTATCATGCACAGTGGGAAGTTGGAACGAACAACAAACTTAGTTAGATAGAACCTGCTCTTACCATGAGAAACAGATTTCCCAATATTCTCCTCCTCTTCTTCATCTTTAATGTTGACATTCAGCTCCAGTGTTTGACTGCAGTCTTCCAGCTTCACTGATACCATCTCTGGATCCTGCTGTAAAAACTGGCCTCCACTGTCATTATCAGGACCCAGTGACTGTAGGTTTGGACTCAGTGTGGAAGGAGAGAGGCAGGCTGGGGTTGTCTTCACTGTTGATGTTACCGGCCTCATACCTGAGTCGGAAAGTGGTATAAGAGAAACGGACACAAACATTATTGTCTTAAGTTCTGGCACTTTATTCTCTAAAAATATATTCTATTTTTTCTTGTTCAATTATCTAATTCAGTTCTTGACTTGGACTGAAATAGTTGCCGATACTCATTTTGGGTGCCGGTACTGTTTATATTTAGGTGCAGGAGCTCCACAATACTTTTGAGACAATACTTAACCTGTAGTAGATAAACGCATAAATGACTCAAAAACCATTTAGAACAAGGTTAGTTTGTTTTAGGCATCACTATGTGCTATTTTCCTTAACCTTGTATTCACTGTTTTACTTCAAAAACCAATTGTATGTCCTGTTCACACCATAGTAACATTTATAGATAAAGACAGAAACAACTGAATGTGTCTGAATATTATGACACATGTAGAAAACAGATAATCATTACATTTGGTTTCAAAACAGCAGTGCAACTGTAAAATTGTCTCCCTCTGCTGCATCCACACTGTCTGCACTGAAGTTTGTTGATGCAGATCGAGTGGGCGCCGCCATTTTACTAGCTTGTGAATTTTTCCTTTCATGGAGCTCTACGGACAATTCCTTCAACCTCATGGCTTGGTTTTTGCTCTGACATGCACTGTCAAATGTGGGACCTTATATAGACAGGTGTGTGCCTTTCCAAATCATGTCCAATCAACGGAATTTACCACAGGTTGACAATCAAGTTGTAGAAACATCTCAAGGATGATCAATGGAAACAAGATGCACCTGAGCTCAATGTCAAGTCTCCTAGCAAAGAGTGAATACTTATGTAAATAAGTTATTTCTGTTTTAAATATTTTATAAATGTGAAAACATTTCTAAAAACCTGTTTTTGCTTTGTCATTATGGCGTATTGTGTGTAGATTGATGAGAAACATTTATTTAACCCATTTTACAATAAGGCTGTAACGTAACAAAATGGGGAAAAAGCCATGGGGTCTAAATAATTTGCGAATGCACTGTATGTATTCATATCAGAAGGCTGGTACCGTATGTATTCATATCAGTAGGCTGGTACCGTATGTATTCATATCAGTAGGCTGGTACCGTATGTATTCATATCAGTAGGCTGGTACCGTATGTATTCATATCAGTAGGCTGGTACCGTATGTATTCATATCAGTAGGCTGGTACCGTATGTATTCATATCAGTAGGCTGGTACCGTATGTATTCATATCAGTAGGCTGGTACCGTATGTATTCATATCAGTAGGCTGGTACCGTATGTATTCATATCAGTAGGCTGGTACCGTATGTATTCATATCAGTAGGCGGGTACCGTATGTATTCATATCAGAAGGCTGGTACCGTATGTATTCATATCAGTAGGCGGGTACCGTATGTATTCATATCAGTAGGCGGGTACCGTATGTATTCATATCAGTAGACTGGTACCGCATGTATTCATATCAGTAGGCTGGTACCGTATGTATTCATATCAGAAGGCTGGTACCGTATGTATTCATATCAGTAGGCTGGTACCGTATGTATTCATATCAGTAGGCTGGTACCGTATGTATTCATATCAGTAGGCTGGTACCGTATGTATTCATATCAGTAGGCTGGTACCGTATGTATTCATATCATTAGGCGGGTATCGTATGTATACATATCAGTAGGCTAGTACCGTATGTATTCATATCAGTAGGCTGGTACCGTATGTATTCATATCAGTAGGCTGGTACCGTATGTATTCATATCAGTAGGCGGGTACCGTATGTATTCATATCAGTAGGCTAGTACCGTATGTATTCATATCAGTAGGCGGGTACCGTATGTATTCATATCAGTAGGCGGGTACCGTATGTATTCATATCAGTAGGCGGGTACCGTATGTATTCATATCAGTAGGCTGGTACCGTATGTATTCATATCAGTAGGCGGGTACCGTATGTATTCATATCAGTAGGCGGGTACCGTATGTATTCATATCAGTAGGCTGGTACCGTATGTATTCATATCAGTAGGCGGGTACCGTATGTATTCATATCAGAAGGCTGGTACTGTATGTATTCATATCAGAAGGCTGGTATTGTATGTATTCATATCAGTAGGCTGGTACTGTATGTATTCATATCAGTAGACTGGTACTGTATGTATTCATATCAGAAGGCTGGTACTGTATGTATTCATATCAGAAGGCTGGTACTGTATGTATTCATATCAGAAGGCTGGTATTGTATGTATTCATATCAGTATCAGTAGGCTGGTACTGTATGTATTCATATGAGTAGGCTGGTACTGTATGTATTCACATCAATAGGCTGTACAATACAAAAGGGGAATAAAACTATTCTAAAAGTATCTCATAAGTCATGAAAATTATGAGCCATATCATCCTCCACTCACTATCACAAGGGTTAGAAACTACACAGACTCACTTCATAGAACTTTAAAACACTGGTAGTTTGTCTACTTCACTTATTTAGTCTCCTCTCTGAACACTCCAGATAGCTCAGTTAATAAAACAAATGCTGACAATACTGGTGTCAAACCATGCAAGTGTCAGTAGCATGAAATAACATCTACCTTCTCATGGAAACAGTTCATCATGAAACAGTTCTACTGCAACTTTTCATACACAGTGGGAAGTTGGAATGAATAACACAAACTTAGTTAGATACAACCTGCTTTTACCATGACTAACAGACTTCCCAATCTTCTCCTCCTCTTCTTCCTCTTTAATGTTGACATTCAGCTCCAGTGTTTGACTGCAGTCTTCCAGCTTCACTGATGTCATCTCTGGATCCTGCAGTGCAAACTGGGCTCGACTGTCACAATCAGGACTCAGTGACTGTAGGTTTGGACTCAGTGTGGAAGGAGAGAGGCAGGTTGGGTCTGTCCTCACTGTTGATGTTACCGGCTTCAGACTTGACCTGAGTCTGCCTGTAGTAATAAAGAGAAACAGACACACAAGTCATTGTCATCTCAGTTCTGGCAATTCCTTTACTCTCAAAAAATATTGTTTATATTTAGTTGCAGGAGCGCCACAATACATTGAACTAATATTCTATAAGAGGTACTTGAGCTCAAACAGTAGAAATTTGAGGTGACGTACTCAGCTCCGCTGTCCAAGTCACGCACTGATCTAATTTCAATAGATCTGGTAGCTCAGCATTGACAACAAAACATGAATTCATTCACATTAGACAAAGTTTACGCTTTAAATCAGACTACACAACTTAAGCGCACTTAATCTATGGTAGATTTCCTGAATTCACATAAATGACAAAAACATTTAGTACAAGGTCGCAGTATGTTTTAGGCAACACTATGAACTATTTACCTGAATAACCTTGTCTTCACTGTATTATTCCAATCAAAAACCAAAAGGATTTCCGTTCACACCATAGTAATATTTATAGACAACGATAACTTAAAGTGTCTGAATATTAGTACACATGTAGAAAACTGATAATCATTATTCAGCTTCAAAACAGTAGTGCAACCGTGAAATGGTCTCTCTCTGCTGCACCCTCACTGCCTGTACTGAAGTCCGTTGACACAAACCGAGTGGCGCCGCCATTTTACCAGCTCGTGAATTTTACACAAAACTAATAACATGTCAAACGAATTCAGAAATCTCAAGTAAATATATTCTTTATGAAATTACCTTGAGAAAACGATGTACACCCACTCAGACAAACCACAAAGGCTCCAACTATGTGACTTGTAAAATAGTTATCGTTATCACGTTTTCACTCGGCTTGACACAAAAATAACACATCAAACCTTTACCAAACGTGATAATACATTAACGGATGTGTTACCTAAAATGGTATGACATGTTCTTCCGATATTAGAATGTTTAAACGTGCTATTACATCCCTGTAGTAATACATAGAAACGGACACTTAGCTAATCTTCTTGACCGCACCGTTCTGGCGCTTTCTTTACACTGGAGAATGTTTCGCTTCTGTCCGGAACTTCCTGTCCCCCCACTAACACCGTCCGTGCATTCCGGGATCCTTGGGATGGCCCAACCCCATTACTTGAGAAAGGGTCGCTGCCTCCTCCGGGACACATCTCTTTTGCATAGAGTTGATCAAGTTGTTGATTGTGGCCGGTGGAATGTTGTACCATCCCAGCTAGCACATTGTGGCTACTCTCTGGCAGATTACTTGGGACTGGGGCCGATTGGAGCTACTCTCTGGCAGATGATTACACGGGCTGCTTTATATAATTAACATTTCATTATTAATTTATTTTTCCATATTTTCTCACTGTTTCTGTGATCAAAAAATACTATTTAACATTTTAATTAAATTATTTAAGAGTCCTGTTTAAGTTTTATTTTAGTATTTTGATACTTTGTGCAAGGCAATTGATAAGCATTAAAAACTTTTTGGATGGAGTGTCCGGAGTGGCGCGTTACTACAGATGGTAGTTCGATGACGGTGTTGTGCCGACAATCTGCCCCCTGCCAGAATATATACCGTTTTTAACTTCAAACAGGTATTTCATTTAATTAGACTGCTCTTTTGCACACCAGTATCTCTACTTGCACATGATCATCTGATGATTTATCACTCCAGTGTTAATCTGCTAAATTGTAATTATTCGATTTATTGCCTACCTCCTCATGCCTTTTGCACACATTGTATATAGATTCTCTTTTTTTCTACCATGTTATTGACTTGTTTATTGTTTACTCCATGTGTAACTCTGTGTTGTTGTCTGTTCACACTGCTATGCTTTATCTTGGCCAGGTCGCAGTTGCAAATGAGAACTTGTTCTCAACTAGCCTACCTGGTTAAATAAAGGTGAAGAAAAAAATATATATAATTACACACGAGGAATGCCCATCATAAATTCATGTACAAACATTTTTCATAACATTCTTGTCATTTAGCAGATGTTCTTACCCAGAGCGATTTACAGGACAAATAAGGGTTAAATGCCTTGCTCAAGGGCACAATGACAGATTTTTTACCTAATCGGCTTGGGATTCAAACCAGCAACCTTTCAGTTACTGGCCCAACACTCTTAACCGCTAGGCTACCTGCCATCAGATCATTTAACTTCAATACAGTTATTCAAATACATTCATCATCAATGACTAAAATAATGAATCTAGTACTAAAATACAATTTAATAAACACACGTAGTTGATTCATAGCTTGTTTATTATTAAACAAAAGTTGTTTAGTAATAAAATAATCCACCCAAACTAATGCTAAAAACTGATCATTAAACCATCTTTATATTATATACACGGAGTGTACAAAATAGGGATGCACAATATATCGTTGAGCATATCGGAATCAGACGATATTAGCTAAAAATGCCAACATCGGCAGATGTCTGATTTAATGCGGATGTGCAAAACTGATGTCAAAGCCGACATGCATACCTATATAACGTAGGTAGATGACGCAATGACGCCACGAAAAATACAGCGCTACACAGAACAAAAGCAGAAAAATTCGAAGCGCACACTTCCAACAACTAAACAAGTTCAAGTCAAGCAGTCATTTGAAAGAGTAAGAACATTTCAGAGAGACAACTCAAAGGCGAAATCCATTAACGCCAAGATAATGGAATTCATTGCCCTTGACATATCATACGTCCTCTGTCGTGGATGACGTTGGCTTTCGCCGACTGGTCGAGCCCCGGAAAGAAATAGGTTTTGATTATGTTTTACTGGTAATGGGGCATACGTAAATGCCAACAAAATAACTTTTTGGTCGGTGTGGTGTGTGTAACCTTTACTTAACTAGGCAAATCAGTTAAGAACAAAATTCTCATTTACAATGACGGCCTACCCCGGACGACACTGTGCAATTTGTGCGCCGCCCTATGGGACTCTCAATCACATCCGGATTTGATACAGCCGGGATCCAAACCAGGGACTGCAGTGACGCCTCTTAACTATTTAACTGTACTAGAATGCTTAAAAGGCCGCTAAAATGTTAAATATCGGTTATCGGTATCGTTCTTTTGGCAAGGAAAATATCAGATATCATATTGGCCAAAAATGCCATATCGGTGCATCCCTAGTACAAAATATTTGAAACACCTTCCTAATATTGAGTTGCACCCCCCTTTGTCCTCAGAACAGCCTCAATTCGTCGGGGCATGGACTGTCCAAGGTGTCGAGTGCGTTCCACAGGGATGCTGGCCCATGTTGACTCCAATGCTTCCTACAATTGTGTCAAGTTGGCTGCGAATGGACCTACTCCGAATAGCTCGTTCCATCTCCTCCCACAGATGGACAAAGAAGTAATGTTCTTGGAACCATTCCTGGACAAACCTTGTGCCATAAGACATAATCCTGCTGAAAGAATCCATTTGCAGATGGATACACTGCTGCCATTAAGGGATGCTTTCAAACTTTTATCAAGGGGACCAATTTGTGCCCTGAAAAAACACCCCACACCTTCACACCACCAGCCTGCAATGCTGACACACAGCATGGATGCATGCAGTGGTGTAAAGTACTTAAATAGTTATTTAAATCATTTTTACTTAAGTAGTATCTGTACTTTACTATTTATATTTTTGACAACTTTTACTTTTATTTCACTAAATTCCTAGAGTAAATAATACTTTTTAATCCATACATTTCCCCTGACGCACAAAAGTACTCATTACATTTTTTATGATTAGCAGGACAGAAAATGGTCCAATTCACGCACTTATCAAGATAACATCCCTGGTCATCCCTACTGCCTCTGATCTGGCGGACTCACCAAACACAAATGCTTTGCTTGTAAATGGTGTTGGAGTGTGTAAATGGTGTTGGAGTGTGTAAATGGTGTTGGAGTGTGTAAATGGTGTTGGAGTGTGTAAATGGTGTTGGAGTGTGTAAATGGTGTTGGAGTGTGTAAATGGTGTTGGAGTGTGTAAATGGTGTTGGAGTGTGTAAATGGTGTTGGAGTGTGTAAATGGTGTTGGAGTGTGTAAATGGTGTTGGAGCCCCTGGTTATCCGTAATATAAAAAATAAAACACAATTGTGCTGTCTGGTTTGCTTAAAAACTTCTTAAGGATCGTACACCTTTTAAAATTTTGGCCTAAATCGACATACCCAAATCTAACTGCTTGTAGCTCAGCACCTGAAGCAAGGATACGCATATTCTTGATACCATTTGAAGATTGTGGAAATGTGAAATTAATGTAGGAGAATAACACATTAGATCTGGTAAAAGATAATACAAACAAAAAAAACTGTTTTTCTTTTTCATCTTTGAAATGCAAGAGAAAGGCCATACTTTCAGATAGGAGTCTAGCTGTAATTTAGATTTTGGCCACCAGATGGCAGCACTGTATGCAAAGGTTCTGACTGATCCAGTGAAGAATTACATTACTGCACTGTATCAAGTCTGCCAGGAGTTTCCCCAAATGTGCTGAATTGGTCAATTGATACATTTAAGTACAAAACTATAGAGAACATACAAAAATGCTATGGTAATAAACCATTTAAGTTTACACACTGCCAGGAATGTCATACATGATGGATCATTAGCTTACACACTAACTTTCACACATCTAGATGGCTGGGCAGGGTGGGTGTGGTGCCAGAGACAGCAGGGGTTAAAAATGTAGAACCCAGCTCCTACATTTGAACATAAAAATAGATTTTAGCAAATTAAACTATGCAACATTTTATCTCTGGGACCCTCAGGATGACAAATCAGAGCAAGATGACTGAATGTAGGTACATATATATGCCCATATAAAGTCATGTCTATGTCCTGGAAAGTTGGCTGTTGTATACAACATAATTTTAGTCACATTGGCGCACGTTAGCAACAACCGTCCTGGTTAAGGGACACAAATCGCGTAGAGATTCATTTAAGGAATTTGAAATTATTCACTTTTACTTTTGATACTAAAGTATATTTACAACCAAATACCTTAGACTTTTACTTGAGTTACTTTTGCCAAATTAAGAGAAGAAGTAAGGTTTCTCTCCTGTGTCTGTTCTCTGATGACCTTTTAGCTCAGCTGTTGTTTTAAAACATTTTGTGCAGTCAGATCAGTGGTTAGGCTTCTCTCTTTTATGTTTACCTTGGTGTCTTTTTAAGTGGCACGATTGAGAGAAACTCTTTCCACAGTCAGAGCAGGAGTAAGGCTTCTCTCCTGTGTGTGTTCTCTGATGGACTTTTAGCTCAGTTAATGTTGTGAAGCATTTTACACAGTCAGAGCAGGAGTAAGGTTTCTCTCCTGTGTGTGTTCTCTGATGGATTTTTTGCTCAGTTGATGTTGTGAAGCATTTTACACAGTTGGAGCAGGAGTAAGGCTTCACTCCTGTATGTATACGTTCATGTCTTTTTAAGTGGCCCAGTTGAGAGAAAATCTTCCCACAGTAAGAGCAGGAATAAGGCTTCAGTCCTGTATGGATAAGTTCATGTGCTTTTAAAAAACCCTGTCGAGAGAAACTCTTCCCACAGTCAGAGCAGGAGTAAGGCTTCTCTCCAGTGTGCACTCTCTGGTGAAGTTTTAGCTCAGATGATGTTGTGTAGCATTTTACACAGTCACAGCAGGAGTAAGGCTTCACTCCTGTATGTATATGTTCATGTCTTTTTAAGTGGCCCAGTCGAGAGAAAATCTTTCCACAGTCAGGGCAGGAGTAAGGCTTCTCTCCAGGGTGCACTCTCTGATGAACTGTCAGAGCCCTTGATGTTGTGAATCTCTTCCCACAGTCAGTACAGGAATACGGATTCTCTCCTGTGTGTATTTTTAGGTGTATTTTTAGCTTTGATAGAATTGGGAAAAACTCATCACAATGTGGGCAGAGGTGAGACCTCTTAGTTCCATGATTTTCCTGCTGTTTCTCTCTGGATGTAGAGAATGTCTCAACATGGTGTCCTGTGTGAACATCATCAGAAGAACCAGTCAGTTGGTGTGATATACATGTCAATCAAATGTATATTATGAAGCCCTTTTTACATCAGCAAATGTCAAAGTGCATTACAGAAACCCAGCCTAAAATCCCCAAAGCGCAAGCAATGCTGATGTAGAAGCACAGTGGCCAGGAAAAACTCCCTAGAAAGCAGGATCCTTGGAAGAAAGGCAGAGGAACCAGGCCTCTTCTGTCTGTACCAGGTGACATATGTATTCATATCAGTAGGCTGTACAATACAGGGGAATAAAACTATTCTAAAAGTGGGTAAGAGATTAAAGCTAAAAAGGGGCGTGTCATCCTCCACTCACTATCACAAGGGTTAGTAACTACAAAGACTCACTTCATATCATCCTCCACTCACCATCACAAGGGTTAGTAACTACACAGACTCACTTCATATCATCCTCCACTCACCATCACAAGGGTTAGTAACTACACAGACTCACTTCATATCATTCTCCACTCACTATCACAAGGGTTAGTAACTACACAGACTCATTTCATAGAACCCTAAAACACTGTCAATTTGTCTACTTCACTTCTTTAGTCTACTCTCTGAGCACTCCAGATAGACCAGTGGATAAAACAAACGCTGACAATACTGGTGTCAAACCATGCAAGTCTCAGTAGCATGAAATAACATCTACCTTCTCATTGAAACAGTTCATCATGAAACAGTTCTACTGTAACTTTTCCTGCACAATGAGAAGTTGGAACAAACAACTAACTTAGACAGAACCTGCTCTTACCATGAGAAACAGATTTCCCAATCTTCTCCTCCTCTTCTTCATCTTTAATGATGACATTCAGCTCCAATGTTTGAATGCAGTCTTCCAGCTTCACTGATGCCATCTCTGGACCCTGCAGTGCAAACTGGGCTCCACTGTCACAATCAGGACCCCGTGACTGTAGGTTTGGACTCAGTGTGGAAGGAGAGAGGCAGGCTGGGTTTGTCCTCACTGTTGATGTTACCGGCCTCATACCTGAGTCGGAAAGTGGTATAAGAGAAACGGACACAAACATTATTGTCTTAAGTTCTGGCACTTTCTTTATTCTCTAAAAATATATTCAATTTTTTCTTGTTCAATTATCTAATTCAGTGCCTGAGGAGAGAGGCAGGCTGGGTTTGTCCTCACTGTGGATGTTACCGGCTTCAGACTTAATTCTAGTCGTCCTATAGTAACAACGAGTAACAGACAAAGTTATTGTCTTGACAGTTCAGCCACTTTCTTTACTCTCAAAAATATATATTATATTTCTTCTTGTTCAATTATCTAATTCAGTGCTTGACTTGGACTGAAATAGGTGCCGGTACTGTTTATATTTAGGTGCAGCAGCTCCACAATACTGTTGAGCTAATATTCTATAAGAGGAACATGAGCTCAAACACTAGAAATATGAGGTGGCGGTAATCATCTCCTGTCCATCTCATTTCAAAAGATGAGGTAGGTAACAAAACATGAATTCATTCAAATTGGACAAAGTACACGCTTTAAAATTATTCCACACAACGTAAATTAACCTAACCTATAGTAGATTTTGCCTGGAGTTCATCAGGCTGTTGATTGTGGCCTGTGGAATGTTGTCCCACTCCTCTTCATTGGCTGTGCGAAATTCCTGTATATTGGCGGGAACTGGAACAAGCCGTCGTACACGTCAATCCAGACCATCCAAAACATGCTCAAAGGGTGACATGTCTGGTGAGTATGCAGGCCATGGAAGAACTGGGACATGTTTAGCATTTTCAATTGTGTACAGATCCTTGCGACATGGGGCTGTGCATTGTCATGCTGAAACATGAGGTGATTGCGGCGGATGAATAGCAGGACAACGGCCCTCAGGATCTTGTCATGACATCTCTGTGCATTCACAGGTGTGCCAAGCTTGTAGCGTCATACTCAAGCTTCAAGGCTGTAATCGCTGTCAAAGGTGCTACAACAAAGTACTGAGTAAAGGGTCTGAATACTTATGTAAATGTGATATTTCCGTATTTGTGATTTTTATAAAATTTGGTAAAATTTCTAAAAACCTGTTTTTGCTTTGTCATTATGGGATAGTGTGTGTAGATTGGTGGGGGACAGAAACAATTTAATATATTTTATAATAAGGCTGTAACGTAACAAAATGTGGAAAAGGTCAAGGGGTCTGAATAATTTCCCAACGCCCTGTATGCTGATTCCTTTCAGCAAGGTTGCTTCCCCTCCTCTCTAAGGAGTGTTTTACTCTCATTCTGAAGCCTGATAAATCCCCAACAAAATGTAAACGTTAGACCGATATCCCTTCTGAACTCCGACTCAAGAATGAGTGCTAAAGCCTTGGCCAAGAGATTGGATAGACTGCTCCCATATCTAATACACCAAGACCAAAATGGCTTCGTGAAAACCATCAAGGTTTTCACATTGTGAGGAGAGTACTAAACATAGTGCACATGTCAAGGGTCCCCTGATACTGGCATTTACTCACTTGATGCAGAGAAGGCATTCCATAGAGTTGAGTGGTCAATTTCAAGTACTTAACTTCTTGTGGCTGCAGGGGCAGTATTGAGTAGCTTGGATGAAAGGTACACAGAGGTGCCCAGAGTAAATGGCCTGCTCCTCAGTCATAGTTGCTAATATATGCATATTATTATTAGTATTGGATAGAAAACACTCTGAAGTTTCTAAAACTGTTTGAATTATGTCTGAGTACAACAGAACTCATATGGCAGGCAAAAGCCGGAGAAAAAATCCAAACAGGAAGTGGAAATTATTAGGCTGGTCGATTTTCAACCAAGATCCCATTGAAATCACAGCGAGATATTAATGAGTTTTCACTTCCTACGGCTTCCACTAGATGTCAACAGTCTGTAGAACTTTGTCTGATGCCTCTACTGTGAAGGGGTGCCGAATGAGAGAGAAATGTGTCAAGTCTGCCATGACCTGACCATGCTTTCACCATGCCCGTTCACATAACAGGGAGCTCTGTTCCATCGCTCATCTGAAGTCAATGTAATTCTCCGGTTGGAACGTTATTTAAGATGTTAACAACATTCTAAAGATTGATTCAATACATCGTTTGACATGTTTCTACTGAGTGTTACGGAACTTTTGGACATTGTCAGGTTTTAGGGAACGCGCTTCGTGACTTTGGAATTGTTTACCAAACGCGCTAACAAAATTAGATAATTGGACATAAATAACGGACATTAACGAACAAATCAAGCATTTATTGTGGACCTGGGATTCCTGGGAGTGCATTCTGATGAAGATCATCAAAGGTAAGGAAACGTTTATCATGTAATTTCTGGTTTCTGGTGAGTCCAACATGGCGGCTAATTTGGCTATTGTTCTGAGCTCCGTCTCAGATTATTGCATGGTTTGCTTTTTCCGTAAAGTTTTTTTGAAATCTGACACAGCGGTTGCATTAAGAAGAGGAATATCTATAATTCCATGTGTATAACTTGTATTATCATCTACATTTATGATGAGTATTTCTGTTGCAACGATGTGGCTATGCAAAATCACTGGATGTTTTTGGAACTAGTGAATGTAACATGCCAATGTAAACTCAGATTTTTTTATATAAATATGAACTTTATCAAACAAAACATACAAGTATTGTGTAACATGAAGTCCTAGTGTCATCTGATGAAGATCATCAAAGGTCAGTGATTAATTTTCTCTATTTGTGCTTTTTGTGACTCCTATCTTTGGCTGGAAAAATGGCTGTGCTTATTGTGTTTTGGTGTGACCTAACAATCGTTTGTGGTGCTTTCGCTGAAAAGCATATTTGAAATCGGACACTTTGGTGGGATTAACAACAAGATTACCTTTAAAAATGGTATAAGACACATGTATGTCTGAGGAATTTTAATTATGAGATTTCTGTTTTTTGAATTTGGCGCCTTGCACTTTCACAGGCTGTTGTCATATCATCCCATTAACGAGATTGCAGCCATAAGAAGTTAAGAGATTTGAGAACTACTTCTGTTAAACGGATTAAGAGATAATATACCGACCCCACTACAGATGTTGCCACTAACAACTTGATTTCACAACCTTTTAAGATTTTTCGGGGCACGAGAAAAGGATGTCCAGACAGACCAGGGCTCTTTCTTTTTCTTTTAGAACCCTTTGCCATTGCAGTAAGGGCCCACCCGTCAATTAGTGGAATTAAAACATTGAGTGGCCCTGTATACTGATGATACCCTCTTATTCCTAACAGATCTAAAGAACTCTTCCCTCTACAATTTAATTAATAACTGGTCAGTTTTTTGGGTTTAAAGTTGATAAAACCAAATCTTCCATCCTTTTCCTCAACAAGCAAGATACTGAATCCAGTTGTACAGCATCTATTTGTGAATACAGAACAAAGTTTCACATATCTTGGTATTAAAATCACAACAACTCAACAAATTATGAACGCATGGTAACGAATGTAACATAATACATAAACAGATGAACATTACTGCTTGTATCTATTATTGGTATAATAAATATCATTAAGATTAATATTCTGCCCAAATTCCTCTGGCTGCAACAATATAAATAAAGTACTTCTGTAATTGTTGATTGTCCTAATTGGAACTAATAAATATGTGTAAAAAAATTAAATAATAATGAATGATGGAGGCCACTGTGTTCTTGGAGACCTTCAACGCTTCAAGGGGCTCCCGAATGGCGTAGCGGTCGAAGGCACTGCATCTCAGTGCTAGAGGCGTCACTACAGACACTGGTTCGATTCCAGGCTGTATCACAACCGGCCGTGATTGGGAGTCCCATAGGGCGGCGCACAATGGAACCAGTGTCTTCCGGGTTAGGCAGTCATTGTAAATAAGAATTTGTTCTTAACCGACTTGCCTAGTTAAACAAAAGGTTCAATAAAAAATGTAATAAAACACTGCAGAAATGTTTTGGTACCCTCCCCCAGACCTGTGCCTCGACATAATCCTTTCATGGAGCTCTACGGACAAATGTGTCTGAATAATTGTACACATGTAGAAAACCAATAATCATTACATTTAACGTCAAAACAGTAGTGCAACCGTAAAAGTGTCTCCCTCTGCTGCACCCACACTGCCTGCACTGAAGTCCGTTGACGCAGACCGACTGGGCGCTGCCATTTTACCAGCTTGTGAATTTTTCCTTTCATGGAGCTCTACGGACAATTCCTTCGACCTCATGGCTTGGTTTTTGCTCTGACGTGCACTGTCAACTGTGGGACCTTATATAGACAGGTGTGAGCCTTTCCAAATCATGTACAATCATTTGAATTTACCACATGTTTACAACATTCAAGTTGTAGAAACTTATCTAATGGAAACAGGATGCATCTGAGCTTAATGTCGAGTCTCATAGCACATTTAACCCAACCTCTGAATCAGAGAGGTGCTGGTGGGCTGCCATAATCAACATCCTATTACAGGGGCTGAGTCACTGGCTTACTGGTGCTCTTTCATGCCGTCCCTAGGAGGGGTGCGTCACTTGAGTGGGTTGAGTTACTGACGTGATCTTCCTGTCTGGGTTGGCGCCCCCCCTTGGTTTGTGCTGTGGTGGAGATCTTTGTGGGCTATACTCGGCCTTGTCTCAGGATTGTAAGTTGGTGGTTGAAGATATCCCTCTAGTGGTGTGGGGGCTGTGCTTTGGCAGAGTGGGTGGGGTTATATCCTTCCTGTTTGGCCCTGTCCGGGGGTATCATCGGATGGGGCCACAGTGTCTCCTGACCCCTCCTGTCTCAGCCTCCAGTATTTATGCTGCAGTAGTTTATGTGTCGGGGGGCTAGGGTCAGTTGGTTATACCTGGATTACTTCTCCTATCTTATCCAGTGTCCTGTGTGAATTTAAGTATGCTCTCTCTAATTCTCTCGTTCTATCTTTCTTTCTCTCTCTCGGAGAACCTGAGCCCTAGGACCATACGTCACGGCAAACCGGGCATGATGACTCCTTGCTGTCCCCAGTCCACCTGGCCTTGCTGCTGTTCCAGTTTCAACTGTTCTGCCTGCGGTTATGGAACCCCTACCTGTCCCAGACCTGCTGTTTTCAATTCTTAACGATCGGCTATGAAAAGCCAACTGACATTTATTCCTGATTATTATTTGACCATGCTTGTCATTTATGAACATTTTGAAAATCTTGGCTCTCTCTAATTCTCTCCTTCTCTCTCTCTTTCTCTCTCTCGGAGGACCTGAGCCCTGGGACCGTGCGTCGGGGCTGCCGGGCGTGATGGCTCCTTGCTGTCCCCAGTCCACCTGGCCTTGCTGCTATTCCAGTTTCAGCTGTTCTGCCTGCGGTTATGGAACCGCCACCTGTCCCGGACCTGCTATTTTCAACTCTTGATGATCGGCTATGAAAAGCCAACTGAAAATTATTCATGATTATTATTTGACCATGCTTGTCACTTATGAACATTTTGAATATCTTGGCATAGTTCTGTTATAATCTCCACCCAGCACAGCCAGAAGAGGACTGGCCACCCCTCATAGCCTGGTTCCTCTCTAGGTTTCTTCCTAGGTTTTGGCCTTTCTAGGGAGTTTTTCCTAGCCACCGTGCTTCTACACCTGCATTGCTTGCTGTTTGGGGTTTTAGGGGTGTCTGTACAGCACTTCGAGATATTAGCTGATGTACGAAGGGCTATATAAAATAAACTTGATTTGATGATTTGATCTCCGGCGCCGAGGGAACAGTGGGTTAAATGCCTTGCTCAGGGGCAGAACGACCAATTTTTTTACTTGTCAGCTCTGGGATTCGATCCAGCAGCCTTTCATTTACTTGCCAACTCTCTAACCACTAGGCTACCTGTACGTATTCATGTAAGAAGGCTGTGCAACACAAAAGGGGAATAAAGAACGATTAAAGCATCTCATAAGTCATGAAAATGATGAGGTGTATCATCAACTCAACATCACAAGGGTTAGTAACTACACACTCATTCTACTGCAACGTATCATGCACAGTGGGAAGTTGGAACGAACAACAAACTTAGATAGAACCTGCTCTTACCATGAGAAACAGATTTCCCAATCTTCTCCTCCTCTTCTTCATCTTTAATGTTGACATTCAGCTCCAGTGTTTGACTGCAGTCTTCCAGCTTCACTGATGCTATCTCTGGATCCTGCAGTGCAAACTGGCCTCCACTGTCATTATCAGGACCCAGTGACTGTAGTTTTGAACTCAGTGTGGAAGGAGAGAGGCAGGCTGGGTTTGTCCTCACTGTTGATGTTACCGGCCTCATACCTGAGTCGGCAAGTGGTATAAGAGAAACGGACACAAACATTATTGTCTTAAGTTCTGGCACTTTCTTTATTCTCTAAAAATATATTCTATTTTTTCTTGTTCAATTATCTAATTCAGTTCTTGACTTGGACTGAAATAGTTGCCGATACTCATTTTGGGTGCCGGTACTGTTTACATTTAGGTGCAGGAGAATCACAATACTTTTGAGCTAATACTTAACCTATAGTAGATAAATGCATAAATGACTCAAAAAACATTTAGTACAAGGTTACAGTATGTATCCGGCAGCACTACGCGCTATTTTTCTTAACCTTGTATTCACTGTATTACTTCAAAAACCAATTGTATTTCCTGTTCACACCATAGTAACATTTATAGATAAAGACAGAAACAACTGAATGTGTCTGAATATTATGACACATGTAGAAAACAGATAATCATTACATTTGGTTTCAAAACAGTAGTGCAACCGTAAAATGGTCTCTCTCTGCTGCATCCACACTGCCTGCACTGAAGTCCGTTACTGCAGATCGAGTGGGCGCCGCCATTTTACTAGCTTGTGAATTTTTCCTTTCATGGAGCTCTACAGATTCCTTCGACCTCATAGATTGGTTTTTGCTCTGACATGCACTGTCAAACATGGGACCCTATATAGACAGGTGTGTGCCTTTCCAAATCATCTCCAATCAATTGAATTTACCACAGGTTGACAACATTCAATAGAAATATCTCAAGGATGATCAATGGAAACAGGATGCACCTGAGCTCAATGTCAAGTCTCCTAGTAAAGAGTCTGAATACTTATGTAAATAAGGTATTTCTGTTTTAAAAATTAGATAAATGTGAAAACATTTCTAAAAACCTGTTTTTGCTTCGTCATTATGGGCATTGTGTGTAGATTGATGAGGAACATTTATTTAATCAATTTTATAATAAGGCTGTAACGTAACAAAATGTGGAAAAAGTCAAGGGGTCTAAATACTTTGCGAATGCACTGTATGTATTCATATCAGTAGGTGGTTACTGTATGTATTCGTATCAGTAGGCTGGTACTGTATGTATTCATATCAGTAGGCTGGTACTGTATGTATTCATATCAGTAGGTGGTTACTGTATGTATTCGTATCAGTAGGTGGTTACTGTATGTATTCGTATCAGTAGGTGGTTACTGTATGTATTCGTATCAGTAGGCTGGTACTGTATGTATTCGTATCAGTAGGCTGGTACTGTATGTATTCATATCAGTAGGCTGGTACTGTATGTATTCATATCAGTAGGCTGGTACTGTATGTATTCATATCAGTAGACTGGTACTGTATGTATTCATATCACCTAGGCTGGTACCGTATGTATTCATATCAGTAGGTTGGTACCGTATATATTCATATCAGTAGACTGGTACCGTATGTATTCATATCAGTAGACTGGTACCGTATGTATTCATATCAGTAGACTGGTACTGTATGTATTCATATCAGTAGACTGGTACTGTATGTATTCATATCAGTAGGCTGGTACTGTATGTATTCATATCAGTAGGCTGGTACTGTATGTATTCATATCAGTAGGCTGGTACTGTATGTATTCATATCAGTAGGTGGTTACTGTATGTATTCATATCAGTAGGTGGTTACTGTATGTATTCATATCAGTAGGTGGTTACTGTATGTATTCGTATCAGTAGGTGGTTACTGTATGTATTCGTATCAGTAGGCTGGTACTGTATGTATTCATATCAGTAGGCTGGTACTGTGTGTATTCATATCAGTAGGCTGGTACTGTATGTATTCGTATCAGTAGGCTGGTACTGTATGTATTCATATCAGTAGGCTGGTACTGTATGTATTCATATCAGTAGTCTGGTACTGTATGTATTCATATCAGTAGGCTGGTACTGTATGTATTCATATCAGTAGGCTGGTACTGTATGTATTCATATCAGTAGACTGGTACTGTATGTATTCATATCAGTAGGTGGTTACTGTATGTATTCATATCAGTAGGTGGTTACTGTATGTATTCATATCAGTAGGCTGGTACCGTATATATTCATATCAGTAGGTGGTTACTGTATGTATTCATATCAGTAGGCTGGTACTGTATGTATACATATCAGTAGGCTGGTACTGTATGTATTCATATCAGTAGACTGGTACTGTATGTATTCATATCAGTAGGCTGGTACTGTATGTATTCATATCAGTAGGCTGGTACTGTATGTATTCATATCAGTAGGCTGGTACTGTATGTATTCATATCAGTAGGTGGTTACTGTATGTATTCATATCAGTAGGTGGTTACTGTATGTATTCATATCAGTAGGTGGTTACTGTATGTATTCGTATCAGTAGGTGGTTACTGTATGTATTCGTATCAGTAGGCTGGTACTGTATGTATTCATATCAGTAGGCTGGTACTGTGTGTATTCATATCAGTAGGCTGGTACTGTATGTATTCGTATCAGTAGGCTGGTACTGTATGTATTCATATCAGTAGTCTGGTACTGTATGTATTCATATCAGTAGGCTGGTACTGTATGTATTCATATCAGTAGACTGGTACTGTATGTATTCATATCAGTAGGTGGTTACTGTATGTATTCATATCAGTAGGTGGTTACTGTATGTATTCATATCAGTAGGCTGGTACTGTATGTATTCATATCAGTAGGTGGTTACTGTATGTATTCATATCAGTAGGCTGGTACTGTATGTATACATATCAGTAGGCTGGTACTGTATGTATTCATATCAGTAGGCTGGTACTGTATGTATTCATATCAGTAGGCTGGTACTGTATGTATTCATATCAGTAGGCTGGTACTGTATGTATTCATATCAGTAGGCTGGTACTGTATGTATTCATATCAGTAGGCTGATACTGTATGTATTCATATCAGTAGACTGGTACTGTATGTATTCATATCAGTAGGCTGGTACTGTATGTATTCATATCAGTAGGCTGGTACTGTATGTATTCATATCAGTAGGCTGGTACTGTATGTATTCATATCAGTAGCCTGGTACTGTATGTATTCATATCAGTAGGCTGGTACTGTATGTATTCATATCAGTAGGCTGGTACTGTATGTATTCATATCAGTAGCCTGGTACTGTATGTATTCATATCAGTAGGCTGTACAATACAAAAGGACAATAAAACTATTCTAAAAGTATCTCATAAATCATGAAAATGATGAGCCATATCATCCTCCACTCACTATCACAAGGGTTAGTAACTACACAGACTCACTTCATAGAACTTTAAAACACTAGCAGTTTGTCTACTTCACTTATTTAGTCTCCTCTCTGAACACTCCAGATAGCTCAGTGAATAAAACAATAGCTGGCAATACTGGTGTCAAACCATGCAAGTGTCAGTAGCATGAAATAACATCTACCTTCTCATTGAAACTGTTCATCATGAAACAGACTCACTTCATAGAACTTTAAAACACTGACAGATGGACTCCCGGGTGGCGCAGTGGTCTAGGGCACTGCATCGCAGCGCTAGCTGTGCCACCAGAGATTCTGGGTTTGCGCCCAGGCTCTGTCGCAGCCGGCCGCCACCGGGAGGTCCGTGGGGCGACGCACAATTGGCCTAGCGTCGTCCGGGTTAGGGAGGGTTTGGCCGGTAGGGATATCCTTGTCCCGTCGTGCACCAGGGACTCCTGTGGCGGGCCGGGCGCAGTGCACGCTAACCAAGGTCGCCAGGTGCACGGTGTTTCCTCCGACACATTGGTGCGGCTGGCTTCCGGGTTGTATGCGCGCTGTGTTAAGAAGCAGTGCGGCTTGGTTGGGTTGTGTTTCGGAGGACGCATGGCTTTCGACCTTCGTCTCTCCCGAGCCCGTACTGGAGTTGTAGCGATGAGACAAGATAGTAATTACTAACAATTGGATACCACGAAATTGGGGAGAAAAAGGGTTTGTTTTTTATTTATTTTTATAATAAAAATAAACACTGACAGATTGTCTACTTCACTTTAGTCTACTCTCTGAACACTCCAGATAGCTCAGTGAATAAAACAAACGCTGGCCATACTGGTGTCAAACCATGCAAGTCTCAGTAGCATGAAATAACATCTATCTTCTCATTGAAACAGTTCAGCTGTAACTTTTCATGCACAGTGGGAAGTTGGAATGAATAACACAAACTTAGTTAGATAGAACCTGTGCTTACCATGAGAAACAGATTCCCCAATCTTCTCCTCCTCTTCTTCATCTTTAATGTCGACATTCAGCTCCAGTGTTTGACTACAGTCTTCCAGCTTCACTGATGCCATCTCTGGATCCTGCAGTGCAAACTGGGCTCCAATGTCACAATCAGGACCCAGTGACTGTAGGTTTGGACTCAGTGTGGAAGGAGAGAGGCAGGCTGGGTCTGACCTCACTGTTGATGTTACCGGCCTCAGATGTAATTCTGGTCGGCCTGTAGTAATGAAGAGAAACGGACACAAAAGTTATTGTCTTCTCAGTTCTGGTACTTTCTTTACTCTCAAAAAATATTGTTTATATTTAGGGGCAGGAGCGCCACAATACTTTGAGCTAATATTCTATGACAGGTACTTTTATTGAAGTGACGGTACTCAGCTCCAGTGAGCTCCTGTCCAAGTCAAGCACTGATCTCATTTCAATAGATCTGGCAGCTCAACATTGACAACAAAACATGAATTCATTCACATTAGACAACGTTTACGCTTTAAATCAGCTCTTAATCTATGGTAGATTTCCTGAATTCACATAAATGCATAAATGACTCAAAAACCATTTATAACCAGGTTACAGTATGTTTTAGGCAGCACTATGTACTATTTTCCTGAATAACCTTGTCTTCACTGTATTATTCAAATTAAAAACCAAAAGGATTTCCGTTCACACCATAGTAATATTTATAGACAAAGATAACTTAGTGTCTGAATTAGTACACATTTAGAAAACTGATAATCATTACTTTCAGCTTTAAAACAGTAGTGGAACTGTGAAATGGTCTCTCTCTGCTGCACCCTCACTGCCTGTACTGAAGTCTGTTGACGCAAACCGAGGGGCGACGCCATTTTACCAGCTCGTGAATTTCACACAAAACTAATAACTTGTAAAACGAATTCAGAAATCTCAAGACAATATATTCTTTATGAAATTACCTTGAGAAAACGATGTTTATCCACTCAGACAAACCCCAAAGGCTCTAACTACGTAACTTGTAAAATAGTTATCGTTATCACGTTCTTCACTCGGCTTGACACAAAAATAACACATCAAACCTTTACCCAACGTGATAATACCTTAACGGATGTATTACCTAAAATTATATGACATGTTCTTTCGATATTAGAAAGTTTAAACGTGCTATTACATACCTGCACCGTTCTGGCGCTTTCTTTACACTGGAGAATGGTGCGCTTCTGTCCGGAACTTCCTGTTCCCCCACTAACACCGTCCGTGCATTCCGGGATCCTTGGGATAGCCCTACCCCATTACATGAGATGGGGTCGCTGCCTCCTCCGGGACATCGCTTTTGCATAGAGTTGATCAAGCTGTTGATTGTGGAATGTTGTCCCATCCCAGCAAGCACAGTGGATCTGGGCGGATTCCGGCTGAGAGTCGCGGCACTCCGCTGAGAGTCAGACTCGGCCGACGTCATGTGGCCCGAGTCTTGGCCGCTTTAGGCAGTATTACTTATGGCTGGGATGCCGGGATTGAGCTCGGGCGGATTCCGGTGTGAGTTATCTGGCCCAAATGTATTGCTTGGGTCTCTGGCCGATTGTGGCTACTCTCTGGCAGATGATTACACTGGCTGCTTTATATAGTTAACATTTCATTATGAATTTATTTGTTCATATTTTATCATTGTTTCTGTGATCAAAAAAATAATATTTAACATTTAAATTAAAATATTTAAGAGTCTTATATAGTTTTATATACACCATCCCAGCAGTGCAAAAACTAGGGAAGGAAGTCCATTTTCTTATAAATATAAGTTTGCACGTTGCTTCTCCGAGCATGGTCTTGGTATAGCCTAGGCCTATAGTATAGTCTATGGAACATGTTGGATTCTAACTTGAAATAGACTTATTCCTGTCACTAGAAGGCTACTTTATTGCACTTTGGGAAAGTTACTGTGAGGCAAGTACAGAACGTGTCCAGACATGTTCTGGCTGTGTATTAATAAGGATGGAGGTAAAGGGCAACAGGCTCAGTTCCTGACAAGTCAGGTTAGTTTCTGTGGAAGGAGGGCAAGCAGAGATGTGGAACTTCAACATGGAGATGAGGACAACAGTTGAAGAGAGAAGAAACCTCTGGGAGGAGGTCCGGAGGGGCCCACCCCAACGACACTAACCACAGTCCTATCTCACACACCTCTTCGCTCACGCTGCTCTGGACAGGCAGGGCCATGACAATGCCAGTAAAAAGAACAGACTTAGGTCCTCTGAGAAATAGACTGGTTGTTTATCTTAGAGGTGGTGAGTGGTGAATCAGCCTAGATGGAAGGTATAAATATGTCAGTATGTGACGTGTATGTTGTATTTGCAGCTGACGTGTCGAGTAGGTTGAATAAATCTGGTGTGTGCTTTTACTAGTTGTCAATCTGAGTTTCTACTCTGTTCGTTCAGAATTTAACAATCCTTTTATTGAGACCACACGTGGCACACTTGATATTGCGGACCCAGCAGAGAATCAGGGAGGAGGGGCGTCATGAGATATAATAAGCAACTAATTCTCAAACCCTGAGCAGTATGACAATTGATTGATTACAAATTACATGACACTTCCTGAACTTAATTTGAAAAAATACTAAACCCTTCCCTTGACTGAAATATAAAAAGTATGACAATCCCTCATTTTCCTCCCGGGTAACAATTGTGTAAGTTTCACCTCTCCCTAAGCAACTTATGTTTAATGATTTACATACTTTGAAACTACTACATGTGTTTATTACATTGTCTTTTAAAACTAGATGTATTATTTTCGTCCTTGATGATGAAGAATGTGTTTGGATAACTGCATTGAACTTGATTTGATCTGCTAATGAAAAATAAATATTCTACATTCTACTCCTCAGCCTATGGGTTATCTATACAGAAAATGTTTTTGTTTAATTGATAGCATGACAAATATTTTAAATGTCTATGTATCTAATCAATACATGTCACTACACCTCTACATGCCAATTAGCTAGCCCCCAGTATGTTCTACAATACATACAAATAGATGTTTTGCAGTATAAAGGGCATGTTTTCATAAATCATTTAAAAGTGTTTTCTATGGTGCCAAAGTCCAGGGACAATATTACTACCACAATTCAAGTATGATCCACTTACTATTGGGGAATGGAACCAGAGAGGAAGCTTGTGTTACCCTTTTCATACCACATTGTTCAGAGTGGAAGAGCTGTGAACTCTCCTGTGATGGCCCACATCAACCACAACCTTTCCTAGTGTGTTAGTAAGCAGCACAGCATTTTAGGAAGCCATTGTTCAAAATGTGTTCATACATACACTAACAATGGGAGGAGGGGGTGTGGCATGCACAGGGGAGGACCAGGAGGTTGAGCTCAGACTTCTATTTCAGACTAGGATCCTATTTAGAGTTTCCAGATTACTAGTGAGTACAAACCCAGCCTGCCTCTCTCCTTCCACACTGAGTACAAACCTACAGACACTGGGTCCTGATTGTGACAGTGGAGCCCAGTTTGCACTGCAGGATCCAGAGATGGCATCAGTGAAGCTGGAAGACTACAGTCAAACACTGGAGCTAAATGTCAACATTAAAGATGAAGAAGAGGAGGAGAACATTGGGAAATATTTTATTCATGGTAAAACCAGGTTCTAGATGCTATTCATAAATTAAACCTCCATAAATTATGACCCAGTCATGAATTCTGACATTACACATCCCTGAAGAACTTCCAACTGCACAAATGTAGTTATGAAAGTTCAATCAGTAAGGCTGGTCTGAATGGATCGTCACTTCACTCATCTAGTAAACTCTATGGTGCAGTTTTGTGGACATAGATTAAGGCTAATCCTATAACAAATGTGCACTTTTAAACTGTATTAGTATAATTGGCTTTTCTCAGACATGGTTTAAAATAGTCTGACTTGCCCTAGTCTAGATTTTAAGTCAGGATGATTTAATCTAGATCTAAGCAGTAGGGAACCATGAGGGCCTTCGGAGAAGAATAAGGCTTGATAAAAATGTATATACATTTTTTATAAAATTTCGTTTTAATTTGTATTTCATCTTTACAATAATTTTAATAATTTTCTGATTTCATCTCTTCAGTTTGTGTTGGAAAGAGAAGGGTTATTAATTAAGAGAAAAAAATATCCAATCAGGATATTCTTTGGTGGAGTCTGGGTAGAAAAATCTAGCTAGCTCAGCCAGCCATTGGCTAGAGTCATGGGTAACAGCATATATGGAGTGTGTCTGAAAGTGGGCATGTTGACAGAAGTGGGAAGATCAACAGAAGTGGCATATGGAAAGTGAATCAGCTATTTGATAAGATTTGTTGCCACTCAAGACCGTTTTGTGTGGCTGATTTGATTGTTGCACGAACAGTTGATTGTTTGACAACTGTAGCATTTTAGCTAAGCAAAACGCTGACCCTTTTCCTAACCTTAACCTCATCATCCTAACCTGCCACGTTAATTATCCTAACCATTTTCCTAACCTTAACTTCATTATCCTAACCGGCCACGTGAATTATCTTAACCTGCTATGTTAATTATCCCAACCTGCTAGGTTAGTTCTCTTAACCTGCTATGTAAACGTTAAGCTGACCAGCATGCACCTGGCTATGGCTGGTCTAACCAATAATGGAGTGAAGATGTTTCACTCATCACTGTTGATCCACCCACTGATGTTACACCAATCACTGTTGATCCACCCACTGATGTTACACCAATCACTGTTGATCCACCCACTGATGTTATGCTGTGTTAACCAATACTTGATTGGCTAGGCCTTCAGAAACTGAACAGAAGGCCTCTGCTATTCAACTGTATTAGAGCAGAATTTTAGAGAGACAAGAGAAAATAATCAGTGGGGCAAGCAATAGTTTTCCCACGTTAACTCTAGTAACTTTAGTTTGCTTGTGTTGTGGTAGTAGTGTGACAATGGCGGTTGCAGCAGCTGTTATAAACTTCAAGGTGGATGTTGTTGCTAACAAATGATCATGTTGTTGTTTGTTTACAAATGATCATCTGGTGAGTGGCATCGTTTTTTGTTGTAGCTCCTTGCTGTTCGCTATCTCTTTGAAAAGAATGACTATACAAAAGGCTAGGAAGTATTTGAAGTTAATCATATCAGTAATGTTAATAAATCTTATCAGAGCTGTAGCTCCGCCCACCGGTGAAGTGGTGCAGAGCATGCTGGGTGATCTCCAGCTCAGAGAAGATCAGCTGGAGAGAAGTGAAGTGAGAGACAGTTCCAGCCGTCCTTGTGTTTTCCCACCAGTTAGCTTTCATTGTGTTTGTCAAGGCCAGTCCTTGTTGATATGGAAGTACATATTTCCCATCTTTCAAGTGTTTATGTCTGAAGATGCCCTCTGCTACGATAATGTCATATTTAGGTTAATGCTAATTAAGTTAGTAGTTTATAATGCAAGCTAACTTAGCTATTGTGAGCTGGCTAGCTCTGTTTTGGTTGTCATATCATTACGAACATTTAACCCTGTATTTGTGTAGGATAATGTCTCAAAGTGTGTCACTTATATGCCCTGTAATTGTATAGGTGTATGGTGCATATGGGTATATTTGGTATTACATTGTATTTCACTGTAGAGGTATTCAGGTTCATTGTGCTGTTGTAGCTCTGTACTGAAGATGATGGTGCTGTGCTTTGTAGAAAACGTGCAGCGGCACCACTTTGATCTCAAATGAGTGCAGTCACAGTCACGTTGTATTGCACTGTATGGTCCTGTATAGCATTACGTCATCATAGTCATGTTCTAGCCATGCATATTGTTTATAAGAGATGCGAATTGGAGATTTTATTCAGTTATTCACTAGTGTATCTTGATGTATTTCTTTATTTGCAGACACACACACACACACACTTTGTTTGAGGCAAGTTGCCAGACCACTAAGTTCCTTAGCCCATCCATACTACGTACACTGTGCGGTGCTGTTCTATGCCTGTACATCTTCAGCATTATTAAACCCCTTCAACTGGAATCCTACCTGTCTGTCATCTGTGCCCTTACCAGCACACGGGAGAGAAATACATAAAGTAGAACCTAACCTAAAGAATACACATATTCTCTGGCAAA
This sequence comes from Salvelinus alpinus, assembly GCF_045679555.1. Lineage (NCBI taxonomy): Eukaryota > Metazoa > Chordata > Actinopteri > Salmoniformes > Salmonidae > Salvelinus > Salvelinus alpinus. The sequence goes on from NC_092095.1 coordinate 72,019,049, forward strand.
TGCCAAACGTCCTGCACGGTGTTGGGCTGTAAGCACAACCCCCACCTGTGGACGTCGGGCCCTCATACCACCCTCATGGAGTCTGTTTCTGACCGTTTGAGCAGACACATGCACATTTGTGGCCTGCTGGAGGTCATTTTGCAGCGCTCTGGCAGTGCCCCTCCTTGCACAAAGGCGGAGGGTAGCGGTCCTGCTGCTGGGTTGTTGCCCTCCTACGGCCTCCTCCACGTCTCCTGATGTACTGGCCTGTCTCCTGGTAGCGCCTCCATGCTCTGGACACTACGCTGACAGACACAGCAAATCTTCTTGCCACAGCTCGCATTGATGTGCCATCCTGGATGAGCTGTACTACCTGAGCCACTTGTGTGGGTTGTAGACTCCGTCTCATGCTACCACTAGAGTGAAAGCACCGCCAGCATTCAAAAGTGACCAAACATCAGCCAGGAAGCATAGGAACTGAGAAGTGGTCTGTGGTCACCACCTGCAGAACCACTCCTTTATTGGGGGTGTCTTGCTAATTGCCTATAATTTCCACCTTTTGTCTATTCCATTTGCAAAACAGCATATGGAATTTATTGTCAATCAGTGTTGCTTCCTAAGTGGACAGTTTGATTTCACAGAAGTGTGATTGACTTGGAGTTACATTGTGTTGTTTAAGTGTTCCCTTTATTTTTTTGAGCAGTGTATCTTACAAGGAGGGTTTGAATTTTGACCTTTCAGTAGTCATTAGAAGTTATGTAATCTTATTGTGTTACTTAAAAACATTTTTTTGTTTGTTTATTTAGCAAATATTTTCTTGATTTCTTGAACTGCATTGTTGGTTAAGGGTCTTTAAGTATGCCTTTCACGGCATACAGTACACCATACAGTACACCTGTTGTATTCGGCGCATGTGACAAATACAATTTGATTTGAGTGATATACTGTATGCTTCATTGAGGTTGGCTATTTAACAATGGTAATCATCTTTACCTCAGGGATGGAACGTAAGTCAGAGAAAATAATTGAGGCAGCTGCAGAGAAGTATCTGGGTATTTAACTTCAGAAGAGTTACATTGTGTGTTGAGTGGTGGTGTCCCATCCTCCCAGGCCGTTGGCATAGTGCAGGAGCAGATAGGGTCAAAGTAGTGGAATGGGGTAGTGGGTTTTTAATGATTGTAGAGTTAGTTGGGTGTTTTTTTTTTTTACGTTTTTGCTTTTCCCGTTTTCCCATTTTGTATCATAAAGTGTAATGGGTTTATATTATAGTCCAGTTGGGGGCGGTAATGCTATATATTCTATTCCAACCGCTGTTAAACTCCAAAGCAGAGGAAGAAGTAGTTCCGGGGAAGCGCGCTCCATTCTTCAGATAACGAAAGCGCTAGAACTGTGCTGTGAAGACGGTAACCCTTGTGTACACTATTACAGGTATGTAATAGCACGTTTAAACTTTCTAATGTCGAAAGACCACGTCATAACATGTTAGGTAACACATCCGTCAAGGTATTACCACGTTTTGTAAAGGTTGTGTGTGGTATTTATGTCAAAACGAGTGAGTGAAAAACGTGAAACTATTTTGCAAGTCACGTAGCTAGATAACTTTTTTTTCTTTTTGAACGTGTATCGTTCAAATGTAAATTAATAAAGAGTCAATGTATTTGAGATGTTATTGGCTTTGTGTAAAAATCTAAAAAGTCTCAGGAGTTGGTAAAATGGCGGTGCACACTGTCTGCGTTTAATGATATGACGTACAATAGAACCACATCAATCAAATTGTAATCAGTCAAGAAAAAACACGTGCAAATGTGTACCTTATACGATAATCAATGCTTTTCTCCAAAACAACTGCCATTTACACAACTTTCTAATGATGATATAGAAATACTAGTTCAGTATTTACATTTTACCAGTACCGGTGCATGGGAAGTCACTGCAGAAGCCAAGCCCCAAAAAACAAACTAAAACATATAACAACCTATGTGTGTGTGTAACAGTATAACTTTAGAGAGCAAGGGGCAACACTACTTCTAGGCTTCAGAGCAAGTGACTGTAATATTTGTGTTGTGGAGAAAAGTTTTCGTTTAGTCAAAACCTCTCGTGCTCTACAGTTCCCGGGCACACTAGTGCGCATGTGCATTTCCTATTAGGTGTAGTAACGTAACACTGTCGTAATACATCACTGCTTAGTAACAGCATAGTAACTAATATAAACAGATGTAGATCCCAGATACTACACTTGTATCTTATACGATAAGCAATGCTTTTCTCCAAAACAACTGCCATTTACACACCTTTCTAATGGTGATATAGAAAAACTATTTTGTAAGGATTGATAATCTGAAATCAGAATAGAAATACATTTTTACCAGTATAGGTGCAAGGGAAGTCAATGCAGAAGCCAAGCCAAACCACCATGATATATAGGCCTCAGGCCTGAGACAATAAGAAGACACAGTGGCAGAATACATTCAACCACACATTTGTTTTCATTACATAACAGGAGAGCAACATCTGTCGGGTGAAGTCTACAAAACATATTGTGTGTAACAAACAGTTACATTACCTACAGCAAGGTCATGTTTCTGACATTTTGTCACTACTAAACAACTCGATTTAGAACCACAGTGTTACTGCAAGTTGCAAAGAAAACAGGAGCTGCCTCCACTATTCCAGCACCATTTCAACTTCAACATCATCTAATCACCTCTGCTTAGTCTAATACAGTGACCACAAAAAGATACCAAAAACTAGTTAGTCCAATCAACATAAGCTAAATATGATATGGCTGTCAATGGTACTGATTTCTATGTGTGTGTATGCATGCAAGTAGAAAAAATATGTCTCACCTTACTTGTAGAGAAACACCAATGCCATCCTCCTTGTTCATGTTGCCTAAACGGTCTATGACTGTCGTTAGTCTAACTTACTTTCATGGGAAACAATGCGCCAGGCCAGCTAGGTAACATTAGCATACTACATCTAGCTACATGTTGAACTTCCATCCTCTCAGGCCAGGGGCGCAATGTATGGTTGGATCAGAATCACCGTTATAATCATTGGCCAGTACGGAGAATTAAGTAAAGCCGCAAGTCAAAATCCCTATCTCCATCCATAGCTAAAATCGTCCCTTTTCTAAGTTAGCCAACTATCCACCAGAGGACAACACAATGAGATGCAACAATTCAAGATTTTTTCTGTCAGTTATGTTTGGCAACAGGTGTTGCTCTCGGTTTGCTCAAGAAAACAATAGTTAGATTTATCGAATCGGGTTAAGTGTGCATAATGAATGGGCTACATGCAGCCTATCAACTTTCACAGTGAATGCTTTTGTTTATATGTTTTGTGTTTATGAATTGAATATTACCAAATGCATCAGTAAAAAATATTGAGTCAATTTAATGCAACTTTTGCTGTTAATAGAAGCAGCAGCAGCATACAACTGACCTAAAGGTTTGTAAATGATTAACTTTCTCACCCATAGGCTTAAAGTGCATCTGGAGTGCAATTGAACTGTTTAGCTCACATCTGAAGGCTGAGGGGCATTTAGGACGTACTGCGGATCGCTAAAATATGCCAACGATTATGATCACACTTTCTCAGTTCAAATATTAGGGTGACACTAAAGGATAGATGGTTTAGAAACCAAGCTGGAGTTATCAGTGTGGCCCTATCACCTGGACATGTTGAAATAGTGTATCTTCACTCCTAGAATAAAATCCTCCAGGCTTGCATCATAACTGCCAATTTATTGGGGTAAAATAAAGAATTACAGGGACAGTTTGGGGGAAAATAAAGAATTACAGGGGCAGTTTGGGGGGAGGGGGATAATCCCGTCCGACTCATCCTCTGGAATAACAGACATACTGGAGTAATAATTGCATAAGGTTCTCTAGCCATGCACACATGTGTCACGTAAAGAGAGCAAGGGTTGAGGGATAGGGAATGTTTTTCCTAAACAAATGAGGGATTTTGTGTACAGAACTTTAGCTGGAAATTAGCTTTGAAACTGGAAAATGTTCTCTCCACCAACAAGAGGGGTGTGTGATTATATATATATTTGATTTGTAATAAATCTGCGAACATTTCTCAACCTGTTTTTGCTTTGTGATTATGGGTTATTGTGTGTAGATTGATGAGGGGGAAAAACATATTTAATCCATTTTAGAATAAGGCTGTCACGTAACAAAATGTGGAAAAAGACTAGTGTCATGGATCTTAGGAAAACTCCCTTGGTCAGAAGATTCTATCGCCAATAAGTACTAAAGCAGTTAGCATCTCTGAATGGGGTAGCAGTGCAGGTGTACTAAAGCAGTTAGCATCTCTGAATGGGGTAGCAGTGCAGGTGTACTAAAGCAGTTAGCATCTCTGAATGGGGTAGCAGTGCAGGTGTACTAAAGCAGTTAGCATCTCTGAATGGGGTAGCAGTGCAGGTGTACTAAAGCAGTTAGCATCTCTGAATGGGGTAGCAGTGCAGGTGTACTAAAGCAGTTAGCATCTCTGAATGGGGTAGCAGTGCAGGTGTACTAAAGCAGTTAGCATCTCTGAATGGGGTAGCAGTGCAGGTGTACTAAAGCAGTTAGCATCTCTGAATGGGGTAGCAGTGCAGGTGTACTAAAGCAGTTAGCATCTCTGAATGGGGTAGCAGTGCAGGTGTACTAAAGCAGTTAGCATCTCTGAATGGGGTAGCAGTGCAGGTGTACTAAAGCAGTTAGCATCTCTGAATGGGGTAGCAGTGCAGGTGTACTAAAGCAGTTAGCATCTCTGAATGGGGTAGCAGTGCAGGTGTACTAAAGCAGTTAGCATCTCTGAATGGGGTAGCAGTGCAGGTGTACTAAACCAGTTAGCATCTCTGAATGGGGTAGCAGTGCGGGTGTACTAAAGCAGTTAGCATCTCTGAATGGGGTTGCAGTGCGGGTGTACTAAAGCAGTTAGCATCTCTGAATGGGGTAGCAGTGCGGGTGTACTAAAGCAGTTAGCATCTCTGAATGGGGTAGCAGTGCGGGTGTACTAAAGCAGTTAGCATCTCTGAATGGGGTAGCAGTGCGGGTGTACTAAAGCAGTTAGCATCTCTGAATGGGGTAGCAGTGCGGGTGTACTAAAGCAGTTAGCATCTCTGAATGGGGTAGCAGTGCAGATGTACTAAAGCAGTTAGCATCTCTGAATGGGGTAGCAGTGCAGGTGTACTAAAGCAGTTAGCATCTCTGAATGGGGTAGAAGTGCAGGTGTACTAAAGCAGTTAGCATCTCTGAATGGGGTAGCAGTGCAGGTGTACTAAAGCAGTTAGCGTCTCTGAATGGGGTAGCAGTGCAGGTGCATGAGTGAGAGACAATTTCACGGTCGCACTACTATTTTGAAGCAGAATGTAATGATTATCAGTTTCTACATGTGTACTAATATTAAGACACATTCAGTTGTTTCAATCTTTATCTATAATTGTTACTATGGTGTGAATGGGAAATACAATTGGCAGTGGTGTAAAGTAACTAAGTAAAAATACTTTGAAGTAATGCTTAAAGGAGACGTTTTCTTTTTTATAAATGGCATGTTATGGTTACGTGCACTTATGTTGTGTAATTTAATGTATGTACTTTGTCTAATGTGAATGAATTAATGTTTTGTTGTCAATGCTTAGCTACCTGATCTATTGTAATTACATAATTGACTTAAAAAATATATTTTTATAGAATAAAGTGACAGAACTGTCAAGACAATAACTTGTGTTCGTTTCTCTTTTTACTACAGGCCAACTCCGATTAAGTCTGAGGCCAGTGACATCAATAGTGAGGACAGACCCAGCCTGCCTCTCTCCTTCCACACTGAGTAGAAACCTACAGTCACTGGGTCCTGATTGTGACAGTGGAGCCCAGTTTGCACCGCAGGATCCAGAGATGGCATCAGTGAAGCTGGAAGACTGCAGTCAAACACTGGAGCTGAATGTCAACATTAAAGATGAAGAGGAGGAGAAATCGGTTTCTCTTAGTAAGCACAGGTTTTTTTCTAAGTTTGTGTTCATTCCAACTTCCCACTGTGCATGAAAGGTGCAGTAGAACTGTTTCATGATGAACTGTTTCAATGAGAAGGTAGATGTTATTTCATGCCACTGAGACTTGCATGGTTTGACACTGATGTAGTTACTAACCCTTGTGATAGTGAGTGGAGGATGACACGCCCCTTTTTAGCTTTCAACTCTTACCCACTTTTAGAATAGTTTTATTCCCCTTTTGTATTGCACAGCCTACTTATGTGAATACATAGTGCATTCAGAAAGTATTCAGACCCCTTGACTTTTTCCACATTTTGTTACGTTACAGCCTTATTCTAAAAATGATTAAATAAAAAGTTCCTCAATCTGCACACAATACCCCATAATGACAAAGCAAACAGTTTTTTAAAGAAATGTTTGCACATTTATTAAAAATTAAAAACAGAAATACCTTATTTACATAAGTATTCAGACCCATTGCTATGGGACTCAACCTTAAACTCAGGTGCATCCTGTTTCCATTGATCATCCTTGAGATGTTTCCACAACTTGATTGAGAGTCCACCTGTGGTGAATTACATTGATTGGACAAGATTTAGAAAGGCACACACCTGTCTATATAAGGTCCCACATTTGACAGTGCATGTCAGAGTAAAAACCAAGCCATGAGGTCGAAGGAATTGTCCGTAGAGCTCCATGAAAGGATTATGTTGAGGCACGGATCTGGGGAAGGGTACCAGAACATTTCCAATAATTTAAATAATTAAAAAGTATAATGTGCAGTCGCAGATAATGCAGATTGCATTTAGACTAGCCAAAATTCACATAAAAATAGAGAATATACAGTTTTACAGTACCAATATTTCTGTCTTCTACAATATCACTGGTTTGCAAAACTCACAAAACAGATCCCAAATATTATGAAACTCTGGGGCTTTCTTTTTCACTATTTAAGTACAATTTTCAAGAGCCAGGCTTGACGTTAATTATTTTAACCAATGACCAAGTGAGGGGGAACTGACATACTTCCAGTGGAGAGCAATTGAACGTCTAGCTTGTAATAGCCAGAGGTCAACCATTGTCTTTTCTCTCCTATGTAAAGAGATTCTCTGGGTAAAGATTTAGGAGGCATAGTTTAGGGATTAGTGGTATTGGGGTAGAGGTCATCTCAGAGATATAGCGCAGTACTGAGCTCCAAAACGTTTGTATCTCAGCACATTCCTCCAGGCAATGATACAAGGTGTGTAAATGCGTGTTACATTTAACACACCAGGTCTGAGGTATTAGGGTCAAATTTGTGGAGCTCAAGAAGGGTGATATTTTCCCATATAATGACGTGTGTGTGTATATATATATATATATATATATATATATAATAGTTTCCCATAACACACATTAACAGAGAGTGTTTCTAAAGTGGTCAGAGGAGGTTGTAGGGCTGATTTGTTATAGACTGGAAAAGCTTCTCAAGTTAAATCTTCCCTTTAGTTCTTCAAACGACATGAGACCCTTTATTTTTATTGTATAAGTCTTTTCTTTAAACCAGTCCATAACTTAAAAAAATATATATATATATTTTTGTTTAACCTTTATTTAACTAGGCAAGTCAGTTTTAAGAACAAATTCTTATTTTCAATGATGGCCTAGTAACAGTGGGTTAACTGTGTCATGACGTTGCCCTCTTTGGTTACAGCAAGCCCCACCCCCTCTCCCTGCCCCCTACAACTAGGCTGCTGTGGTCAGAGAGGTCGTAAATTCCTGGAAGAGATTGTCTCCTCATGCACACAGTATAGAGACAGTGAGCTTTCATAGAGAACAAAGGAATTTCTTCCACCTCACAGAACTTGAGGTCCGAACAACATTTACGTTCCGGAGAAGGTATAAAAGATCGGTGAAGAATCCAGCTACAAACTGGTCCATTTGTTACAACTTGCGGAAGGTCATGGGAGACGGTGCGGCCACATTACCATAACGCTGTTTATATAATAGCCTCAGATATGAGGTTTACATCTAATTGTTGTATAAGATGAATGAGTGAGGATGATTGTGTAATGTGATTTTGGACTGTTTAATGAAGGAAACTCCAATTCCCTTTTGAGTTTAACTAAATCAGAGGACCGCCCATGAGCCCAGTTAGGGTCAGGCATCCTGGGACAAGCCCTTTTCTGCAATTCCAAATAAAACCCCAACTTTGAGAAACTATCACCAGACCATGTTTTTCTCCATTACGGGAGGACAAAGGTTGCAGACAATTGCTGAATCTTTTAACCATACCACGTGGTTAAACTCTTAGACTATCGATACCGACAGAATAAGAACAAGTCTTTGATATTAATTACTGGTCTTCAGCTAGGAATTCGGTATCATTGAAGGCGAAGAACGACAACCACCGAAACATCCATTCTACAACAAATGAATGAATGTCACTCTGAACAATCCATTCTAACCACGACACAGAGAGAAAGAGAGAGAGGACGGAAACTCTCCAACAGAAACTAACTTTTCAACAGTGATCAGGACGACACTGAGCGTAAATATATATATTGATTGCAATTGTTCCCGAATGAGTGAGCGTTCATGTGCAAAGGATTAGTATTTCAATTGTTATAATTATCAACTCTGTAGTGACTTCTCAGGTGAACCCCACTCCCCCTTCTGTCTAACAAGCCGCCATGCCGGTTTAGCCCACTAGGGCACATTCTCCTATCATTTCTTGTAACCATTTTTACTTATTTTGTTTGTTTATGCATTTCTGTGAATTACTTAGTTAAATCATTTATTTACTAAGACAATTGATGTAAGGATGACTCATAGTGAAGATAACCAACAATTTATGACGTTTGGAATGAGACTAACGTGAGGTAAAGTAAATAATTCATTAATTAAGAAGACTAATTGATCAGATATGAAAATATCTGAAAAGTAATTTTGGGAAAATTATAACTTTGTAATCTGAATATTTTCATTGGTGCCCCGACTTCCTAGTTAATTACAGTTACATGATTAATCAGTTTAATTGCGTAATAATAATTAGAGTTATTTGATAAATAAGTCTTCAGTTTAATGATGCCAAAGACACGACAACTGCCTTGTTCAGGGGCAGAACAACAGATTTTTTTTACCTTGTCAGTTCGGAGATTCGATCTTGTAACCTTTCGGTTACGAGTCCAACGCTCTAACCACTAGGCTACCTGCCACCCCAACAATACCTGTCATTGTCCATTCTTTAAACCAGTCCATTACTTTAACAATACCTTTTCTTGTCCATTTATTTAAACCCCTAGTCAATTTTACCAGGTGTGAAATTGTCATTACACCAAATTTGTGTAAAACTGGATAATATGCCCAGATATTTCGCCCAGATATTGCTGTACTTTGTGCCATATAGTTGGTGTTTTTAACAAAGGGATTAATAGTATTCTTCTTTAGTTTCTTAAAGGGAGCAGAGTTGTTTTTATTTGTATTTTTATTTAACCTTTATTTAACTAAGCAAGTCAGAACAAATTCTTATTTTCAATGATGGCCTAGGAACAGTGGGTTAACTGCCTTGTTCAGGGGCAGAACGACAATTTTTACCTTCTCAGCTCGGAGATTCGATCTAGCAACCTTTCGGTTACTGGCCCAACGCTCTAACCATCCAAAGTTAAGCCTTTTGTGAATAGCATTTCAGTCTGCAGCCAGGGTAAGTATGGTTTCTTGGGGAACCAAAACATTGCAGCCCTAAGTTGTGCAGCCAAGTAATACCACTTTAGGTTTGGATGTTGCAACCCCCCTCTGTCATAGGCCAAATAAAGAAGAGAAAGTCTAAGCCTTGGTTTTCTGTTGCTCCAGATACAATTTGAGAGTATCTTTCAGATCTTTGGGAAAATAAAGTTGGTGGAGCCAGAGGAATTGATTGAAATAGATAAAGACATTTGGGCAGAATATTAATCTTAATGATATTTATTCTACCAATAGTAGATACAAGCAGTAATGTACATCTGTTGATGGATTATGTTATACTCGTTACCATGGGTTCATAATTTGTTGAGCTCAAGGAGCTAATTTCTGGTGTGATTTTTAATACCAAGATATGTGAAACCATGTTCTGTATTCACAAATGGATGCTGTACAACTGGATTCAGTATCTTGCTTGTTGAGGAAAAGGATGGAAGATTTGGTTTTATTATTAACTTAATTATGTTATTAATTACATTTACAAATCCAAGATGGTAGCCAATCAGTCTGTCCGTTTGTATGTGATCCTTGAAATCAGAGTTATGTTTTAATGATCCTGTTTACAGAACCAAATACTTTTGATGTGAAGGTGGATGCTGTATGTAACAAATATTATTTTTTAGATCTCAGTCTCTATTTTTCGAAATGTACTTGTACAAAGATTTCGAATTGAGAGGCCTTTATTTTTTTTCTACACATTTCTGGAGTTGGAACTTGCCAAATCAGGAGCGTCTGTCTGCGCGCAAGGCCTGCTACGCCAGCGCTGGTGCGCACTGAAGGTTAGGAGCGGAGAAGCGGTTATCGGATTGGAAAACCTGATGCACCTTGGGCCGTGGGAAAATCTACGTTTTGCACGACAGTCTACTGGTTGTTGCACACCTGTGCTGAAATACCTCAAATCTGGCATTATGTATCTGTTACTGTGCCTGCTCTTTACTCAATGCCATCCTGGATTAAATAGGCTGGATGATCAATGGGTCAGTGAATTATCTTCGCTTTATGCCCTACAATTTGCAAACACTCCGACGAGACCATCATGTCAATACCACCAGGAACTTGGTCTCTCTCTGCATTTGTACCACTCTCAAATGCAACTGGACTTACACTTGATGGCATACTTCCAAAATCTCAAACTATTGATTTACTTTTTTTTCCTGTGTCAAAAGACTGTTCATTTTATTGACAATGGTGCTGGCTCTGCCAAGTCCTCACGCATTGGGCAACTGAGATATATTGTTATGCTTTTACTGTTGATCTCTGGTAATGTGCGACCAAACCCTGGGCCGGTAGATACCATGCAATCTCTACCGACTCCCTATGATTTTAAAAACAGAGAAGGTTTTGTCCTCTTACATGTTATTTCCAAAAATAGACATGATTAGAGTACGGGCCAAAACGACAAATGCTGACATAATGGTTTTATCAGAAACTTGGCTCAAGAAATCTGTGTCAAATAACTGGATTTCTATTTATATGTCGTGTCTTTGCTATCATTAAATTGAAGACTTATAGTTTTTATCAAAGATTCCTGTAATTAGGGATTACGTGATCAACTGAGTAATAATTCGTAATAACGAATTCGAGGGCAACAGGGAAAGTAGTCAGATTACAAAGTTATAATTTCCCAATATAACCTTTCAGATATTTTTATATCTGATCAATAGTCTTCTGATTAACGTGAGGTAAAAATAAATAAATCATTAGTCTCATTCCAAACGTCGTAAAATCTGCACGAACCCAGTCTTCACTATGAGTCATCCATACATCAATTGTCTTAAATCACTTATTTATTACTAATTAATTCACAGAAATGCATAAACAAACAAACAAACTTAAAAACAGTTACATGAAATGATTGGAGAAATATGCCCTAGTGGGCTGAACCGGCATGGCGGCTTGTTAGACAAAGGAAAAATTGGCGTTCGACCAAGAAGTCACTACAGAGTTCATAATTATAACAATTGACAAGCTAATCCTTTACACATGAACGCTCACTCATTCGGGAACAATTGCAATCAATATATATATATTTACGCTCATTGTGTGTCGTCTTGATCGTTGGAGAGAAGTTAGTTTTGGTTGGAGTTCCTTCTGTCTCGGTTATTGTGGATAGTTCAGTGACATTCGTTATAGAATGGATGTTTCGGCGGTTGTCTTTCTTCGCGTTCAATGATACCGAATTCCTAGCTGCAGACTAGTAGTCAATATCAAAGACTTGTTCTTATTCGTCTAAGAGTTTAACCACGTGGTATGGTTAAAGATTCAGCAATGGTACTTAACCTTCGTTCTCCCCATGGAGGATAAACATGGTCTAATGGTAATTTCTCAGAGTTGGCTTTTATTCAGATAGCAGGAAGGGGCTGTCCTTGGATGTCTGACCCGTACTGGGCTCAGGGGCGGTCCTTGGATTTAGTTCAAATACAAAAGGGATTTGTATTTTTCTTCATTAAACAGTCCAAACTCTTATTACACAATTATACAAACAGTATCATACTCACTCATTCATTTTATACAACAAACAGATGTAAACCTCATATCTGAGGTTATTATATAAACAGTGGTATGGTAATGTAGCCACCCCGTCTCTCATGAGTTTCTCACATGGGGACAAATGGACATGTTAATAGCTGGGATCTTCACCGATCTTTAATACTTTTTCCGGAACATGAAATCTGTTCGTACCTCAAGTTCTGTGAGGTGGAAGAAACCTCTTTGTCCTGAAAGTTTACCCTCTCTCTAATACTGTTTAGCCATGAGGAGATTCTCAGGAATTTACGACGTCTCTCTGTGATCACAGCATGGGTTGAAGGAGGAACGGGAGAGGCAGGGAGAGGGGGATGGGGTTTGCAATACCCAAGCAGACAACGTCATGACAGATGGGTACATGGTTTTTAGAGCTGATCGGATGAGTAAAGGAGGAGGGGTTGCAATTTATGTTAAATCTGAGTTTAACACCTCTGAAATTCTCTCGATTACCAAAGCCAAACATTTTGAATTGCTTGCGGATAAAGTGAAAGTATGTAAGGACTCCCACATCACTGTAGTCGGCTGCTACAGACCGGCTTCGGGAGACACACTAAACTCTTTCTGATGTCCTGCACAAGTTAAATGACTCTGAATTCATTCTTTTGGGAGATTTGAACTGGAACATGCTTACATCTGTATCAGACTTATTTAAAGAACTGTGTGACTCTCTGGATCTCGCTCAATTAATTAATGTGCCGACCAGACCGAATCCCAGAGCACCTAACAAATCAACTCTATTGGACATTGTTCTAACGAATACCCCTCACAAATACACATCAACTGGATTATTCTGTAATGTCAGTGATCACTGTGCTATTGCTTGTGTTAGAAATACAAACATGACCAAAGCCAAACCCCATTATGTTTAGAAAATACATTTTAGACAGTTTGATGAGCAAGCCTTCTTACATGATCTGTACCGTAATATTGACAGAGTAAGTCTGATTCCCGATGTTGACACTGCCTGGGACTATTTTTATATGAAATTTGTGTCCATTTGTGATAAGCCTGCCCCTGTGAAGAAATGTAGAATCAGTGGAAGGGACACTCCCTGGTTTTCAGATAACTTGGCACAATGAATTAGAATGAGAAATATATCTTGGAGTCAAACTAGACATACAGAAGCTCCTGTTGACTGGGCCTCCTTCAGAGCGCTAAGAAACACATGCACAGGTTTGATCAGGAAGTCCAAATCAGATTACTATTTAAATGTAGTCACAGAGAACCTAAACAACCCTACCAAGTTCTGGAAGCTAAACAATCAGTGTCAGGTTCTAATGTATCCTCTGACCTTCCTGACCATTTAATGATGGATTCTAATGATGTGAAAGATAAAGCCCATATTGTAGAGGTTTTAACAAGCACTTCATATATGCTGGTTCAGTTTTTGATAATGGTGGGGCCCAGGCCTCTAATGTAAGCTCTGTTACAGTCAACTATGATATAGGCCCTCATGTGAACCATTTTAACTTTGAGCCTGTTTCTTATACTGATGTCTATAAAGCACTAAAGGCCATAGACACTAAAAAGTCTGCAGGCAACCTGGACTCTTACCTCCTTAAAGATAGCAGCCGGTATTATTACTGAACCTGTGGCTCACATTTTCAACTTGAGTCTCTTGACCAATTCCATACCCAGCATTTGGATATCAGCTTATGTCCTCCCACTGCTAAAGGGTGGAGATCCCTCAGATGCTAATAACTATCGTCCTATCTCCAAACTCCCTATCCTGGCCAAAGTCTATGAATCCCTAGTGAACTCACAGTTAAAAAGAACATACTGAGCGGGGTTCAGTCTGGCTTTTCTGTTTGTGGGTTTATTAAAGGCCTTTGATTCAGTTGACCATGAATTGTTGCTAGCTAGACTCAGAGACATTGGTCTCTGTGAAGGGGCACTAAATTGGTTTAGGAATTATCTTTCTGACAGAACACTGTGTATATACTGACAATCACAAGTCAAGCTTTCTTGAGATTAATAGAAGTGTCCCAGGGTTCCATTTTAGCTCCAGTGTTCTCAATTTTTATTAATGATTTGGGAAATGGGATGCAACCAGCAAAGTTACATCTATTTGCAGATGATACAGTCATATATTCATGTGCTTCTCTGGTTCAGGCTGTTGAAGAGCTCCAGACTGCTTTTCAGTCACTGCAGGCCTCCCTTTATGGTCTCAAACTGGTCTTGAATGTACAAAAAACTAAATTCATGACCTTTCCCAGAGCTAGAACTCTGCCAGAGAAGGTTAGCATTGTCACATCTGCTGGCTTATCCATTGAAAAAAAGTGTCATCCTACAAATACCTAGCTATTTGGTTGGATGACAAGTTGTCCTTCAAAGTTCATGTGGATAATCTTGTGACAAAGCTGCTTAAATTTTCTCTCTGTTGTTGATTATGGTGACTTGTTGTATATGCATGCAGCCTCCTCTGTCTTACAGAAACTGGACTCTGTTTATCATGCATCCTTGCACTTTATTACAAATGCCAAGTCACTCACCCACCATTGCACCTTGTACTAAATAGTAGATTGGACCTCACTTTATATGCACAGAAAGATATATTTATATGTGTTCATCTACAAAGCCCTTTTGGGTAAACTCCCTCTTTACCTCTGTAGTATGGTCTCCTTCACCACCAGCAGTTACCATACCCAGTCTGCTAGGTGGTTGCTACTCAAAATCCCCAGGACATTCACAGTATTAGGCAAGACTACTTTCTCTTCTTGTGCACCAGAGTCATGGAATAGTCTACAATCCATGCTTCAACTAGATATGTTAGATCCACTGAATGAATTTTAAATATTGATGGGATGCTTTTTTGGGGGGGCTGGATCATGTTGTTGTATGTTTTTAATTATGTAATGTATTGATTGTTGCTGCCTTCTTGGCCAGGTCTCCCTTGAAAAAGAGACTCTGGGTCTCAATAGGCTTTTTTAAAATAAAGGTTAAATAAAAACATTAGAGAGGGAAGAGTTCTTTAGATCTGTTAGGAATAAGAGGGTATCATCAGCATACAGGGCCACTCGATGTTCGAAATCTGATGTTTTAATTCCGCTAATTGACGGTTGGGCCCTTACTGCAATGGCAAAGGATTTTATAGCTAAAAGAAAGAGCCCTGGACTGGCCGGACATCCTTGTCTCATCCCCCTAAAAAGCAGAAAAAATTGTGAAAACAAGTTGTTAGTTGCAACTTCTGCAGTGGGGTCTGTATATCATATCTTAATCCATTTACCGAAGTAGTTCCCAAATCTCTTAAGCACTTGAAATAAGACCACTCAACTCTATGGAATGCCTTCTCTGCATCAAGTGAGAGTATGGCAGTATCAGTGCACATGTGAAGGGTCCCCTATGTTTAGTACTCTCCTCACATTGTGAAAACCTTGAGGGTTTTTCACAAAGCCATTTTGGTCTTTGTGTATTAGATATGGGAGCACTCTGTCCAATATCCTGGCTAAGGCTTCAGCACTAATTCTTGAGTCGGATTTCAGAAGAGAAATCGGTCTAACTTTCACATTTTGTTGGATTTATCAGGCTTCAGAATGAGAGTAAAACACTCCTTAGAGAGGAGGGGAAGCAACCTTGCTGAAAGGATTCAGCACACAGTGCATTGGAAAATTATTCAGACCCCTTGACTTTTTGTTACGTTACAGCCTTATTATAAAATATATTAAATCGTTTTTTCCCTCATCAATCTACACACTACCCCATAATGACAAAGCAAGCACAGGTTTTTAGAAATTTTAACAAAATTATACAACTTTTTTTTAAATCAATGTTATATTACATTTACATAAGTATTCAGACCCTTTACTCAGTACTTTGTTGAAGCACCTTTTGGCAGTAATTACAGACTCGAGTCTTCTTGTGTATGACGCTACAAGCTTGACACACCTGTATTTTGGGAGTTTCTCCCATTATTCTCTGCAGATCCTCTCAAGCTCTGTCAGGTTAGATGGGGAGTGTCGCCGCACAGCTATTTTCTGGTCTCTCCAGAGATGTTCAAGTCTGGGCTCTGACTGAGCCACTCAAGGACATTCAGAGACTTGTCCCGAAGCCACTTCTGCGTTGTTTTGGCTGTGTATTTAGGGTCGTTGTCCTGTTGGAAGGTGAACCTTCGCCACAGTCAGAGTTCCTGAGCACTCTGGAGCAGGTTTTCATCAAGGATCTCTCTGTATTTTGCTCCTTTCATCTTTTCACTCGATCCTGATTAGTCCCCCAGTCACCTCCCTGACCAAGGTCCTTCTCCCCCGATATCACAGTTTGGCCAGGTGGCCAGCTGAAAAATTCTCGCTAGAAAAATTATTGGTGGTTCCAAACTTTTTTCATTTAACTTTTACTTGGTACTCATCCCGGATCCGGGAGCACCCCCCACAGTAAAAAAGCTGACTAGCATAGCCTAGCATAGCGTCACAAGTAAATACAAGCATCTAAATATCATTAAATCACAAGTCCAAGACACCAGATGAAAGATACAGATCTTGTGAATCCAGCCATCATTTCTGATTTTTAAAATGTTTTACAGGGAAGACACAATATGTAAATCTATTAGCTAACCACGATAGCAAAAGACACCACTTTTTTTCTCCACCATTTTTTTCCTGCATCAGTAGCTATCACTAATTCGACTAAATAAAGATATATATAGCCACTAACCAAGAAACAACTTCATAAGATGACAGTCTGATAACATATTTATGGTATAGGATATGTTTTTTTAGAAAAATGTGCATATTTCAGGTATAAATCACAGTTCTACATTGCAGCTGCAATCTGAAATAGCGTTGGAAGCAGCCGGAATAATTACAGAGACCGACGTCAATTACCAAAATACTCATCCTAAAACATTTCTGAAAAATACACAGTCTACAGCAATCGAAAGACACAGATCTTGTGAATCCAGACAATATTTCAGAATTTTTTTTTTTTTTCAGGTTTTACAGCGAAAACACAATATATCGTTATATTAGCATACCACATGAGCTAACATCACACCAGCATTAAATCAAGGCAAAAGGGGCGATAACGTTATCGCCACCAAAATATATTAATTTTTTCACTAACCTTCTCAGAATTCTTCAGATGACAGTCCTGTAACATCATATTACACAATGCATATAGAGTTTGTTCGAAAATGTGCATATTTAGCATCACAAATCGTGGTTATGCAATGTAATCTGTCAAAACCCTCTGAGGCTGCATAATAATTTACTCTGTCGTCACAGAAAATGATCACAGTGGCATGCCATTAATTTTCTAATAAAAGCTGAGTACTGGGGTATTGTCCAGACAAAGATTTTTAGTGTAGCAATATTAAGTTGTATGAAATTAAATCACATGTGAAAAATAGGCTATGCAAAAATGTGGGCACCCTTGTCATTCTGTTTATTTGAATACCTGTAACTACTTAGCACTGATTAATTGTAACACACAATTGGTTTGGTGAGCTCATTAAGCCTTGAACTTCATAGACAAGTGCATCCAATCATGAGAAAAGGTATTTAAGGTGGCCAATTGCAAGTTGTTGTTCTCTTTGACTCTCCTCTGAAGAGTGGCAACATGGGGGCCTCAAAACAACTCTCAAATGACCTGAAAACAAAGATTGTTCAACATTATGGTTTAGAGGAAGGCTACAAAAAGCTATCGCAGAGATTTAAGCTGTCAGTGTCCACTGTGAGGAACATAGTGAGGAAATGGAAGACCACAGACACAGTTCTTGTTAAGGCCAGAAGTGGCAGGCCAAGTAAAATATCGGAGAGGCAAAGGCGAAGGATGGTGAGAATGGTCAAAAACAGCCCACAGATTTCGCCCTATTATAAAAGGCATTGAAATCAGTGGTATGCTGATTTTATCATTTAAAAAAAATGGTTTATCCTCAGTTTTAGAAACTTTTGAGTTTTTTTTATCCAAAACTACCAATTATATGCATATCCTAGCTTCTGGGCCTGAGTAGCAGGCAGTTTACTTTGGGCACGCTTTTCATCCGGACGTCAAAATACCGCCTTGGATAGACAACACCCTGAAGGTTCTAAAACTGTTAAAATATTGTCTGTGGGTATAACAGAACTGATTTGGCAGGTGAAACCCCGAGGACAATCCATCCAGGAATTTTTTTTTGAGGTCATTGGACTTTTCAATGCTTTTCTATGGGAAAGTCTAATAATTAGGACCCAGATTGCAGTTTCTATGGCTTCCACTAGATGTCAACCATCTTTAGAAATTGTTTCATGATTGTTTTTTGAAAACTGAAGAAGTATTCTTATTCTTTCGATGTATCCCTCAGAAGGACTCTAGTCTTTTGGCGCGCGTGAATGCGTGCGCGCTCCTCGTTTTTTTCTCCGGTATTGAACACAGTATATTCTGTCTTACATTTTATCGATTATTTACATATTAGGGTACCTGAGTTTGGATTAGAAACGTTGTTTGGACAAAGTTTACAGGTAACCTTTTAGATTCCTTTGTAGGCATGTTAGGAGAGTTGGAACAGGTGTGTTTCAGAATCAAACACGCCAAATAAACGGACATCTTTAAAGGACTTTATCGAACAAAACGACCATTCATTGTGTAACTGGGACCCTTTGGGCCTCAGATGATCAAATGCTATGCTTTCGCCGTAAAGTCTTTTGTAAATCGGGACAAAGCGGTTGAATTACCAAGATTCTAAGCTAAAGAATGGTGTATAACACTTGTATTTTCATGAATGTTTAATATTACTACTTTTGTATTTTGAATTTCGCACTCTGCAATTTCCCCTGATGTTGTCGAGGTGGTAGCGTCCCAATGATCCGTAAGAAGTTAAGATCAGATGTTTCATCGATTAGAACATTTGCAGAATGTCGGCCAAAATCTATATTCTCCCACTGCCAGCCATATTTGTTGGTGAGTGGAAACGCTAAGCAGATGCTTCACATTCCTACATCCAGTGAAATATCTGTCTCATTGTTCTATCTGTGGCTGCACTGTGGTAGTGGGAGAACAGTAAGGTCCAGGCAGGCACGCACCATTCTTCAGAATAAAGAAAGAGCCAGAACTGTGACGTCAAGAACCTTTGTGTTGGTTTCTATGTATTACTACAGGTATGTAATAGCAGGTTTAAACTTCCTATTATCGAAAGAACATGGCATACCATGCTAGGTAACATCCGTTAAGGTATTATCACGTTTGGTAAAGGTTTGATGTGTTGTGTCAAACTGAGTGAAGAACGTGAAACTATTTTACAAGTCACATAGCTAACGTTAGATACTTTGGGTTTTGTGGTGGCATATTTCTGCTTTACCAAATGAGGAGAGTTAAACTTCACACACCAGTCAGAGTAATACTTAAACTACATCTTTAATAATAAGAGCTTTGCAATAGCCTTTGACTTTCAATGATGCGCTATCTCTAATGAACCATTGAAAAGTCACAACAGAAAAGTACAAAGATCTTTTATAGGCAAGATACACCCCTCTCAACTTACATGACGAACCACAGATCTTAGGAACAGTTCACAAAGAAAGACTTTTACTTGAGAGAGAGGAGTATCCCATAGCCAGATAGCATTCGCTATAAATTATCGTTCAGTTTGGTCCCTAAGACGAGGTTCTAATCTCGTTCCTGGTACTTCATAGCACAAAAACATTACCTCATGTTATCTGTAATGCTCTTTAGGTTTTATCATCTAAAGACATCGTAAATCTCCTCTGTCAGTGCTATCTCATAGAGGCCCATCCTCAGTGGAACACACACAATAGTTAACAGAATACTCTATTCTGTCAAATAAAACAACCATTATAATGCAATACAAGCATTATAACAATCTTGCAATTTTCCACGACAGTTTGTCTGAGGAAATTATGTACATCCATTCAATCTATTTATTTAAGATTTCTGAGTTTGTTTAGCATGTTATTGGTTTTGTGTAAAATTCACAAGCTGGTAAAATGGAGCTGTTCACTCTGTCTGCGTCAACAGACTTCAGTGCAGGCAGTGCTGGTGCAGAGAGACAATTTCACGGTCACACTAGTTTTAAAGCTGAATGTAATGATTATCAGTTTTCTACATGTGTACTAATATTCAGACACATTAAGATGTTTCTATATTTATCTATAAATGTTACTATGGTGTGAATGTGAAATACAATTGGTTTTTCATTGAAATAATACAGTAAAGACAAGGTTATTCAGGAAAGTAGTACATAGTGCTGCCTAAAACATATACTGCAACCTTGTACTAAATGGTTTTTAGTCATTTATGAAAATTTGGGAAACTCTACTAGAGGTTAAGTGCACTTTGTGTAGACTAATTTAAAGCAGGTACTTTGTCTAATTGTAATGAATTCATGCTTTGTTCTAGATGCTTATCTACCTGATCTATTGAAATGAGATCAGTGCTTCACTTGGACAGAATATTAACAGTATTTTGGAGCTCCTGCACCTAAAAATGAGTACCAGCACCTATTTCAGTCCAAGTCAAGCACTGAAATAGATCATTTAACTAGAATAAATATATATATTTTTAGAATAAAGTGCCAGAACTGTCAAGACAACTTTCTGTCTGTTTCTCAATGTTACTACAGGACAACTAGAATTAAGTCTGAGGCCGGTAACATCAACAGTGAGGACATACCCAGCCTGCCTCTCTCCTTCCACACTGAGTCCAAACCTACAGTCACTGAGTCCTGATTGTGACAGTGGAGCCCAGTTTGCACCGCAAGATCCAGAGATGACATCAGTGAAGCTGGAAGACTGCAGTCAAACAATGGAGCTGAATGTCAGCATTAAAGACGAAGAAGATAAGATTGGGAAATCACTTTCTCAAGGTAAGAGAATAACAATATTGTGCAATGCTGTCATCAAGGCAAAGGGTGGCTATTTGAAGAATCTCAATTATAATGTCTTTTGATTTGTTTAACACTTTTTTGGTTAATACATGATTCCATGTGTGTGTTTTGATGTCTTCACTATTATACAATGTAGAAAATAGTAAAAATAAAGAAAAACCCTTGAATGAGTAGGTGTTCTAAAACTTTTGACCTGTAGTGTATATCACACAACTGACTGGTTCTTCTGATGTTGTTCACACAGGAGACCATGTTGAGACATTCTCTACATTCAGAGAGAAACAGCAGGAAGATCACAGAGCTAAGAGGTCTCACCACTGCCCACATTGTGAGGAGATTTTCCCAATTCTATCAAAGCTAAAAATACACCTAAAAATACACACAGGAGAGAATCCGTATTCCTGTACTGACTGTGGGAAGAGATTCACAACATCAAGGTCTCTGACAGTTCATCAGAGAGTGCACCCTGGAGAGAAGCCTTACTCCTGCCCTGACTGTGGAAAGATTTACTCTCGACTGGGCCACTTAAAAAGACATGAACGTATGCACACAGGAGCGAAGCCTTACTCCTGCTCTGACTGTGGAAAGAGTTTCTCTAAACTGTACAACTTAAAAACACATGAACGTGTACATACAGGAGAGAAGCCTTTCTCCTGCTCTGACTGTGAAAAATGCTTCAAAAGATCAACTGCTCTAAAAGTTCATCAGAGAACACACACAGGAGAAAAGCCTTACTCCTGCTCTGACTGTGGAAAGAGTTTCTCTCAACTGGGTGACTTAAAAATACATGAACGTATACATACAGGAGAGAAGCCGTACTCCTGCTCTGACTGTGATAAATGCTTCAAAACATCAACTGAGCAAAAAGTTCATCAGAGAACACACACAGGAGAGAAGCCTTACTCCTGCTCTGACTGTGAAAAATGCTTCAAAACATCAACTGAGCAAAAAGTTCATCAGAGAAATCACACAGGAGAGAAGCCTTACTCCTGCTTTTACTGTGAAAAATGCTTCAAAACATCAACTAACCTAAAGGTTCATCAGAGAACACACACAGGAGAGAAGCCTTACTCCTGCTCTGACTGTGAAAAATGCTTCAAAAGATCAACTGCTCTAAAAGTTCATCAGAGAAATCACACAGGAGAAAAGCCTTACACCTGCTCTGACTGTGGAAAGAGTTTCTCTCAACTGGGCGACTTAAAAACACATGAATTTATACACACAGGAGTGAAGCCTTACTCCTGCTCTGACTGTGAAAAATGCTTCAAAACATCAACTGAGCAAAAAGTTCATCAGAGAACACACACAGGAGAGAAGCCTTACTCCTGCTCTGACTGTGGAAAGAGGTTCTCTCAACTGGGCCACTTAAATAGACACGAACGTATACATACAGGAGTGAAGCCTTACTCCTGCTCTGACTGTGGAAAGAGTTTCTCTCAACTGGGCGAATTAAAAACACATGAACGTGTACATACAGGAGAGAAGCCTTACTCCTGCTTTTACTGTGAAAAATGCTTCAAAACATCATCTGATCAAAAAGTTCATCAGAGAACACATACAAGAGAGAAGCCTTACTCCTGCTCTGACTGTGGAAAGAGGTTCTCTAAACTGGGGGACTTAAAAACACATGAACGTATGCATACAGGAGTGAAGACTTAATCCTGCTCTGATTGTGTAAAATGTTTCACAGCATCAACTGACCTAAAAGTTTGTCAGAACACACACTGGAGAGAAGCCTTACTCCTGCTCTTATTGTGGCAAGAGTTTCTCCCGATTGGGAAATGTAAAGACACACCAACGGATACACACTTGACCGAAGCCTTATCAAAGCACTGACTGTGAGAAGATATTCTACAGATTGGGCCATTTTAAAAAGACACCAATGTATACATAAGAGAGAAGCCTCATCAGTTCTCTCAGACCAGCTAAGATTAGACACTCCACTTCATTCTCATGTCATTAAATAATTGCCAACATTGAATTGGATCAAATTAAGCATAGAACACTATTGTGAGAAAAAAAACAAAAAAAACATTAAGGACACCTGCTCTTTCCATGAGACAGACCAGGTGGGCTAAGGAATGAAAACCCTGGACACTGGAAAAATTGGAAAACTGTTGCCTGGTCTGATGAATCCCAGTTCCTGCTGTTTCACACTGATGGGACGGCTAAAGTATTTAGGAAACCACGAGTACATGCATCCAGTGGTGGAAAAAATACCTAACTGTCATACTTGAGTGAATTTAATGATACCTTAATAAAAAATGACTCACGTAAAAGTGAGTCACCCAGTAAAATACTACTTCAGTCAAAGTCTAAAAGCTTTTGGATGTAAATATACTTATGTATCAAAAGTAAAAGTAATTGCTAAAATATACTTCTTCAAAAGTAAAAGTATGAATAATTTCAAATTCCTTAAATTAAGCAAACCAGACTGCACAACTGTTTTTTTATATTACGGATAGCCAGGGGCTCACTCCAACACTCAGACATAATTTACGAATGAAGCATTTGTGTTTAGTGAGTCCGCCAGATCAGAGGCAGTAGGGATGACCAGGGATGTTATCTTGATAAGTGCGTGAATTGGACCACTTTCTGTCCTGCTAATCCTAAACAATGTAACGAGTACTTTTGGGTGTCAGGGAAAATGTATGGAGTAAAAAGTACATTATTTTCTTTAGGAATTTAGTGAAATAAAAGTTGTCAACAATATAAATAGTAAAGTACAGAAACTACTAAAGTAGTTCTTTAAATAATTTTTACCTAAGTACTTTACACCACTGCCTGCATCCATGCCGTATATCAGCATTGCAGGCTGGTGGTGTGATGGCTGGGGTGTGTTTTCAGGGAACACATTGGGCCCCTTGATAAAAGTTGAGCAATGCTTGAATGCCACAGGATATTGTGAGAGCAAAATTGCAAGATTATGTTATAGTTTAATTTTATCAAATGGTTGTTTTATGCAACAGAATAGAGGGTTCTTATAACTCTATGGTTTCTGTGTGAACTGAAAATGGGCCTCTGGGAGATTTAACACTGACAGAAGATTTACGTTGTCTTGGGTTGTTAAAACCTTTTGTCAATAGGGGGAGCTGTTAGCATTATTTTTTTTTTTACATTTCCAAATTAAACTGCCTCGTACTCAATTCTTGATCGTACAATATGCATATTATTGTTATTATTGGATAGAAAACAGTCTATAGTTTCTATAGGAGTTGAAATTTTGTCTCTGAGTGGTACAGAACAATTTCTACAGCACTTTTCATGACAGGGTTCAGATTTCAGAAATTTTTACCTCTGATCTGGGGTCTGTTTATAAGGCCACAGTGAATGCTATGAAGAAACCGACACTACCTACGTCTTCCTCTGGGTGTCTGTACGTCATCACGTTTTCAATGAACTCTATGGGACGTTCACAGCCATTATAAATGACAAAAATGTACAGAGACCCCTCTTTCTCAACGTGCGCCTCAAGCGTGAAGGCCATCGGACCTGCCTCGTTCCAAATCGTTTTCTAACCAGCAGTATTTCTCCGGTCATGTTTTCAGTCGTTATAGTTGTTAAAAACATCATAAGGTAGTGAATTTTAACCGTTTTATAGCAATTTATATCCGTTTAGTGCGATTCTGAGGAATTTATTTGTCGTGCACTTTCTAGCTTTGGGAACGTTTCGCGGTCTCGGTCGTTGTTAGTGGACATTTCGAAGGACAGAGGACATCTATCGACCAAAAGACGTTTATAACATAGAAAGGATACATTGCCCAAGAATATGATGGAAGATCAGCTCAAAGTAAGCAATATTTAATATGATAAACCGTGTTTCTGTCGAAATATTTTAAACGCATACATCGCCATTTTGTTTGGTATAGCTTCACTTGGCCAACCCTGTATTGAAAAGTAAGGATAATTTTAAAAATGTAAATCAGCGGTTGCATTAAGAACTAATTTGTCTTTCGATTCCTGTCAACCCTGTATTTTTTAGTCAAGTATATGATTAGCTTTTAATTAAACTAGATCACTCTGATAGATGACGTCAGACATATTGAGGCTTGATTTCCTAGTATTTTCATTGTGTAACCACGGTTTTGTATGGCTAAATATGCACCTTTTCGAACAAACTGTATATGTATGTTGTAAAATGATGTTACAGGAGTGTCATCGGAAGAATTCTGAGAAGGTTAGTGAAAAAATTAATATCTTTTGGCGGTGGTTACGTTATAGCGCTCTTTGGCTGGAATCGATGCTCTGGTAACGTTGGAACATGTAGTATGCTAACTTATCGATTTATTGTGTTTTCGCTGAAAAACGCTTAGAAAATCTGAAATATGGTCTGAAATCACAAGAACTGGGTCTTTCCATTGCTATGCTTTGTCTATTTTTATGAAATGTTTTATGATGAGTAAATTGGTCATACACGTTGCTCTATCTAGTAATTCTAGTGGATTTGTGATGGTCGGTGCAATTGTAAACTGTGATTTCTACCTGAAATATGCACTTTTTTATAACAAAAACTATCCTATACCATGAATATGTTATCAGACTGTCATCTGATGGTTTTTTTTATAGGTTATTGGCTATCAATATCTTAGTTGAGCCGAATTGGTGATAGCACCTGAAGGAGTAAGAAACTGATGGAGTTAGAATAGTGGTGTATTTTGCTAACGTGTTTAGCTAATAGATTTACATATTTTGTCTTCCCTGTAAAACATTTTAAAAATCTGAAATGGTGGCTTTATTCACAAGATCTGTATCTTTCATCTGGTGTCTTGGACTTGTGATTTAATGATATTTAGATGCTACTATCTACTTCTGAAGCTATGCTATCTATGCTAATCAGTGTGTGGGGGGTGGGGGGTGCTCCCGGATCCGGGTTTCTGAGGCAGTAAAAGTTAAACCTAACAAGACCGCATTCCATAGCATGAGTTAATGTTTCTGTCCTTAGGTACCAGGGGGAGATGGCTCCAGTGTGGAGTTGGGGGGCCAGACCCTGGTTTCTACACAATGAGAAATTAGTATCTTTCATACGAATCCTTACCTTGTGGCCCATTCCATAAATCTGTTGTTTGTCATGAACATCCAAGAGGATGGACTTTGCTATAAAATGCTGTGGCTTATTCCTGCTGGTTGGGCTCTCAACGAATCACCTACGGGAGGGTCATTGACAAGCTCCATTACTGCAGTAATTAAATAAAGTTTGATTGTTTTGAAGAAATGTATAAGTCTCTCCTTTTGATTACAATAATTCCACCACAATATCTAAACATCATTGCCAATCAGGTGCATCCCTTCATGGCGGCAGTGTATCCATCTGCAAATTCATTTTTTTCAGCAGGATTATTCCTTGTACCACAAGGATTGTCAAGGAATGGTTCCAAGAACATTACAGTGAATTCAGCTCACTGAATTCCCTGTAATTGTCCATCTGTGGGAGGAGATGGAACAAGCTATTCGGAGTAGATCCACTCCCAGCCAACTTGACACAATTGTAGGAAGCATTGGAGTCAACATGGACCAGCGTCCCTGTGGAACGCTCTCAACACCTTGGACAGTCCATGCCCGAAGATTTTAGGCTGACATTCTAGATGATTCTGTGTATCGTAAGTTCAAATAAAGTTCACATAATAATTTCTCAAATTAGAAAATTTGAGAAATTATAGCCTATTTGGTAATGACAGTCATGACACTTTTTTAAACTGGTGCATTAAATATTTTTAAAGACTTTTGGAAGTATAATACATAGAAGAATGTCAAAAGTCTGGGTGTGAGAATGCTTTAGAAAATGAAATAAAACATTTTAAAAGCTGAAAAAAGTGAGGTTATTTAGTATCTACTTAATGGATGTGAAATAAACAAATCTAAATTAAAGTCTTCAAGACTATTTTACATAATCAACTGGGCATTAGGCTGGGTTTGTCCTAACTGTCAACTCTGGATAGGATCCCAGTCCTAAATAGAAGTCTGGTCTGCCCCTGTGGAAGCCCCACCCCCTCCCATTGTACTGTATGTATGAACACATTTTCAACAATGGCTTCCTAAAATGCTGTGGTGCTTACTAACACACTAGGAAAGGTTGTGGTAGACATGGGCCATCACAGGAGAGTTCACAGCTCTTTCACTCTAAACATTCATATCAATGACTCACCCTCAAATGGACCATCACCACCAGAGTTCTAGAAGACTATTTACATAATCAACTGGGCATTACAACATCCTGACCCTCTATATAGTCTTGGCCTTTCTAGGGAGTTTTTCCTAGCCACCGTGCTTCTACACCTGCATTGCTTGCTGTTTGGGGTTTTAGGCTGGGTGTCTGTACAGCACTTCGAGATATTAGCTGATGTACGAAGGGCTATATAAAATAAACTTGATTTGATTTGGGTATATATTGAGCTCTAACAAAGGGGTGTGGAAAAGGTCTGTTGAAATTAATACTGTAGTGGTGTGAGAAAGGTAACACAAGCTTCCTCTCTGGTTCCATTCTCCAATAGTAACTGGGTCATTATTGAATTGCATGGGTAATACTGTTTCTGGACTTTGGTACCTTTATAAAACACTTATTTAATAAGGAAACACAAGCACTTTATACTGATAAACATCTATTTGTATGCGTTGTAGAAATTACTGGTGCCTAACGAATGGGCTTGTCACCATGGTGATGTGTAGAGGTGTAGTGACATGTTTTGAGTAGATAAATATATATTCTTTAGAATTCCATGAAGTAAACAAAGACATTCAGTAGATCAATAAAGCTGCAGTACTGTATCTGGTCTCAAAGCTTATGGAAAACCATGTCAGTGCTGAGGTCAAATGAATTGCTGATTTAAATTTCCTGTTTCAGCTTCATACAAACAGGAATTATTTAGCTTAAACCCATTTTTAGTATTTAATGATAGAGAAGAGATTGAGCAGCACAAATTCATTCAAGTCTAACTTTATTTTATATTGTCAGATCAATGGAGTAATTCAATGACATTCATAATAAAATACAATTTAATAAACATGTAGTAATTTCATAGCCTGTGCATCAATAGTAAAATTGCGTGGTGAAAACTGATCATCACACCATCTCTGATACATGTAGTGTCTACCAGCTCATTCTCACAGAAAACTGAAAACAGCATTTCCTATCCACCCTCCCCCCAGATCATTGTGAGAACTAATACAATGACCAAGGGCGATTTCTTCCTTCACCCTCATACCGGAAAGAAAATGTATGTCAGGGGTTGAATTTCCTTTAAAACAACATTTGTGGTATATTTCCTGGCCATGTAGTTATTATTTTGGAAAGTATAATACTCCGAATAGCTCCTGCCACAGATGAACAATTGGATTGAGATCTGGTGACTCGGCAGGCCACTGCAGTAAGCTGAATTCACTGTCATGTTCTTGGAACCATTCCTGGACAAACCTTGTGGCATAATCCTGCAAAAAAAATCTATTTACAGATGGATACACTGCTGCCAGGAAGGAATGCACCTGATTGGCAATGATGTTTAGATATCCTGTGGTTTTCAAACGTTGCTCCACTTTTATCAAGGGGCCCAATATGTGCTGTGAAAACACACTCCACACCATCACCACCAGCCTGTAATGATGACACACAGCATGGATACATGTACTCATGGTTTCCTCCATACCCTAGTCCTCCCATCAGCATGAAACAGCAGGAACAGGGATTCATCAGACCAGGCAATGTTGTTCAAATTCATTCTCCAGTGTCCAGTCTTTTCATTCCTTAGCCCACTGCAACTGCAGTCTTTTTTTCTGCTGAAAGCTAATGGGGATCCATAGTGAATCCATGATAAAAACTACATTAAGGATTATAGCTTTCACCTGGTCTGTCTATGTCATGGAAAGAGCAGGCGTCCTACCAGCTCATTCCCACAGGAAACTGCAGAGGGAAGCAGTACCATCCAGTCAACCATCAGACTCCATTGTGAGACGCCTCACAGAGGATATTCAACCCTAAGGGCAAATCCAAGGTAATCTCAATATCTTTACAGTAGAAACTAACAAAACACACCAAAACTGACAAGGTGCACACTGATCAGTAAAGTAAAGAGAGGCTAACATTCTATAACACTCCACTTCCTCTGCACGGTTCTCTCACAGTGAGAAACAATAGGATTACAATAGTGTTCTACGCTTTCTTCATTTGATCCAATTCAACATTGCCAATTATTTTATGAGATAATGAGGTGGAGTGCCTAATCTTAGCTGGTCTGAGACAACTGATGAGGCTTCTCTCCTTTATGTATACATTGGTGTCTTTTTAAATGGCCCAATCTGTAGAATCTCTTCTCACAGTCAGTGCAGTGATAAGGCTTCTCTCCTGTGTGTATACGTTCATGTCGTTTTAAGTGGCACAGTAGAGAGAAATTTGATGCACAGTCAGCGCTGATGTAAGGATTCTCTCCTATGTGTGTTGTCATGACTTTGCCCTCTTTGGGTACAGCAAGCCCCATCCCCCTCTCCCTGCCCCCTACAACTAGGCTGCAGTGGTCAGAGAGAGGTCATAAATTCCTGGAGGAGATTATCTCCTCATGGCCACAGTATAGAGAGGGAGTTTTCATAGAAGAGAACAAAGGGATTTCTTCCACCTCACAGAACTTGAGGTCCGAACAACATATATGTTCTGGAGAAGGTATAAAAGATTGGTGAAGAATCCAGCTACGAACTGGTCCGTTTGTTACAACTTGGGGAAGGTCATGGGAGACGGTGCGGCCACATTACCATAACGCTGTTTATATAATAGCCTCAGATATGAGGTTTACATCTAATTGTTGTATAAGATGAATGAGTGAGGATGATACAGTTTGTAAAATTGTGTAATGTGATTTTGGACTGTTTAATGAAGGAAACTCCAATTCCCTTTTTAGTTTAACTAAATCAGAGGCCGCCCATGAGCCCAGTTAGGGTCAGGCATCCTGGGACAGGCCCTTTTCTGCAACTCCCGAATAAAACCCCCACCGTGAGAATTTCTCACCAGACCATGTTTCTCTCAATCACGAGAGGACAAAGGTTGCAGACCAGCTTACCTTGATAACGAGAGGGCCAAGTTTTGAGTAGATGGTTGAATCTTTTAACCATACCACGTGGTTAAACTCTTAGACTATCGATACCGACAGAATAAGAACAAGTCTTTGATATTAATTACTAGTCTGCCGCTAGGAATTCGGTATCATTGAACGCAAAGACCGACAACCGCCGAAACATCTATCCATAATGACATGAATGAATGTCCCTCTGAACTATCCATTCTAACCACGACAGAGAGGGCGGACAGACTCTCCAACAGAAACAAACTTTTCAACAGAGATCCCGACGACACACTGAGCGTAAATATGTATATTGATTGCAATTGTTCCCGAATGAGTGAGCGTTCATGTGCAAAGGATTAGCATTTCAATTGTTATAATTATCAACTGTGTGTTGTCTTATCTCAGTCGACCCCCACTTCCCTTTTGTACACCAAGCCGCGATGCCGGTTTATCCCACTAGGGAAACTCCGTTATCATTTCCTTGTAACTATCTACTGTTTCTTTATGCATTTCTGTGAATTACTTAGTTAGTAAATAAATGATTTAAGACAATTGATGTATGGATGATTCAGTGAAGGCTGGGTTCGTGCAGATAACCAACAATTTACGACATTTGGAATGAGACTAATGTGAGGTAAAATAAAGAAGAATTCATTAATCAGAAGACTATTGAGCAGATATGAAAATATCTGAAAAGTGATATTAGGAAAATTATAACTTTGTAATCTGAATATTTTCCTTGGTGCCCCGACTTCCTAGTTAATTACAGTTACATGATTCATCAGTTTAATCGCGTAATAATAATTACAGAGAGTCATTTGATAAAGATTCATCTTCAGTTTAATGATGCCAAAGACACGACAGTGTTCTCTGATGACCTTTTAGCTCATCTGTTGTTTTAAAACATTTTCCACAGTCAGATCAGTGGTCCTTTATGTTTACCTTGGTGTCTTTTTAAGGTGCCCAGTCGAGAAAAACTCTTTCCACAGTCAGAGCAGGAGTAAGGCTTCTCTCCTGTGTGTATCCGTTCATGCACTCTCTGATCAACGATCAGAACCTTTAATGTTGTGAAATTCTTCCCACAGTCAGTACAGGAATACAGATTCTCTCCTGTGTATATTTTTAGGTGTATTTTTTAGCTTTGATAGAAATGGGAAAATCTCTTCACAATGTGGGCAGTGATGAGACCTCTTAGCTCTATGACCTTCCTGCTGTTGCTCTCTGGATGTAGAGAATGTGTCAACATGGTTTCCTGTGTGAACAACATCAGAAGAACTAGTCAGTGTGTGTGACATACAGTACCAGTCTAACGTTTACTCATTCAAGGGTTTTTCTTAATTTTTTACCATTTTCTACATTGTAGAATAAGTGAAGACATCAAAGACATCATGTAGTAACCAAAAAAAGTGTTAAACAAATCAAAATATATTTTAGATTCTTCAAAAGTAGCCACCCTTTGCCTTGATGACAGCTTTTCACACTTGGCATTCTCTCAACCAGCTTCACCTGGAAGGCTTTTCCAACAGTCTTGAAGGAGTTCCCACATATGCTGAGCACTTGTTGGCTGCATTTCCTTCACTCTGCGGTCCAACTCATCCCAAACCATCTCAATTGGGTTGAGGTCGGGGGATTGTGCCAGGTCATCTGATGCAGCACTCCATCACTCTCATTCTAAGTCAAATAGCCCTTACACAGCCTGGATGGGTGTTTTGGGTCATTGTCCTGTTGAAAAACAAATGAGTCCCACTAAGCCCATACCAGATGGGATGGCATATTGCTGCAGACTGATGTGGTAGCCATGCTGGTTAAGTGTGCCTTGAATTCTAAATAAATCACTGAGTGTTACCAGCAAAGCACCCCACCATCACACCTCCATGCTTCACGGTGGGAACCACACATGCAGAGATCATCCATTCACCTACTCTGCGTCTCACAAAGACAAAGCGGTTGGAACCAAAAATCTCAAATTTGGACTAATCACACCAAATTACAGATTTCCCCCGGTCTAATGTCCATTGCTTGTGTTTTTTGGTCCAAGCAAGTCTCTTCTTATTGGTGTCCTTTAGTAGTGGTTTATTTGCATCAATTCGACCATGAAGGCCTGATTCACGCAGTCTCCTCTGAACAGTTGATGTTGATGTGTCTGTTACTTGAACTCTGAAGCATTTATTTGGGATGAAATTTCTAAGGCTGGTAACTCTAATGAACTTCTCCTCTGCAGCAGAGGTAACTCTTGATCTTCCTTTCCTGTGGCAGTCCTCGTGAGAGTCAGTTTCATCATAGCGCTTGATGGATTTGCAACTGCGCTTGAAGAAACTTTCAAAGTTCTATAAAATGTTCTGCATTGATTGACTTTCATGTCTTAAAGTAATGGAGTGTCATTTCTCTTTGTTTATTTGAGCTGTTCTTGCCATATGGCTTTGCTCTTTTACCAAATAGGGCTATCTTCGGTATACCACCCCTACCTTGCCACGACACAACTGATTGGCTAAAACGCACTAAGAATAGATATTCCACAAATTAACTTTTAACAAGGCACACCTGTTAATTGAAATGCATTCCAGGTGACATCCTCATGAAGCAGGTTAAGAGTGTGCAAAGCTGTTATCAAGGCAAAGGGTGTCTACTTTGAAGATTCTCACTTTTTTGGTTACTACATGATTACATATGTGTTACTTAAAGTTTGTTTTCACTTATATTACAATGTAGAAAATAGTAAAAAAAATAAAGAAAACCCTGGAATAAGTAGGTGTCCAAATCTTTGACTGGTACTGTCCATGTCAATCAAATTTATTTTATAAACGCTTTTTACATCAGCAGTTGTCACAAAGTGCTTAACAGAAACCCAGCCTAAAAACCCCAAAGAGCAACCTATGCAGATGTGGAAGCACAGTGGTCAGGAAAAACTCCCTAGAAAGCAGGAACCTTGGAAGAAACGCAGAGAGGAACCAGGCCCAAAGGGGTGGCCAGTCCTCTTCTGGCTGTACCGGGTGACATATGTATTCATATCAGTAGGCTGTACAATACAGGGGAATAAAACTATTCTAAAAAGGGGCAAAAGTCATAAATGAGCCATATCCTCCACTCACTATCACAAGAGTTAGTAACTACACAGACTCATTTCATATCATCCTCCACTCACTATCACAAGGGTTAGTAACTACACAGACTCATTTCATATTATCCTCCACTCACTATCACAAGGGTTAGTAACTACACAAACTAATTTCATAGAACTGTACAACACTGGCAGTTTGTCTACTTCACTTCTTTAGTCTATACTCTGATCACGCCAGATAGCCCAGTGAATAAAACAAATGCTGGCAATGCTGGTGTCAAACCATGCAAGTCTCAGTAGCATGAAATAACATCTACCTTCTCATTGAAACAGTTCATCATGAAACAGTTCTACTGCAACTTTTCATACACAGTGGGAAGTTGTAACGAACAACAAAATTAGATAGAACCTGCTCTTACCATGATTAACAGATTTCCCAATCTTCTTCTCTTCTTCTTCATCTTTAATGATGACATTCAGCTCCAGTGTTTGACTGCAGTCTTCCAGCTTCACTGATGCCATCTCTGGACCCTGCAGTGCAAACTGGGCTCCACTGTTACAATCAGGACCCAGTGAATGAATGTAGGTTTGGACATAGTCTGGAATGAGACAGGGAGGCTAGGTTTGTCCTCACTATTGATGTTACCGGCCTCAGACTTAATTCTAGTCGTCCTGTAGTAACAATGACAAACAGAAACAAAAAGTTATTGTCTTGACATTTCTGGCACGTTCTTTGTTCTCTAAAAATATATTATATTTCTTCTTGTTCAATTATCTGATTCAGTACTTGACTTGGACTGAAATAGGTACCGGTACTGTTTATATTTAGGTGCAGGAGCTCCACAATATTGTTAAGCTAATATTCTATAAGAGGAACATGAGATCAAACAGTAGACATTTGAGGTGCCGGTACTCAGCTCCGGTGAGCTCCTGTCCAAGTCAAGCACTGATCTCATTTCAAAAGATCTGGTAGCTAAACATTGACAACAAAACATGACTTAATTCAAATTAGACAAAGTACCTGCTTTAAATTCGTCTACACAACGTAAGTGCACTTAAACTATAGTAGACTCACGGGAAATACAATTGGTTTTTGATTGAAATAACACAGCGAAGACAAGGTTATTCAGGAAAATAGTACATAGTGCTGCTTAAAACAAACTGCAACCTTGTACTGAATGTTTGAATCATTTCGGCATTTATGTGAATTTGGGAAATGATTCAAACATTCAGTACAAGGTTGCAGTTTGTTTTAAGCAGCACTATGTACTATTTTCCTGAATAACCTTGTCTTCGCTGTGTTATTTCAATCAAAAACCAATTGTATTTCCCGTTCACACCATAGTAACATTCATAAAGATAGAAGAAACACCTGAATGTGTCTGAATATTAGAACACGTGATCATCATTACATTAAGCTTCAAAACTGTAGTGCGACCATGAAATTGTCTCTCTGCACCAGCACTGAAGCCCATTGGCGCCAGACAGAGTGGACAGCGCCATTTTACCAGCTCGTGAATTTTACACCAAACCAATAACATGCTAAATGAACTCTGAAATCTCAAATAAATGTATTCTTTATTAAATTATCTTGAGGAAATGATGTACATCCATTCAGACAAACCCAAAGCTTCTAGCTATGTGACTTGTAAAATAGTTGATCACAATCATCTGGTTTGACTCAAAAATAAAACATCAAACCTTTACCAAACGTGATGATACCTTAACGGATGTTACCTAGCATGGTATGACATGTTCCTTCGATAATAGGAAGTTTAAACCTGCTATTACATACCTGTAGTAATAAATAGAAACCGACACAAAAGGTTATCTTCTTAACATTACAGTTCTGGCGTTTCTTTATTCTGAAGAATGGTGTGTGCCTGCCTGGAACTTCCTGTTCCCCCACTACCACAGTGCAGCCACAGATTGAACAATGAGACAGATGTTTCACCGGATGTATAGATGTGAGGCATCCGCTTAGTGTTTCCACTGAGAGGAAGCCCACTGGCAGGCAGTAGGAGAAGATGG
The DNA here is from genome assembly GCF_045679555.1 of Salvelinus alpinus. NCBI lineage: Eukaryota > Metazoa > Chordata > Actinopteri > Salmoniformes > Salmonidae > Salvelinus > Salvelinus alpinus. The sequence goes on from NC_092095.1 coordinate 72,054,196, forward strand.
AACTAGATGGATTTTGACCGACATTCTGCAAATGTTTCATTCTGTGAAACACCTGATCTTAATACAGTTTTCTGTTCCCAGAACTAAAATCTGTTATGAACAGAGTGGACCAAGTTTTGTAGACTTCACCCTTTGCAAAAGTTTTAAATAATTGCGTTATTTAGAAGGAACGTAAAGGCAAATTGAGTTATTGCACACTAGCGATTCACAGAGGAGTTCCCTAACAGAAATATGCAGATGTGTTGTAGAACGCACCAATAGGATATCGCTGACTCGTGCTTGGCTCTGCCCACTATGACTCATCTGTTCCCATTGGAAACGACCAGCTGTGGTCTATCTTGGATTAGTTATAAAAAGTGCAACCGTCCATGCATTCAGGGATTCTTGGGATGGCCCTACCCCATTATATGAGAAGGGCGGTGCTTAATTTGAGCCAGAACCTCCAGCACCTCTAAGTTTTGTAGTCTTTCGTTCCAGAACCCATTTGCCAGGATCGGGTAGCCTACCACTTGTGACATTTTTTGTCCACTGTTTGCAATGTAAAAATCCTAATAAAAGCAATCAGAGTAATTACATTTGGATTCCTCTGTAATTGTCATGCCCCAAAAAAACGTCATGTGAAAACGTGCCTGATATTCTAAGAATGTATAAATGTTCGGCTGTCCCAGGTTTATGGTTTATGCAATTTAAATAATAATATAAATCATTTAAATAATAATATCCAAATTGATTCGTTTTCTAAATGAGACACTGTAAACTTTTTCCAAACTAACCTAGATGAAGCAACTTCTCAGGTTAAGTAAAGTTTAATCCCCAAATAGCCTATACAGGTTTGATTTATCATTAAATTGATCAATCTGTAAAATGTAAAATTCAGTAACCCCGCCTCCAGCGGGAATCCCATGTGGCTTCGGCCTTAGGGAGAAGTGTACCATAGTGGTCAATGTTCCCTACATTTGATCTACTGTTTACACGTATGATATCCAATCAATGGAGATTGTATGGATTATCGTCTCATTCATCGTCTCATTCAATTTAATAAGTTAAATTGTTGAACATACCTTAATGTTCTTCCAATCAAATGAGACCCTTTTAAACTTCTCATATTAACCTGGATGAAGCAACCTCTCAGGCTAATTAAAGTTTAATACCCAGATAGCCTACCCAGGTATGATTAATCATTGGCATTGATTAATTAATTAAATTTGCAAATTCATTCACGGTGTAACGATTCTCATCTGGTGCAGGAGAAGAGGACCAAAATGCAGCGTGGTAAGTGTTCGTCATATGTTAATTGCAAACTGAACACTACACAAAAATAACAACGATGAGGAAACAAAACAGTTCTGCACGGTGAAACAGACACTAAACAGAAAATAAACACCCACACCTAAAATGGGGAAAACAGGCTACCTAAGTATGATTCTCAATCAGAGACAACGATCGACAGCTGCCTCTGATTGAGAACCATACCAGGCCAAACACAGAAATACAACAACATAGAAAAAGGAACATAGACTACCCAACGCCAACTCACGCCCTGACCAAACTAACACAAAGACATAAAAAAGGAACTAAGGTCAGAACGTGACACACGTCCAACTTCCACATTACTGGTATGGTACTGATGGTTCGTCAACATCTATAAATAGATTAAACTTGTCTTTGCAGCTTCCAACGAATTCCAAACCGAAAATTTGAAGATAAAAAATAGGAAAACTTTTCCTCTAAATGTTTCTAATAATGTGCAAGCTATCAAAGGAGATGGTCACCACTCCTCCGCTAATTAATGAACCTCCACCCATAAAAGGATTGATCTCTGACCTCAGCAGCGATACCAACCCTAATTATGCCAGTAGCGAACACTCTCCAAAATCAACCATCAAACACAGGCTTTGTGACGGTTCTCTCCACTTTAGCACTTATGCATCGCCATCAAAGGTTGGCATCGGTCCAATACCACAGTGCACAGCTGAAGCACGTGCAAGACATGGCTAACATGAGGGGACAGGTTGAGAGAACTGAGCAACTATTGACAAAAGCAGGAAATGAAAACATTCTGCTAGTCGAGGAACTGCGTTTGAAATCTGAACAATTAAAAGTAATTGCAAATACTTATGACGATGAACGAGCACAAACTCCAACAAAGTCGTTGTCTCCTGGAACAACTCGATTTAGCCAAAACTAAATACGATGTAGTCCACTCCAAACTAGATAAATCTGTCGAGTTATCTACAAACAGGAGCGCGCAATTTGATAACATGCAGGCAGTTTTGTTGAACGTTACTCAATGTAACAATGTTCTACTCCAAATTCTGCAGACCAAAGACGATCAGTTAATGAACACAATCACTAAGTTGGATGACAAATCAGCAGAACTCATTGAAGTCGCTGACCAAATGAATTTTGAGAGAACTCGGGTGATGTAGATGGAAATGTTGATTTCTAAGCAACCGGAAGAAATCTCATCACTGAATCTCTCGCTCCGTACTCAAGACCTCTATCTGCACACCATGACAGTTAAGTTTGAGACCAAAAGGAGCAAGTACGACACTCACGTGTATAAAATCAGTACTCTAAGCGCTCAAGTGGACACTGCAATGCAGCAGAATACCACTCTTAGGTACCATCTGGAGGAAGTCCAGAATGGTCACGCTCTACAGTGTGACTATCCATCGAAGCAACCGGAGTCCGGTACTCAAAAGGAGTGAAGACGATAGTTGTCAGACATCGCTTCCCTCAAGTGTCCCTCAGTCTTCTCCTCTTGGCCATTCGGCACTGAGTAATATGGCGCCTCTTGGCCAACAAAGCCAAAGCTTCTCCTCTTGGCCTTTCGGCCACAATTTACCCACAGGAAGAAGCCAACCCTCTCCGCCCGCTTGACGCTGAATATCTTGACAAACTCGTCAAGAATTTCCCCACCTTTGACCCCGTTCCAGGTCAGCCAAACGATACTGAGATGTTCCTAGCTGACATAGAGGATGCGTTGGGTGGCTACCCAAACGCTACAGATTCTGACAGGGTTTACCTGTTGAAGCGAACGTCGAATAGACACGTGACGAGGTTCATTCGTCTACAACAGCAACACGTGCTAAATGACTACGCTAAACTTGCCACAGCTTTGAAATTAGAATTCAGTGGTTCTGCGACTCGCAAACACGATAGCTCACTGGCTAACACGGTCAAACAAGCTCGGAACGAACACCCACAAGCTTACTATCATAGGCTTCGTTCAGCTTACTTTGGCCTACTCACTGAAACATGAATGGAAGAGCTGTTACCATTAAAACAAATGTTTCTGTCGAACATGTATCCCACCTTCATTACCTACTTGGGCCCTGCAGCCCACGTTTGCTTGCCTATCTTACAACTCAGAGAGCTTGCAAGCACAGCTTTTGAGCCATCAAAAGCTCGCAACGCTAAGAGCCCTGACCACTCGGTTTTGAAGTTTGACCAGGGGCACTCACTCCAGTTAGAGGGTGGATTATCAGGTACTGGAACGTTGAGAGATGACGCACAACAATGGTTTCTACCACGAAACCACGAATCCAATAACCACCGCGGTCGAAATAACTGTAAAGTACGTCGCCATCAAAACGACTACCGCAACAATCGACCTGTTCGCTTCGTTCCTGCACCCAACCGACACAGAGTGTTAGAGCACAAGGGTAACAAAGGGTTGAAGGACGATCAAAACGTAGACCAATGTTCTCCAGAAGTTCCACTACGTGAAGAATTAAAGCGAGAAACATTTGAGAAAAGGGTAAAAGTTAAGTCACAAGGACTAGACGGGGAATAACCGGACACCAGGTCCGCAGGAATTAACACCCATAGCAAGGATGTTAAAATTCTAATTTCTCCCGCTCCCATTCGAGACCCTATCCAGGGCCCGCTTGATCAAGAAACAAGCCCACGGGCTTTGTCTATAGACTCTGATACAAAGGTTGCGAAGAAAAAGGTTAAACGCTTCGTTAAAGCCAAGCCCACTCAAAATCTGAAAAGTCAATCTGCTTCCACCTTGAACAGAAATTACACATCACGTCGTTAGGAACGACCACTCCACTTTGTGGGGAATATGTCCACTAAACACTAATCGAAACGCCCATACCTGGAAACAGTCCTGGAGGACTGCTTAACTTGTCATGTACTCCCATTGATGGATTGGAAAACCAACCAGGTATGGTCACAGGCTACAGTGCCTTCTCCACTGACCACACTGTCAACCCCTAACGCTAGCTGCAACGCAGTCATTCACGAGGGGTATCTGTCAAAAGCACCCCTTGGGAAAAAGACGTTTAGAAACCTCGTGGTGCCGAATCCGATCCAAGGAGATATTACGATATCTCGACACATTCCATCAGCCAATTTGATTGACCATTCTTTTCATGACTTCGAGCCAGCTGTCTCTGTGAAAGAGAAACTTCCCTCCTCCTTGCAGTCGTGCAAGACGGTAGTTGAGATGAACTTCTCTTGCCCTTCGGACACTTCCGCAAGCACTGCGGCCGTCTCAGCAAGAAAAACATTGATGCGCAGAGTATACTCTGCTTCCGATGATACACCTTCCCCTTTGTGGGGGACTGTCACCCCTTACAATGACAGTAATGGCGTCAGTCCAGCAACTGACCCGATGACTCCCACTGGTGAAACACTTTGCGATATCACAGACCAATATCCTCGTCTCAGTTCGCAGGTACTGAAGAGGTTACCACACGTGGTGGTGACTGACAGACCTCGACAGCCACTGAGCATTTTGAAGCACAAACACCAGGAGATTTGGTTGAAAGGTTACAGCCATTCTCATAATAACGCGGCCACTGACAACTTGTACATAGGGTCCGAACTTTTCATTTGCGCCTCGGATACCAACACCAACCGCTGGTGGGGGGGTCCCGAGACACAAACGGGGGGAATAGTAGCCCAGACCCACGATGAGCCTTATCGAGGCCGGTGGCGGGGGGTCAAGACTACGGACAGCATCGTACGAGGCCGCCAGAGCATAAATCAAATCTAGTTGTAAAGTCCCCTTTGAGAACAGCGAGGAGCAGACAGGCCCCTAGACGGGGATTATCTTAGAAGACACCTAAGATAGTACTGAGGTGTACCACACTGGTCGTAAAGGAAGTCCAGTGGACTTGTCCACCTCCAAAACAAATGGCAACAATAATCATTCCTTGCCATGTGTAGTAGCCACTACAAGACAACTAGTAAAATGCTCTAATCATGTATTCCTGTAGGATAACATTTCAGAATAAATCGGTAGGACAACTGGTCCCCTTGAGTACCAGTACCAATACCACAGTCAGTCCAGCAACACTCAGTAAGAGAATTAGTAACCTCACAAGTTAAATTGCTATTAATAATAGCAACATAGGAGTCACTCAGAGTGCAACACGGGGAAGGGAATCTCCATTGCACTCTTCCAATGGTTAACACACATGCCACTAATAAATAGAACCCTCCATTCAGGAGAAAAGTTATTAGAAGTCATGAACCATGATCACACCGCGTACGACTGGTCCAATACTTAGAGTACTTCCGTCGTGAAGTTAGTTCCTCCGTGGATAACATAGCTATGAAGTAAACTTCTTCATACCTACCGCCACTACAATAGTGGAAGACAGTGACTGGTAGTAAAAACCACTACAGACTCCCTCGACACCAATTCTGACTGACCTCCAGGCATTGACCTGAAAATCACCTAACTACTTCAGACTCATTCTGAACAAGTTGTAATCTGCCAGGATACTTGGTTTCCTTCCTTTGACATGTGCACTTGTGTAAGCATAAACGCACATGCACAACGGAACATCCAATTAGGATTTATGCTAGGATCACTTAAGGGTCCAAGCAAAATACCAGCCTTAGTAAAGTTTAACATTTATTTTGAGGCCTTTGACCCTACAGCTACAGCACTCACCAGTTTTCTTCCCAGAAGTCCATAGGTCATCCCTGTAGACTGCCCAAAACTAGTGCCTTACAGCTGTAGACTTATCATATAGTTATCAACTTAGGATAGTGCCTAAGCAACACACCAAGTAGGAAAGCCCTAGATATAACATTAGAAAATGTCATGATAGGGTCATTTTACCAAGACCATGGATATATATAGAATACAGTCCAATTAGATGATTAAGGTGGCATAACTATATTTTGTTTTGTTTATGCTTTCATTCATTTTGTTTCATTTTCTTCGGCACTTAGAAAGTGATAGAGCCATAAACAACTCCCCCATACAACCATCAGTTAGTGCCACAACGCCGCTCGTTTGGGAGGAAATGCAATGATATATTTCATGAGTGTGTGTGCATTGTTAACATCTGCCTAAGTTACTGCCCAGATCTTCCAGTCTGGACGACCAGACGACGGGTCCGGAACGGCAATCCCAATCCGGACATCCGCTGCCCAGCCATGGAGCGGACTTCTTCATTTGCAGACACCCTACCCAGGTCGGCCACCAGAGGGGGGACTGCAACAGCGATCACCAACTGGACATCTGCTTCCCAGCCTTGGAGCGGACTTCTTCATTCGCAGAAACCCTACCCGGGTCGACCACCAGAGGGGGGGACTGCAACAGCGATCACCAACTGGACATCTGCTGCCCTGCCTTGGTGCGGACTTCTTCATTCGCAGAATCCCTACCCGGGTCGACCACCAGAGGGAGACCACAACGATGGTTCACAACCAGGACAACCCACGGTCATTTTTATGTTGGTTTGCAACGTGCAGGTTAATCGCAAGATTGAACCCAACATGGGAGGACTGTCATGACGTTGGCCCGTGGGTAAGGTTTATGACCCCCCATAAATACCTTTCTCTCTTGACTCTACCGAAGGACTCTTGAAAAGCCTTTGTTAAACATAGAGAGTCGGGGAACATCAAAAGGTGGGGGGAAAGGAACCATATTTCAGTAATCCAACCAGTTGAAAATATGCGTTGGTACTTAATGAATATGATGTCAATTCGAGTGTGTCATCTGAGACATTCTTATTAATGATAGAATGACATAAACTGTATCTTGGAAAGTCTACACATTATAGTTATCAGATTCACATGGAATTGTTGTGCAATTTAAATGTTGAAATATGAAACTATTTGTGAAAAGAGTAATTTTAGCTTCCAAATGAGAGAATTGGGTTTTCATAAGGTTAAGCCCTGCTCACTCAGTGAAGAGACATTGGTTGTAAACTATGAACCATGCCCTCTCTCCTACCACTATATAAAGCCTATATAATGTAACTTCCTGATGTCAAAAGGGTTCAGATCACCTAAAGAACTGAGCTCTGGTTGAACAGCAAGAACCTAACACAATTGGCATCAAATTTCAATGTGATGGTGACGACCTCCACGCGTCTGAAACGATGAATTTTGACTAAACCTTTTTAATTTTTTTACCCCTTTTTCTCACCAATTTCGTGGTATCCAATTGGTAGTAGTTACAGTCTTGTCTCATCGCTGCAACTCCCGTACGGACTAGGGAGAGGCGAAGGTTGAGAGCAATGCGTCCTCCGAAACACAACCCAACCTAGCCGCACTGCTTCTTTGACACAACGCACATCCAACCCGGGAAGCCAGCCGCAATGTGTCGGAGGAAACACCGTACACCTGGCGACCTGATTAGCGTGCACTGCGCCCAGCCCGACACAGGAGTCGCTAGTGCACGATGAGACAAGGATATCCCTGCCGGCCAAACCCTCCCTAACCCGGACGACGCTGGGCCAATTGTGCGCCGCCCCATGGGCATCCCGGTCGCGGCCAGCTGCAACAGAGCCTGGGCTCGAACATAGAATCTCTGGTGGCACAGCTAGCACTGCGATTTAGTGCCTTAGACCACTGCGCCACCCGGGAGGCTCAATTTCGACTATACCAGCCAGAATATAGCATGAGCATATAGAATGGCAACTTGATATGAACTTTGAACTCTTATTCCCTCCAGAAGTGATACCTCCTAGCTGCTGTAAACGTGGGCTAGGAAAGGACGGACAAAGGATCTGTCCTAACAAACAACACCACCAGAGACATCCTTCAGAGGACAAGGAAGATCTCTGTTGGGCAACACGGCCAGGATCTACGACCAACCTACCCGAAGCGCAGCTCAGAGTAAATATTTATTGCATTCTCCTTTTTCAAATGGGCGGTAATTTAGAATGCATAAGATACTGTATTTACGATTGCATAGCTTCTCCCTTTGTTCCTCAGTCTTCCCGCTCTTTCACTCAAACCCAACCCCCTTTCCTTTGTGTAACCAGCCGTCATGTCGGCTCCGTCCACCAGGGACATTTTCTGTATGACAATTTGCATTCTGTGTATATGCAATTCTGTGTGAATAGTTAGGTATTTAGTAAATAAATAATTAAACCAAGTTTTATATTGCTGATTCAACTTGTTAGCCAGGGTTCGTGAAGATAACCAAGAATTTACCACTTTCAGATGAGACTAAACAAGGTGACGATTAGATATTGACTGCTATTGATGTAAAAGATTACTAGGTCTTTTAGAGCATAAATCCTCTTAGCACTAGGGGTCAGATTTTTTTTTTTTTTTCAAAATACGTACCCAACGTAAACGGAAATTTTCTCTGGCCCAGATCGTAGAATATGCATATAATTTACAGATTAGGATAGAAAACACTCCAAAGTTTCCAAAACTGTCAAAATGTTGTCTGTGAGAAAAATAATATTTATTCTGCCATTGAAATCGTGAGAAAAAGTAACCCGGAAGTGATATTTAAAAAAAATAAAAAACTTTGTTTCCTGGCCTGTCTAACCTCCATTTAAAGGGGTATCAACCAGATTCTTTTTCCAATGGCTTCCTCAGGCTGTGACCAGGCTTTAGACATAGTTTCAGGCTTTTATTTTGAAAAATGAGCGAGATGTTTCAAAAGAGGTCAAGTGTCCTCCGAATATTTCCTGCGCGCGAGAGAGGGGCTCTCCATTTTCTTTTTCTCTCTTATTGAATAGGTTATGCTCCGGTTGAAATATTATTGATTATGTTTGTTAAAGACAACCTGAGGTTTGATTATAAAAAACATTTGGAATGTTTCTACGACAATTTCGGATACTTTTGGGGATTTGTCGAGCGGAACACGGCTTTTGTTTCCGCGAAATATTGCGCAAACCAAATGGCGGTGTTTTGTGATAAAAGTACATTTATTGAACAAAAATAACATTTGTTGTGTAACTGGGAGTCTCGTGAGTGGAACCACCCGAAGATTATCAAAGGTAAGCGATTAATTTGATTGCTTTTCTTACTTTCGTGACCATGCTAGCCAAGCTAATATAAGGCTAAACTGTTATAGCATAGAAAGCTACACTCACAAAAGCTTGGATTTCTTTCGCTGTAAAATATATTTTCAAAATCTGACACGATAGGTGGATTAACAACAAGCTAAGCTGTGTTTTGGTATATTTCACTTGTGATTGCATGATTATAAATATTTTTAGTAATATTTTTTAATCTGATACGTTTGGAAATTTCCGTCTTCCTTTCAGGACCGGAATGAGGTTGTCGTTTTTTTCATCATGACGCACAACCCAAATGGCGTTAGTTTGTGATAAAAGTAATATTTATCGAACAAAAAGAAGATTTGGTGTGTAACTGGGAGTCTCGTGAGTGGAAACGTCCGAAGATTATCTAAGGTAAGCGATGAATTTTATTGTTTTTCACACTTCGTGACTATGCTAATTTGGGGTTAGCTGATGTAGCATTGAAAACTACACTCACAAAAGCTTAGATTTCTTTCGCTGTAAAATATATTTTCAAAATCTGACACCATAGGTGGATTAACAACAAGCTAAGCTGTGTTTTGGTATATTTCACTTGTGATTGCATGATTATAAATATTTTTTGTAATATTATTTGACTGTGGCGCTATGCTATTCAGCGTTGCTGATGACAATTATCCCGGTACCGGGATGGGTGGTTCAGAAAGGCTGACTTGCCTAGTTAAATAAAAAATCTAATAATAATTTACCTTTTAAGATTCTGTGAAAGTCTCCAGTCATCTAAAATGTAGAGTTGCATGAAATCCATTTACAAAAGGCCACATTTTTCCCGGACTCTAGGCTACAATAAATGTACTCCATGTGTGCAAATTCTGCAAGCGGCTCCACACCACTGCTCTATGCCAGTACGCTAAAGCCATGATTATGCATGCAATGCTTTATTATAAAAGGTATTTTATTTAATGTGTTCTGGTACCTCAGAGACCCCCAGGTCACCACCTCTTGGGATCACTTCTCGTTCCGGCACTTCCCAACTTACACATTAACCACAGGAGAAGTGGGTATCTCCTTTACATAGAGTTCATCAGGCTGTTGATTGTAGCCTGTGGAATGTGTCCCACTCCTCTTCAATGGCTGTGTGAAATTCCTGGATATTGGCAGGAACTGGAACAAGCTGTCGCACACATCGATCCCAAACATGCTCAAAGGGTGACATGTCTGAGTATGCAGGCCATGGAAGAACTGGGACATGTTCAGCATTTTAATTTGTGTACAGATCCTTGCGACATGGGGCTGTGCATTGTCATGCTGAAACATGAGGTGACGGCGGCGGATGAATGGCAGGACAATGGGCCTCAGGATCTTGTCATGGGATCTCTGTGCATTCAAATTGCCATCATTAAATGCAATTGTGTTGGTTGTCTGTTTCTTATGCCTGCCCATATGATAACCCTGATACCACCATGGGGCACTCTGTTAACAACATTGACATCAGCAAACAGCCCGCCCACAACGCCATACACGGCAGTCTGCAGATGCCGAGGCTGGTTGGGCATACTGCCAAATTCTCAAAAACAACGTTGGAGGCGGCATAAGGTAGAGAAATTCACATTAAATTATCTGGCAACAGCTCTGGTGGAAATTCCTGCAGTCAGCTTGCCAATTGCATGCTCCCTCAAAACTTCAGACATCTGTGGCATTGTGTTTTGAAATAAACAGCACATTTGAATTTATTAGAGATCACCATAAGCTGCTGCCAAGCACTTACTCAGCTACTCGTCTCCAGCACAAGGTGAACCTGTGTAATGATAATCATGCCATTTAATCAGCTTCTTGATATGCCACACCTGTCAGATGGATGGATTATCTTGGCAAAGGACAAATGCTCACTAACAGGGATGTAAACAAATGTGTGCACAAAATTTGACAGAAATAAGTCTGGAACATTTCTGGGATCTTTTATTTCACCTCATGAAACATGGGACCAACACTTTACATGTTGTAACAACAGTGTAAACAGTATTGTTTTTTTGTTTTTTTATCATACAAATTATCAATAACGAAATGTAAATTAAACTACAGCCTGCTTTTCTGTTCTAATCAGGTTCCTACACAGGCTCAGAAGGATCCTGTAAGAGCGGAACATTTTCTGGCGACAGTAGTCCTTGTAGTCTTGGAGGCCCAAAAACTTCTCAGTTGCAGATATGATGTCCAGCTTCTTGGACCTCTTGTGCAGTACAATTAATAACTGTGGTTATAAATACTAAAATATCCACTTTCACAATATGTGTATCCAGATCACTTGATTGACGTACAACATTTTCAACTGGTTGTGGTGCATCCACCACCATATCTTCTATAGAACTGTGGCCTCTTGTCCCTATAACTCTCTTAAATACACTGAGGTTGGAGTCATTAAAACTCATTTATCAACCACTCCACAAATTTCTTGTCAACAAACTATAGAGTTGGCAAGTCGGTTAGGACATCTACTTTGTGCATGACACAAGTAATTGTTCCAACAATCGTTTAGAGACAGATTATTTCACTTATAATTCACTATATCACAATTCCAGTGGGTCAGAAGTTTACATACACTAAGTTGACTGTGCCTTTAAACCGCTTGGAAAATTCCAGAAAATTATGTCATGACTTTAGAAGCTTCTGATAGGCTAATTGACATTTGAGTCAATTGGAGATGTACCTGTGGATCCATTTCAAGGCCTACCTTCAAACTTAGTGCCTCTTTGCTTGACATCATGGGAAAATAAAAAGAAATAAGCCAAGATGTCAGAAAAAAAATTGTAGACCTCTGGTTCATCCTTGGGAGCAATTTCCAAACACCTGAAGGTAACACGTTCATCTGTACAAAAAAATAGTACGCAAGTTTAAACACCATGGGACCACGCAGCCATCACACCGTTCAGGAAGGAGACGCGTTCTGTCTCCTAGAGATGAACATACTTTGGTGCGAAAAGTGCAAATCAATCCCAGAACAACAGCAAAGGACACTGTGAAGATGCTGGAGGAAACAGGTACGAAAGTATCTATAGCCACAGTAAAACGAGTCCTATATCGACATAACCTGAAAGGCCGCTCAGCAAGGAAGAAGCCACTGCTCCAAAACCGCCATAAAAAAAATCCAGACTACGGTTTGCAACTGCACATGAGGACAAAGATCATACTTTTTGGAGAAATGTCCTCTGGTCTGATGAAATAAAAATAGAACTGTTAGGACATAATGAACATCGTTATGTTTGGAGGAAAAAGGGGGAGGCTTGTAAGCCGAAGAACACCATCCCAACTGTGAAGCACGGGGTGGCAGCATCATGTTGTGGGGGTGGTTTCCAAGCATACTTCCAAAATTGTAGCAAAATGACTTATGCACAACAAAGACAAGGTATTGGAGTGGCCATCACAAAGCCCTGACCTCAATCCTATAGAAAATTTGTGGGCAGAACTGAAAAAGCATGTGCGAGCATGGAGGCCTACAAACCTGACTCCATTACACCAGCTCTGTCAGGAGGAATGGTCCAAAATTCACCCAACTTATTGTGGGAAGCTTGTGGAAGGCTACCCAAAACGTTTGACCCAAGTTAAACAATTTAAAGGCAACGCTACCAAATACTAATTGAGTGTATGTAAACTTCTGACCCACTGCGAATGTGATGAAAAATAAAAGCTGAAATAAATAATTCTCTCTACTATTATTCTGACATTTCACATTCTTAAAATAAAGTGGTGATCCTACCTGACCTAAAACAGGGAATTTTTACGAGGATTAAAAGTCAGGAATTGTGAAAAACTGTCTTTAAATGTATTTAGCTAAGGTGTATGTAAACTTCCGATTTCAACTGTAGGAGATTAGCTGTACAGTCCTGATCCTTGAAACCTCAACCTCTTGCGTTGCATCGGGTTTTACACGAACTCTGTTATGGGGTATCTTTTATATCCCAGCTTTACATAGGGTGGTAGATACTCTTCATCAAACATCAATAATAGATATGAACGTAATAATTAGAAACGGAGACAAAAAGCATCGTCTTCAAAGAACATATTCTGAACAATGGTGCGCGGCCATAGAGATAGATAGAGGACTCATCTTTGTATCTGTGTCATTATAGCGACTGTGACAGAATATGCAGCAGCATTGAGGGGATTCGATGAATCTTACCTGGCCTCCCGGATAGGTGTGTTTTGCACGGGGTGAAAGTTGATGGCATTCGTTTTATTTTTGGCCAGGTGCCACATTCAAAGCCCACAACGAAGTCAGCTCCAAACAAAAGTGGTGTAATTAAGCACTTGGAGTAATGAGTAGGATTCAGTGTTTTCACATGAAAAAGTTATTGATTTTGATAAAAAGCTTTATCTGCCTTCCCAATGAAACCTGGTTTAAAAAATTTGAACAAATATTTTATGGAAAGAGATGTTTCTGGATGATGCACCTTGTTGACAAAATGACCGAAAGGCACAGATTGCTGTTGCTATTTGAGAAGGGCACTAATCCCTTGCCACATTTGCCTCTTCACCGTTTACATCACGGGCCATAGACCGGTGCCCCGTGACTCAGCATAATCGAATCCTCCCATTCTCCATTTGAAGTACTACATTTTCTTCTTCACAATTGGCTGGAGATGACTCCAACAGGGTCAGGAGGGATCAGCCAATGAAATGGGAAGTACCACCCAGTTGACTACATTAAAATGGTGGAAGCCAGCAATGTATTGAGTTATAATAAGAACTAGAAACAGCCTCCAAGATGGCTGACCGTTGTTTTAAATGTAATCTACTCACGGTCAGATACACCTATTCAAGGAGGCTGACATCTTGCTAGTTCCGGTTTCAGGAGCCCATTAGTAAATGCCAGTGACGGTCTGTACCATTTAAGATAAGGGAGGACAGTTATTTTTTTAATGAGCATGGCCTCATTTCTATAACAGCATATTGGATGACTATCATTCATATGCCATTCATCCAACTCAATGTAACATCGAAAGGTTTAGGCTACTACATGATACTCTAATTGTCCCTATACCCATCAAGAGGTTGCTACAACCTAGCCTATGAATGAAAGTTTACAACGTAGGTGCACAGGTCGAGAGAAATTTGAGTAATCAAGGTGACATTGACACATTCAATACCATCTTGCACACGTTTTCCTGCATCTAGCTGATCTAGGGTGTAATCATTAGTCCAACAGTTGCAAACAAGAGTTTCTACTGGACAAATTCCGGTATGTTTATCCCTGTTTCGTTTCGTTTGCTTCAATTTAAGGAACGTTTTTCAACAGAATTGGCGGAATGAATACACCCCTGATCACACACAAACACAGTTCACTTTCAAAGCAGCCACATACAAACAGCAGATCCTGGAACATCCATTCACTTCAGTCAGTCTGTCTCATCTTCCAATGTCAGGAATCCATCACATTGAAGGAGCAGGTCCTGGATGAGAGTGCGTGAGTGATTTCCATTGTTTTTCCTTCTGCGTGCGGAACAAGCTCTTCCATGTAATAGCATGAAAATAAACGTTAATAACTTTAGCTGTGATTTGTGTGGGGGGGGGGGGGGGGAATCGGTCTTGAAGACAAGTCATCAACAAATTCCATTGATATGTTTGGCACAAAGGTGATAACGAAACTGTATTTTTTGGAATTTTTAAAATTGCCTTCTCTGGGGGCGTCTATTGGAAGTATCTTTCTGAAAAGGTGGCATCCTATGACGGTGCCACGTTGAACGTCACTGAGCTCTTCAGTAAGGCCATTCTACTGCCAATGTTGTCTATGGAGATTGCATGGTTGTGTGCCTCGATTTTATACACCTGTCAGCAACGGGTGTGGTTAAAATAGCCGAATCCACTCATTTGAAGGGGTGTCCACATAGTTTTGGTGATGTAGTGTATAAACAGTAGCCTATAGACCTATATAAATGTTGAAATATGTTTTATTGTCAATCAAGTGAGTTCTGTTTTGCTACTTGTAGGCTATTGTCTGTAATGTGTCTCAATGGACACTGAGTGTACAAATCATTAGAAACACCTTAATACTGAGTTGCACCCCCTTTTGCCCTCAGAACAGCCTCAATTCATCGGGGCATGGACTCTACAAGGTGTCCAAAGTGTTCCACAGGGATGCTGTCCCTTATTGACTCCAATGCTTCCCACACTTGTGTCAATTTGGCTGGTAGTTGGCTGAATTCACTGTCATGTTCATGGAACCATTCCTGGACAATCCCAGCTTTGTGGCATGGAGCATTATCCTGCTGAAAAAAATATATTTGTCACATCTGCTCCTGCTACGCCCTCTGGTGTTCATCCGGTGTCTCCTTGACCTGCAGTTCTCCCCCTGTACTCTCTCTCTCTCTCCCTCTCTGATTGTGTGGTTGGAGACAGGTGTGCTGGAGTCAGAGTGGATCCCTACCAGCTGCAACTCTTCCATAAATCAAGACCTCTACATATACCCATTCCTGCCACCTCCACTCTGCCAGATTGTAATCTCTGCTCAGTCAATTATCATTCTAGCCTTTTGTCTATTTTCAAGATCCTGTTGCTCTGCTGTGTCAATTTGTTTTCCTGGCTTACATGATTTTTTTGTCCTCTCCTTGCAGTTACCTCTCTGTCTCCTGTTCCACATCTCACCACCAGCCACCTTGCTCTGGATGTCACTCACCACCATTACCTTGGATTCCCCTCAGGACCTGTTCCCCTGTTCTACTCAGCCAACTCCAAACTCACTCCTGGTTTTTGCAACTCATTTGAGCTACCCCGGTTCTGCACTCCCCATTTCTCTGTGTTCAATAAACATTTTGGTGCATTCATCACGGTGTCATGACTGTCCTGCTCGGCTCAGGTTGCCAATGACCACAATCCTGCAGAGAGATTTCATCCCCACCAGAGGAGAAGGGATCTCAAGGGATAGGAAGATGTGGAGTTTTATGACCCCTCATGCCCATGGTAAATCTTAGGCAACAGACAAAATTCCGTTGTCCTCTCACTATGGAGAACCAGCCTCAGAACATTAAACATGCAATAAAGGGACTTTGGAACAATGGTTTCTGTCAGCCACAATGGTGGTCATGACGATAGATGGAATATGAAAATCCATGTCATTTTGTTTTGTGATTAAAGGTTAATAGATGACGTTACTACGAAAACATTGTAACTTTAAGAATTTTCCTAGTATATGCTTGATGTTTATACATTGTATGTTGGGTGGAAAATGTCCAAATCAAAGAAAATGTTTTGGTAAAGATGAAATGTGAAGTTGTCTAAAATTGGATTTGAGTAAAATCTAGACCTTGCCTCTGGGCCTTGGTACGCCCAGAGAATTGCCCTAAAGGCGGTTACGCCCACATCTGACCGGAGGGTATAAGACCTGTGAGTTAAGAATTAACATATCAGACTAAGTGACCCGAGCTGCAGCCAAGGTCTAAAAAGTCAACGAACCCAAAACGCAACACAAGGTTGAAGACAAAGAAATCATTTTCCTACCCATGCTACGGATGAGTAGCTGTGTCTAAGCGGGTGAATTCAAGCCGGACCACCTAGCCTCCACTCTCCATCGAATCGTGGTATCTACGCTGTTTCATTCCTACACTGTGAGCTCTGAGCTACAGAGCTGTCTGTCCTCAGAAGACCCCTTTCAGAGCAAGGGCGAGGAATCAGACCACTAAGCCTAAAGGACACTGACATTGTGAGGACAACCAGAGAGTTGCGCCGGAGAAGTGTGTCATTGAGAAGCCTAAACGACCCACGCGGAGCTTCCCATCTAAGACCTCCAATACGTAATTACATCATTATATTCTGACCCATAAGAGCGGCAGTTCGGGGCAAGGCTAGGGTTAAAATAAGCATAGCTGACAAATGCACCCAAATGTATATTTCTCTCGTGTACTTTCTCTTTTTCTCTCTCTTTTTTAAATCCCCATTTTGGGTAAAACACGCCATAGTGTGTTGGCCCATTATACTAAGTTCTAATCAATAACCTAGACTGTGTTTTGTGTATGTGTATCTTTTATCATCATTTTAGCTTTCTAGTAAATAAATAATCAACTAAAATTGGTGTGGTACGAACTCATTGGTGGGACCCGGGTTTGTGCAGATTCCCGGATTATGCGACGTTCAGAATGAGACTGTAGAGGAAATTGATTGATTAGCGACTGTTGTAAAATCGATATTCTGATATTCTTTGAGTTCATTTGGGAAATAGAAACTCAATAAAACTAATTTTCCCATGGTGCCCCAGGTTAATGAGTTAATAATTGCTTGATTCATTTAATCACACATTTAGAAACCTTTAATCATTCGATGAGCAACAGTCGTCACATAAACTAATACAATGTCACAACACCGGCTTCCTCTTCTGAGGCTGCTCTTGGGTTCCCCCCCTTCGCTTTTTGTAACACTATTTGCAGATGGATAAACTGCTGCCATGAAGGGATGCACCTGATTGGCAATGATGTTTAGATATCCTGTGGTTTTCAAACGTTGCACCACTTTTATCAAGGGGCCCAATATGTGCTGTGAAAACACACCCCACACCATCACCACCAGCCTGCAATGTTGACACGAGGCATGATGGATGCATGTATTCATGTGGTTTTCAAGACGGCGCCGATATACATGGACGCCCTGTTCCTTGCTGCTAAGCAACTTTGTAGTATTTATTTTTTGGGGGGAGGGGTATTACCTACAGCTGAAAATAACTTTGGTTATTGGATCGGTGGTCACTCACCAGCATTTCAACCTGAAATACAACTTTCCTGAATTGGATCCTTCCCAAGACACTGTCTGCAGATGAAGAGGTCCCAGTGACGGTCCAAGAGACTGTCTGCAGATGAAGAGGTCCCAGTGACGGTCCAAGAGACTGTCTGCAGATGAAGAGGTCCCAGTGACGGTCCAAGAGACTGTCTGCAGATGAAGAGGTCCCAGTGACGGGCCAAGAGACTGTCTGCAGATGAAGAGGTCCCAGTGAAGGTCCAAGAGACTGTCTGCAGATGAAGAGCTCACAGTGAAGGCCCAAGAGACTGTCTGCAGATGAAGAGGTCCCAGTGAAGGCCCAAGAGACTGTCTGCAGATGAAGAGGTCCCAGTGAAGGTCCAAGAGACTGTCTGCAGATGAAGAGGTCCCAGTGACGGTCCAAGAGACTATCTGCAGATGAAGAGGTCCCAGTGACGGTCCAAGAGACTGCAGGCACATCCTTGTGTGCCATAGGATTTGTGTGTACTTATGTTAGCACATGTTGTACACAACAATACAGTTACAATTCACACACAATGTAGGCTACAAACGTATTACAACTGTAGCAGGCCAATCCTGCTCCTGGAGGTCTGCTGGGTGTGCAGGCTTCTCTTCCCACCCTGCACTAACACACCTGATACAAACGTATCAATCCTAATGACTTAATAATAATGTGTATTATTGTTGGGCTGGAATAGAAGTCTGCTCACCCAGTAGAGCAGGGAGTGGATCAAGGTTGGCCACCTCTGGTATGGATATTTTAGTTTTTCTAAAAATGATGCTTTGGTAATAATAGCATACTTACTAAGATGTCTAACATTTACAAACAATTTAGCTTATTTGTACATTGAAATTATATGTTGATTCATTCCATTTTTATTAATTGTTTAAACTGGATTTAAACTTGTTTTAATTGTAACGTAAAAACATTATTCAAGATGAACTAGTACCAATGTTCATTCATTACAGATCAGAATTATACAATAAAAAGGTGTGAAGGGGATCTGTCTCTAATTTGTCTGATTCTGTGTTGCGGTCTCAAATGAACATGACCTTTTTGTCCAGTTTTTGTCCAAGGTAATAATTACCTTGGTGATCTTGGGCACAAGGACTATGGTGGTCTGTTTGAAACATGTAGGTATTACAGACTCAGTCAGGGACAGGTTGAAAATGTCAGTGAAGACACTTGCCAGTTGGTCAGCACATGCTCTGAGTGCACGTCCAGGTAATCCGTCTGGCCCTGCGGCCTTGTTAATGTTGACCTGTTTCAAGATCTTACTTAACGGGGACTGTCTAATTTCTAACATTTTTTACAATATTGTAACTATTCAGAGATGCAGAGAATGAAGTTGGGTTACTTCTAAGGAACTTTGGCTGACTCCTATGTCATCATCTCCAACATGTGATCTTCCATTTTAGAGCTTTGCTTTGGTGTGGATTGAGGCCTATACATTCATATCAGTTGTGTTCCCCCGTTGTATTCAGCTTTCCTTATTTCTATTGTGGATTGTGTTTATGTACGCCAGTGGAAAGTCTACAAAACTGAGCAAACCAGCCTATGTATTGAATACATGGAATTGGATTGTGATGATACCGATGAATGAATCATACACACAATGTGCTAATGTTGATTTTTTCTTCATTTTTTATCAGGAATCAAATTTGATGTGTATGAAATTGTTTGGTGAAATATGCATAAAAAGGAGAGTAATTGCCCATAATTCTGCACGTTTGTATCGTTGTACTTCCAGTTTTGATCATCACGATTTAGTGACTGCAAAGAACATTTATGGATCTACTGGGATTTTTAAAAGACAGACTAACTTTCTGTTTTGTCTGCTTGCACTCAAGAAATAAGTATAGTTGTGTCAATCTTTCTGCAGGCAGTCGACTGCTTTTGATGAATGGATTTGCAATTTTGATGGTATTATATTTTCTTATGAATGTTATGTTTATTAAAAAGACAACTACATTTTCAAAAAGCATTTACTGTTTTGCAAAAGTTGTGTGTTTTGAAAATCAACAACATTGTTCCAAAAACTTTTTGTAGCCGATTGAGAGAAACTTTAATACATAAAGAAAGTTGCTCCCTGATTAAATAGTACAAGAGTACACCCTGCTGGACAAAAAAGCTTACTGCACCTGGTATTCCCAGGCAGCGTACCATCCAAATGGGAGGGTGCAATTAAACACTATCAATGTTTAATTTATGGATAGTGTTATTTTTAGAGTGAAATTTCTCAAGTCTAAAGAAATAGGATGAATTCTGTTCTCCCTCCTCAATCCATTTTTTCCTAGATCTAATAAAGGCTCCTTCTGCTTTTAATCTATATATAGTATCCAGTTTATTTTGTAACTCAATTAGTTCCATCTTCTCCTCCCCCGAGAGGCCGGCAGGGGACCTCTGAGAAAGGGAAGTTATCTTAATGATCACCTTTTCCTCCTCAGCTCTTCTGGTCTTAGCAAGATTACTACCATATTTTCTAAGGTATTTGGACACCTCAAATTTAAAGAGCTCCCAGTTCTTGCAATAAGATTTTTCTTCACAAGCCCTTTCCCAAAAGTGTGAGAGCAGATCTTTAACCTCAAATTTAACTATATCATTATCACTATATCATATCACTATATCACTATATCATTATTAAGCTATTTAGCTTCCAGTAGGATGCTCTGCCAAGGTTAGTATCAGGGGTAAATATTTTGATATCAATGTACTTCTCTCATTGACTTGTCAAACCCAGGCTTGGTCTGCTTCGCAAGCGTTCTCTGAAGTCTCGCGTTGTTACGACTCTGGGTTTAGAAACTGGTAGTGGGGGAACAGGAAGTTCCGCGCAGGCGCACATCGTTCTTCATAATAAAGGAAACGCCAGAATTGTGCAGTCGAGACGACAGCTTCTGTGTCCGTTTCAAATGTATTACTACTGGTATGTAATAGCACGTTCTAATATCGAAAGGACATGTCATAACATGCTAGGTAATAAATACGTCAAGTTATTATCACGTTTTGATAAAGGTTTTATGTGCTATTTTTATGTCAAACCGCATGAGTGAACGTGATTCATTTTCTACAAGTCAAATAGAGACTTTGGTTTAGTCCGAGTGGATGTATATCACTTCGTCAAGGTAATTTCATTAAGGATCCATTTATTTTCCATTTCTGGGTTCGTTTTACATGTCGTTTTTGGTTTTGTGTAAAATTCACTAGATGGTAAAATGGCGGTCTCCACTCGGTCTGCATCAACGCACATCAGTTCAGGCAGTGAGGGTGCAGCAGAGAGACCATTTTACGGTTGCACTACTGTTTTGGAGCTAAATGTAATGATTATCAGTTTTCTACATGTGAACTAATATTCAGAGACATTCAGTTGTTTCTGTCTATCAATAAATGTTACTATGGTGTGAACGGAAATACTGTTGGTTTTTGATTGGAATAATACAGTGAAGACAAGTTTATTCAGGAAAATAGTACATAGTGCTGTTTTAAACATACTGCAACCTTGTACTAAATGTTTGAGGCATTTATATGAATTCAGGAAATCTACTATAGATTAAGTGCATTTAAGTTGTGTAGCCTCATTTAAAGTATATACTTTGTCTAATGTGAATTAATTAATGTTTTGTTGTCTGTGCTAAGCTACCAGATCTATTGAAATGAGATCAGTGCTTGACTTGGACAGGAGCTCACCGGAGCTGAGTACCGTCTCCTCAAATGCAAATGTCTACTGTTTGAGCTCATGTTCCTCTTATAGAATATTAGCTCAACAGTATTGTGGAGCTCCTGCACCTAAATATAAACCATATTTTTAGAGAATAAAGAAAGTCTTGACAGTTCTGGCACTAACTTTTGTGTCCGTTTCTCTTTATTACTACTGGCTGACTCAGATTAAGTCTGAGGCCGGTAACATCAACAGTGAGGACAAACCCAGCCTGCCTCTCTCCTTCCACACTGAGTACAAACCTACAGTCACTGCGTCCTGATTGTGACAGTGGAGCCCAGTTTGTACTGCAGGATCCAGAAATGGCATCAGTGAAGCTGGAAGACTGCAGTCAACCACTGGAGCTGAATGGTAACATCAAAGATGAAGAAGAGGAGGAGGAGATTGGGACGTCTGTTTCTCATGGTAAGAGCAGGTTCTATCTAACTAAGTTGGTGTTATTCGTTCCAACTTCCCACTGTGCATGAAAAGTTGCTGTAGAACTGTTTTATTTATTTTATTTCACCTTTATTTAACCAGGTAGTCCAGTTGAGAACAAGTTCTCATTTACAACTGCGACCTGGCCAAGATAAAGCAAAGCAGTTCGACAAAATCAACAACACAGAGTTACACATGGGATAAACAAACGTACAGTCAATAACACAATAGATACATCTATATGCAGTGTGTGCAAATGTAAGATTAGGGAGGTAAGGCAATAAATTGGCCATAGTGGCGAAATAATTACAATTTAGCATTAACACTGGAGTGATGGATGTGCAGATGATGATGTGCAAGTAGAGATACTGAGGTGCTAAAGAGCAAAAATAAATAACAATATGGGGATGAGGTAGTTGGTTGGGCTATTTACAGATGGGCTGTGTACAGGTACAGTGATCGGTAAGCTGCTCTGACAGCAGATGCTTAAAGTTAGTGAGGGAGATACAGTTGAAGTCAGAAGTTTACATACACCTTAGCCAAATTCATTTAAACTCAGTTTTTCACAATTCCTGACATTTAATCATAGTCAAAATTCCCTGTCTTAGGTCAGTTAGGATCAATATTTTATTTTAAAATGTGAAATTGTCAGAATAATAGTAGAGAGAATTTGTTATTTCAGCTTTTATTTCTTTCATCGCATTCCCAGTGGGTCAGAAGTTTACATACACTCAATTAGTATTTGGTAGCATTGCCTTTAACTTCTTAGGGCTAGGGGGCAGTATTCGGAATTTTGGAGAGCTGGCGTGCCCAAAGTAAAATGCCTGTCACTCAGGCCCAGAAGCTAGGATATGCATATAATTTGGTAGATTGAAGTTTCCAAAACTGTTAAAATAATGTCTGTGAGTATAACAAAACTGATATGGCAGGCAAAAACCAGAGGAGAATCGATCCAGATTTTTTTTTGGGACCTCACCACCCATTATAATGACTGACGGTTTCTTTTGATTTTCCAATGATGTCCATCAGAGGCATTGAGTTTGAAGGTAGGCCTTGAAATACATCCACAGGTACACCTCCAATTGACTCAAATGATGTCAATTAGCCTATCAGAAGCTTCTAAAGCTTTAACATAATTTTCAGGGAATTTTCCAAGCTGTTTAAATGCACAGTCAACTTAGTGTATGTAAATTTCTGACCCACTGGAATTTTGATTAAGTGAATTCTGTCTAAACAATTGTTGGAAAAATTACTTGTGTCATGCACAAAGTAGATGTCCTAACCGACTTGCCAAAACTATAGTTTGTTAACAAGAAATTTGTGGAGTGGTTGTTATTAAACAAGTTTTAATGACTCCAACCTAAGTGTATTTAAACTTCCGACTTTAACTGTAAGTCTCCAGCTTCAGTGATTTTTGCAATTCGTTCCAGTCATTGGCAGCAGAAAACTGGAAGGACAGGTGGCCAAATGAGGAGTTGGCTTTGGGGATGACCAGTGAAATATACCTGCTGGAGCGCTTGCTACGGGTGGGTGTTGCTATGGTGACCAGTGAGCTGAGATAAGGTGGGCCTTTACCTAGCAAAGACTTATAGATTACCTGGAGCCAATGGGTTTGGTCACCGATAAGAAGCGAGGGCCAGCCATCGAGAGCATACAGGTCGCAGTGGTGGGTAGTATATGGGGCTTTGGTGACAAAACAGATGGCACTGTGATAGACTACATCCAATTTGCTGTGTAGAGTGTTGGAGGCTATTTTGTAAATGAAGTCGCCGAAGTCAAGGATCTGTAGGATAGTCAGTTTTACGACGGTGTGTCTGGCAGCATGAGTGAAGGAGGCTTTGTTGCGAAATAGGAAGCCGATTCTAGATTTAATTTTGGTTTGGAGATGCTTAATGTGAGTCTGGAAGGAGAGTTTTCAGTCCAGCAAGACACCAATGTATATGTAGTTGTCCACATATTCTAAGTCAGAACCGTCCAGAGTAGTGATGCTAGTCGGGCCGGTGGGCGGGTGCGGTTAGCGATCGGTTGAAGAGCATGCATTTTGTTTTACTAGCATTTAAGAGCATTTGGAGGCCACGGAAGGAGTGTTGTATGGCATTGAAGCTCGTCTGGAGGTTAGTTAACACAGTGTCCAAAGAAGGGCCACATGTATACAAAATGGTGTCGTCTGCGTAGACGGAGAAAAGAGTCAGCCCGAGAATTGAACCCTGTGGCACCACCATAGAGACTGCCAGAGGACTGGACAACAGGCCCTCCAATTTGACACACTGAACACTATCAGAGAAGTAGTTGGTGAACCAGGCAAGGCAGTCATTTGAGAAACCAAGGCTGTTGAGTCTGCCGATAAGAATGCGGTGATTGACAGTCGAAAGCCTTGGCCAGGTCGATGAAGACGGCTGCACAGTACTGTCTTTTATCGATGGCAGTTATGATATCGTTTAGGACCTTGAGCGTTGCTGAGGTGCACCCGTGACCAACTCGGAAACCAGATTGCATAGCGGAGAAGGTACGGTGGGATTCTAAATGGTTGGTGATCTGTTTAGTTTCTAACCCTTGTGATAGTGAGTGGAGGATGATATAGGTCATAATTTTCATTACTTATTAGATACTTTTAGAATAGTTTTATTCCCCTTTTGTATTGCACAGCCTACTGATGTGAATACATACAGTACCAGCCTACTGATATGTATACATACAGTACCAGCCTACTGATATGTATACATACAGTACCAGCCTACTGATATGAATACATACAGTACCAGCCTACTGATATGAATACATACAGTACCAGCCTACTGATATGTATACATACAGTACCAGCCTACTGATATGTATACATACAGTACCAGCCTACTGATATGTATACATACAGTACCAGCCTACTGATATGAATACATACAGTACCAGCCTACTGATATGAATACATACAGTACCAGCCTACTGATATGAATACATACAGTACCAGCCTACTGATATGAATACATACAGTACCAGCCTACTGATATGAATACATACAGTACCCGCCTACTGATATGAATACATACAGTACCAGCCTACTGATATGAATACATACAGTACCGGACTACTGATATGAATACAGTACCCGCCTACTGATATGAATACATACAGTACCAGCCTACTGATATGAATACATACAGTACCAGCCTACTGATATGAATACATACAGTACCAGCCTACTGATATGAATACATACAGTACCAGCCTACTGATATGAATACATACAGTACCAGCCTACTGATATGAATACATACAGTACCAGCCTACTGATATGAATACATACAGTACCAGCCTACTGATATGAATACATACAGTACCCGCCTACTGATATGAATACATACAGTACCCGCCTACTGATATGAATACATACAGTACCCGCCTACTGATATGAATACATACAGTACCAGCCTACTGATATGAATACATACAGTACCCGCCTACTGATATGAATACATACAGTACCCGCCTACTGATATGAATACATACAGTACCCGCCTACTGATATGAATACATACAGTACCCCCCTACTGATATGAATACATACAGTACCCGCCTACTGATATGAATACATACAGTACCAGCCTACTGATATGAATACATACAGTACCAGCCTACTGATATGAATACATACAGTACCAGCCTACTGATATGAATACATACAGTACCAGCCTACTGATATGAATACATACAGTACCCGCCTACTGATATGAATACATACAGTACCAGCCTACTGATATGAATACATACAGTACCCGCCTACTGATATGAATACATACAGTACCAGCCTACTGATATGAATACATACAGTACCAGCCTACTGATATGAATACATACAGTACCAGCCTACTGATATGAATACATACAGTACCAGCCTACTGATATGAATACATACAGTACCAGCCTACTGATATGAATACATACAGTGCATTCAGAAAGTGTTAAGACCCCTTGACTTTTTCCACATTTTGTTACGTTACAGCCTTTTTCTAAAATTGTTTTTAAATTAAAAACGTTCCTCATCAATCTACACACAATACCCATAATGACAAAGCAAACACTTGTCGTCTTCAAATTCAGTTAATTTTGAGATTATGTCAGAAATAAAAGACAAGAAGGGTAGATTTATACTTGTTAAATGTAAACTGGATAACAAGGAAGTTACATTATTTAATGCACAAAATCGGACAGCACAAATCAAAATAGGAAAATGAGTCTAGTTGCTGAAAAGATCAATAGGATACTGCAAGATCTAGGACTGCTCGATGTATGGCGTGACACCCACAAGACAGATAAGCAATATACTTTTTACTCAGCCCGCCACACTGAATACTCCAGGTTAGACTACTTTGTCATGTACAATGCAGATAGACACAGGCTTAAGGATTGTAGGATCGGGCAGAGCGACTTATCAGATCATAATGGAGTTTACCTTACTCTACACCTTGATAGCAAACCAAGAAATACTATATGGAGACTTAATACAAGCATGCTGAATGAGCCAGCATTCAAGGAATCAATAAAGACAGAATTGAACATCTATCTGGAGAATAATGATAATGGGGAAGTATCTCCTGCTACATTGTGGGATGCAGCTAAGGCGGTTATTAGAGGAAAGATCAAAGCCACATCATCTCTCAAGAAAAAGGTGAAAGCACAGAATCTGCTGAAATTATAGGAAACCCTAAGAAACTTAGAACGATCTCATAGTCAATACAAAGACCCTCTTCTATTACGAGAGATCCAAAAGGTAAAACAGGAAATTGACCAGATTTATAGGGACGAAGTAGAGAAAAAGCTCAGGTTCCTGAAACAACGACTAGCACGGAGACTCAGGAAACAACAAGCACATACCATTTTCAAAATAAAAGACCCCAAAACAAAGAAGATCACATGCAAATTAGATGAAATACAGAATGCATTTGAATCATATTACACAAACCAGAGAAGGCAGATGCACAGACAATAGAGCATTTTTTTAAACTCACTCGATCTCCCCTCAATTGTGACAGAGCAAAATGATAGACTACCTTTAGAAATATCCACCGAAGAAATTAATAAACAATATCTCAACTAAAAGTAAACAAGTCACCAGGCACTGATGGCTTCCCTTCAGAATGGTTCAAGACCTTCAGAGAACAACTAACACCTCTACTTAAGGCCTGTTTTAACTGGACTCTGAGGGAGGGGGGGTCTTCCACCATCGTGGGGAGAAGCCATCATATCTGTAATCCCAAAAGAGGGTAACGATAAGGAATGCAGTTCATATAGACCTATCGCAATCCTTAACATGGATTATAAACTATATGCATCAATAATAGCCAAACGAGTGGAGAACATAATCCCTGAATTGATTGACGGTGATCAAACTGGTTTCATACAAAATAGGCAAACACAGGACAATATAAGGAGAACACTACATGTCATGGACCACATTACTCAGAATAAGACAAGTGCAATATTAAATCAGACTAGATGCAGAAAAAGCATTTGATTCAGTGGGATGGGATTATCTATTCCAAGTTATGGAAATATTTGGTTTCAATAAAGAAGTGATACAGTGCATCAAAACACTGTATTCATACCTAAGTAAATAACATAAAAAGATTTTTACAGATACCTACAAGTTTGACAATATTTCTTAAGGGAGATAAAAGCGATTGACCCTCGAGCACCTCAAAAATTAATCCAAGTATTCACAAATGCATACAATTTGGGGAGTAACAAAAAAACGATTTCAAATCTCTACTTGGGTATTCAATCCTCAAAGAAACATTCTACAAACTATATTAAAAAGAAATGGGAGGAGGAACTTAACATTGAAATAACTGATGAAACATGGTTGAACATATTAGAGACTCAACAAAGCTCCACCAACTCAAGGTCATGGAGAGAATTCTGTTGGAAGAATGTTATACGTTTCTTCATAACACCTAAACTGAAATCAAAACAGACTGGCTCCCTACAACCTTGTTGGAGAGAATGCTGTCTACTGAGGGTGGATCACTCTCATATCTTTTGGACCTGCCCCGCAATCGAAACTTACTGAGGAGAAATAAGATCTAACATTGGAAAAATAATGGGATTTGACATAGAACAAACATTCATTTCTTTGTACTCGGGTGAAATACCTGATAACTTAAACAATAGAGAAAAGTACCTCTTGAAGGTCCTAATGGCAGCCAGTAAAAAGGCTATCACTGGGAAATGGCTACAAAAAGACCCTCCCACAGTGACACAATGGATAGACATTGCTAAAGAAATACACCACATGGAGCGTTTGACCTTTGCTTTAACTTCTTACGGCTGAGATCCCATTAACGGGATCGATATGACAACAGCCAGTGAAAGTGCAGGGCGCCAAATTCAAAACAACAGAAATCTCATAATTAGAATTCCTCAGACATACAAGTATTTTACACCGTTTTAAAGATACACTTCTTGTTAATCCCACCACAGTGTCCGATTTCAAATAGGCTTTTCGGCGAAAGCACCACAAACGATTATGTTAGGTCAGAGCCAAGTCACAGAAAAACACAGCCATTTTTCCAGCCAAAGAGAGGAGTCACAAAAATCAGAAATAGAGATAGAATTAATCACTAACCTTTGATGATCTTCATCAGATGACACCCATAGGACTTCATGTTACACAATACATGTATGTTTTGTTCGATAAAGTTCATATTTATATCCAAAAATCTTAGTTTACATTGGCGCGTTATGTTCAGTAATGTCTTGCCTCCAAAACATCCGGTGATTTTGCAGAGAGCCACATAAATTTACAGAAATACTCAAAATAAACATTGATAAAAGATACAAGTATTAAACATGGAACTTTAGATAAACTTCTCCTTAATGCAACCGCTGTCAGATTTCTAAAAAACTTTATGGAAAAAGCACACCATGCTATTATCTGAGTACAGCGCTCAGAGCCCAAATAAGCCATAAAGATATCCACCATTTTTTGGAGTCAACAGAAGTCAGAAATAGCATTATAAATATTCACTTACATTTGATGATCTTCATCAGAATGCACTCCCATGAATCCCAGTTCCACAATAAATGTTTGTTTTGTTTGATGTAGTCCATCATTTATGTCCAAATACCTTCATTTTGTTCGCGCGTTCAGTCCAGTAATCCACATTCATGCCGCGCAGGTCAGACGAAAAGTCAAACAATTCCATTACAGTTCATAGAAACATGTCAAACGATGTATAGAATCAATCTTTCGGATGTTTTTAATATAAATCTTCAATAATGTTTCAACCGGAGAATTCCTTTGTATTCAGAAATGCGATGGAAAGCAGGTCGCTCTCACGTGAGCGTGCATGTTCAGCTCGTGCCAGACACCTGACTCAAAGAGCTCTCCTTCCCTCATTCTTCACAGTAGAAGCATCAAACAAGGTTATAAAGACTGTTGACATCTAGTGGAAGCCTTAGGAAGTGCAAAATGACCAATATCCCACTGTATATTGGATAGGCAAACCTACAAACCTCAGATTACCCACTTCCTAGTTGGATTTTTTCTCAGGTTTTTGCCTGCCATATGAGTTCTGTTATACTCACAGACATCATTCAAACAGTTTTAGAAACTTCAGAGGGGTTTCTATCCAAATATACTAATAATATGCATATCTTAGCCTCTGAGCCTGAGTAGCAGGCAGTTTACTCTGGGCTCCTTTTCATCCAAGCTACTCAATACTGCCACCCAGCCTTAAGAACACAAGAGGAGAGAGGTCAGGAATACTGGGAGAAATGGGTTTGGTACTTGAAAAAGGTCTAATTTAATGATATGTAACTAATATGATGAAGGTATGACGTGCACTGTAACTGCCAGATCTTTTTTGTTGTCATTTTACTTTATTCGTTGTGTTACTCAATAAAAACAAAGTAAAAAAAAAAAAAAGGTATTGTGGAGCTCCTGCACCTAAATATAAAGAGTACCGGTACCCAAAATGAGTATCGGCAACTATTTCAGTCCAAGTCAAGCACTGAATTAGATAACTGAACAAGAAAAAATAGAATATATTTAATAGAGAATAAAGAAAGTTTCAGAACTGTCAAGAAAATAACTTTTGTGTCTGTTTCTCTTGTATTACTTGCCGACTCAGGTATGAGGCCGGTAACATCAACAGAGAGGACAAACCCAGCCTGCCTCTCTCCTTCCACACTGAGTCCAAACCTACAGTCACTGGGTCCTGATTGTGACAGTGGAGCCCAGTTTGCACTGCAAGATCCAGAGATGGCATCAGTGAAGCTGGAAGACTGCAGTGAAACACTGGAGCTGAATGTCAACATTAAAGATGAAGAAGAGGAGGAGAAGATTGGGAAATCTGTTAATCATGGTAAGAGCAGGTTCTATCTAATTTTGTTGTTCGTTACAACTTCCCACTGTGTATGAAAAGTTGCAGTAGAACTGTTTCATGATGAACTGTTTCAATGAGAAGGTAGATGTTATTTCATTCTACTGAGACTTGCATGGTTTGACACCAGTATTGCCAGCATTTGTTTTATTCACTGGGCTATCTGGAGTGCTCAGAGATTAGACTGAAGAAGTGAAGTTGACAAACTGCCAGTGTTTTAAAGTTCTATGAAATGAGTCTGTGTAGTTTCTAACCCTTGTGATAGTGAGTGGAGGATGATATAGGTCATCATTTTCTTATGACTTATTAGATAGTTTTATTCTCCTTTTGTATTGCACAGCCTACTTATATGAATGACGTACAGGTAGCCTAGTGGTTAGAGAGATGGGCCAGTAATCGAAAGGTTGCTGGATCGAATCCCTGAGCTGACAAGGTAAAAATAAACTCGGCAAAAAAAGAAACAGCCTCTTACTGTCAACTGCGTTTATTTTCAGCAAATATTTGTATGTAAAATAACAAGATTCAACAACTGAGACAAGTTCCACAGACATGTGACTAACATAAATGGAATAATGTAAAAAAGTAACAGTCAGTATCTGGTGTGACCACCAGCTGCATTAAGTACTGCAGTGCATCTCCTCCTCATGGACTGCACCAGATTTGGTGCAAAATTCAGCCTTCAACTCGACGAGACCACAGACGTTTCCAATCTAAGCCAGCTTGCTGTATTCGTGCGCTATGTGAAAGACGACGTGATAAAGGAAGATTTTTTATTTTGTAAGCCTCTTACAACAACAACTAAGGCAGCCGATGTGAAGAAACTTGTGGATGACTTCTTCAAAGACAACAATCTTTCGTGGGATATGGTTTCTGCAGTTTGTTCGGACGGAGCTCCAGTCATGCTGGGAAGAAAGTCTGGTTTTGGTGCGCTAGTGAAAGCCGATGCACCACACATCATTGTTACGCATTGTATTCTGCACAGGCATGCGTTGGCAACAAAAACCTTGCCTCCAAAACTGGCAGAAGTATTAAAAATTGTAGTGGAATGCGTGAACTATGTGCGAACTAGTGCTCTGAGGCACCGCATCTTCAGTGAGCTGTGTAAAGAAATGGGCTCTGAATTCGAGGTACTTCTGTACCATTCTAACGTTTGGTGGTTATCCCGGGGACAGGTGCTGAATCGTGTTTTTGCCGTGCGTGTGGAATTAGCCCTGTTTTTGCAAGAGCACCAACATTGTCATGCAGATTGCTTCAAAAATTCTGAGTTCATTCTCATTTTAGCGTACATGGCTGATATCTTCGCAGCTCTCAATCATCTCAATCAAAAGATGCAGGGCGGTGGAGTCAACATCATCGAAGCGGAGGAAAACCTGAAGACTTTTCAAAAAAAGCTACCGTTATGGAAACGACGAACAGAGAATGATAACTTCGCAAACTTTCCCCTGCTGGACGACTGTGTAAGTAAGATCGAAGATGTATCTGGAATCGGAGACATTTCTGTACCCGCGGAACTGAAGCAAGCAATTGCTACGCACTTAGATGAGCTTGCAAAGTCTCTCGACGGATACTTCCATACAAGAGAGTCATATCCAGCATGGGTGAGACAGCCGTTCACGTTTAGTGTTGAGACAACAGATGTCAATGATGAATACCTCGATGAAATCATTGAAATTCAGCAGAGCCAGGTTCAACAGCAACTCTTCAGAACAACAACGCTTTCAACGTTTTGGTGTCAACAAATGGTAACGTACCCTGTTATTGCTAAGAAAGCTCTGGAGATTTTCATACCGTTTGTTACAACATATCTTTGCGAGCAATTCTTTTCGAGGATGCTGGACATAAAAACGAAGAAAAGGAACAGACTTTGTTGCGAAAATGACATGAGTGGCACTTGCCAAGGTGAAGCTGCGCATTTCTGAACTGGTCTCTGAAAGGCAACAGCAGAAGTCACACTGATTTGCAGTAAATATTCATTATTATGTTTTTGTTTTTGTGTGAAAATCATGTTTTGATGATTTTGTTCTTTGAATACACGGTGTTGATGTTGATGCACGGTTCATTTTGTGCACCAGTAAAATATATACATATGTTTTGAATTTGAAAAAATCATATTTTATTTTTCCAATTAAGAAGGGTTCGGTGAATGCGCATATGAAACTGGTGGGGTTCAGTACCTCCAACAAGGTTAAGAACCACTGACCTAGGTAGATCAGTGCACTAGCGGTACAGTTGAAGTCAGAAGTTTCTATACACTTAGGTTGGAGTCATTTAAAACTCGATTTTCAACCACTCCACAAATTTCTTGTTAACAAACTATAGTTTTGGAAAGTCGGTTAGGACATCTACTTTGTGCATGACACAAGTAATTTTTCCAGCAATTGTTTACAGAAAGATTATTTCACTTATAATTCACTGTATCATAATTCCAGTGGGTCAGAAGTTTACACTTAAGTTGACTGTGCCTTTAAACAGCTTAGAAAATTCCAGAAAATGATGTCATGGCTTTAGAAGCTTCCGATTGTCTAATTGACATAATTTGAGTCAATTGGAGGTGTACCTGTGGATGTATTTCAAGGCCTACCTTCAAACCCAGTGCCTCTTTGCTTGACATCATGGGAACATCAAAAGAAATCAGCCAAGACCTCAGATTCTTTTTTTGTAGACCTCAAAAAGTCTGGTTCATCCTTGGGAGCAATTTCCA
The DNA here is from genome assembly GCF_045679555.1 of Salvelinus alpinus. Taxonomy (NCBI): domain Eukaryota; kingdom Metazoa; phylum Chordata; class Actinopteri; order Salmoniformes; family Salmonidae; genus Salvelinus; species Salvelinus alpinus. Next base: position 72,087,365 of record NC_092095.1, read on the forward strand.
AACGCCTGAAGGTACCACATTCATCTGTACAAACAATAGTACGCAAGTATAAACACCATGGGACCACACAGCCGTCATACCGCTCAGGAAGGAGACGCGTTCTGTCTCCTAGAGATGAACATACTTTGGTGCGAAAAGTGCAAATCAATCCCAGAACAACAGCAAAGGACCTTGTGAAGATGCTGGAGGAAACGGGTACAAAAGTATCTACATCCACAGTAAAACAAGTCCTATATCGACATAACCTGAAAGGCCGCTGAGCAAGGAAGAAGCCACTGCTCCAAAACCACCATTAAAAAAAGCCAGACTACGGTTTGCAACTGCACATGGGGACAAAGATCATACTTTTTGGAGAAATGTCCTCTGGTCTGATGAAACAAAAATAGAACTGTTTGGCCATGATGACCATCGTTATGTTTGGAGGAAAAAGGGGGAGGCTTGCAAGCCAAAGAACACCATCCCAACCTTGAAGCACGAGGGTGGCAGCACATGCTGCAGGAGGGACTGGTGCACAAAATAGATGGCATCATGAGGATGGAAAATTATGTGGATATACTGAAGCAACATCTCAAGACATCAGTCAGGAAGTTAAAGCTTAGTCGCAAATGGGTCTTCCAAATGGACAATGACCCCAAACATACTTCCAAAGTTGTGGCTAAATGGCTTAAGGACAACAAAGTCAAGGTATTGGAGTGGCCATCACAAAGCCCTGACCTCAATCCTATAGAAAATTTGTGGGCAGAACTGAAAAAGCATGCGCGAGCAAGGAGGCCTACAAACCTGACTCAGTTACACCAGCTCTGTCAGGAGGAATGGGCCAAAATTCGCCCAACTTATTGTGGGAAGCTTGTGGAAGGCTACCTGAAACGTTTGACCCAAGTTAAACAATTTAAAGGCAATGCTACCAAATACTAATTGAGTGTATGTAAACTTCTGACACACTGGGAATGTGATGAAAAATAAAAGCTGAAATAAATAATTATCTGCTATTATTCCACATTCTTAAAATAAAGTGGTGATCCTAACTGACCTAAGACAGGGAATTTTTACTAGGATTAAATGTCAGGAATTGTGAAAAACTGAGTTTAAATGTATTTGGCTAAGGTGTATGCAAACTTCCAACTTCAACTGTAGTCTACCTGACCCTGGCAAATGGGTTCCGGAACGAAAGTCTACAAAACCGAGAGGTGCTGGAGGATCCGGCTCAAATTAAGCACCGCCCTTCTCATATAATGGGCTAGGGCCATCCCAAGGATCCCTGAATGCATGGACGATTGCACCAAAGATAGACAACAACCAGTCGTTTCCGATGGGGAACAGATGAGTCATAGAGGGCAGAGCCAAGCACGAGTCAGCAAGATCTTATTGGCGCTTTCTAGCACACATCTGCATATTTCTGTTAGGCAATGCCTCCTCCGTGAAGCGCTTATGTGAAATAACTCAATTCGCCTTTACATTCCTTCTGACCAACGCAATTTAAAAACCCCAAACACTTTTGCAAAGGGTGAAGTCTACAAAACTTGGTCCACTCTGTTCATAACAGATTTTAGTTCTGGGAACAGAAAACTGTATTAAGATCAGATGTTTCATAGATTACAACATTTGCAGAATGTCGGCCAAAATCCATCTCGTTCCATCTTCTCCCACTGCCGGCCAGTGGGCTTCCTCTCACTACCATATTTGGTAGTGAGTGGAAACGCTAAGCGGATTCTTCACATTTATACATCCGGTGAAATATCTGTCTCATTGTTCTATCTGTGGCTGCACTGTGGTAGTGGGGGAACAGGAAGTTCCAGACAGGCACGCACCATTCTTCAGTATAAAGAAAGCGGCAGAACTGTGATGTTAAGAACATTTGTGTCCATTTCTATTTATTACTACAGGTATGTAATAGCAGGTTTAAACTTCCTAATATCAAAAGAACATACCATGCTAAGGTATTATCACGTTTGGTAAAGGGTTGATGTGTTATTTTTGTGTCAAACCAAGTGAAGAACGTGATAACTATTTTGAAAGCCACATAGCTAGAGACTTTGGGTTTGTCTGAGCGGATGTACATCATTTTCTCAAGGTAATTTCATAAATAATCAATTAGAGTTTAGCATGTTATTGGTTTTGTGTAAAATTCACAAGCTGGGAAAACCGTGGCGCCCACTCTGTCTGCGTCAGAGACAATTTTATGTAGTAATATTCAGACACATTCAGTTTCTATCTTTGTCTATAAATGTTAATATGGTGTGAAAGGAAATACAATTGGTTTTTGATTGAAATAATACAGTGAAGAAAAGGTTATTCAGGAAAATAGTACATAGTGCTGCCTAAAACATACTGCAACCTTGTACTAAATGGTTTTTGAGTCATTTATTAATTTATGTAAATCCAAGAAATCTACTATAGGTAAAGTTTAGTTACGTTGTGTAGCGTGTACTTTGTCTAATTTGAATTAATTCATGTTTTGTTGTCAATGCTTACCCCTGATCTATTGAAATTAGATGGACAGGAGCTCACTGGAGCTGAGAACCGGAACCTCAAATGTCTACTGTTTGAGCTCATGTTCCTCTTATAGAATATTAGCTCAACAGTATTGTGGAGCTCCTGCATCTAAATATAAATAGTACCGCCCCCAAAATGAGTATCAACAACTATTTCAGTCCAAGTCAAGCACTGAATGAGATAATTGAACAAGAAAAAATATGATGTATTTTAATAGAGAATAAAGAACGTGCCCATAACTTTTTATCTGTTTCTCATTGCTACAGGACGACTAGAATTAAGTCTGAGGCCGGTAACGTCAATAGTGAGGACAAACCCAGCCTGCCTCTCTCCTTCCACACTAACTCCAAACCTACAGTCACTGGGTCCTGATTGTGACAGTGGAGCCCAGTTTGCACTGCAGGATCCAGAGATGCCATCAGTGAAGCTGGAAGACTGCAGTCAAACACTGGAGCTGAATGTCATCATTAAAGATGAAGAGGAGGAGAAGATTGGGAATTCTGTTTCTCATGGTAAGAACAGGTTCTATCTAAGTTTGTTTTTCATTCCAACTTCCCAATGTGTATGAAAAGTTGCATGAGAAGGTAGATATTATTTCATGCTACTCAGACTTGCATACCAGCATTGCCAGCAAGTGTTTTATTCACTGGGCTGTCTGGAGTGCTCAGAGTGTAGACTAAAGAGGTGAAGTAGACAAACTGCCATTGTTTTAAAGTTCTATGAAATTACTCTCCTTTTTTTACCTTTATTTATCTAGGCAAGTCAGTTAACCTCTCTACGCTAGGTGGGACGCTACCGTCCTACCAGGCCAACATCCGGTGAAATTGCAGAGAGCCAAATTCAAATGACAGAAATATTCATGAAAATACAAGTGTTATATATCGGCTTAAAGATTAACTTCTTGTTAATCCAGCCGCTTTGTCAGATTTCAAAAAGGCTTTACGGCGAAAGCATACCATGTGATTATCTGAGGACAGCGCCCCGCTTACAAAAGCTTACAAACATTTTCCAACCAAGTAGAGGAGTCACAAAAGTCAGAAATAGCGATAAAATTAATCACTTACCTTTGAATATCTTCAACTGGTTGCAATCATAAGGCTCCCAGCTACACAATAAATGGTTGTTTTGTTCGATAAAGTCCCTCTTTATATCCCAAAAACTCTGTTTTGTTGGCGCGTTTTGTTAAGTAATCCGCTGGCTCAAAGGCGGTCAAAATATGCAGACGAATACATCCTAATAGTACCAGTAAAGTTTGTTGAAACATGTCAAACGATGTTTATAACTAATCTTTAAGGTGTCAATTATCTAAATAATCAATAATATTTCAACTGGACAAAAGCGTTTTCAATAGAAAGGAAAAAGAATGAAGAGCGCGCAAACAGTCACCCGCGTAACCCGTACTGCATGACTCCCCAGTCCCCTGACAGAAAGGTCACATTCTTCATTTTTCAGAAAACAAGCCTGAAACCATGTCTAAAGACTGTTGACATCTAGTGGAAGCCATAGGAACTGCAATCTGGGCCCAAATCCATTACATAGTCAATAGGCTGTCAATGGAAAACCACTCACATCAAAAAAAATCCCACTTCCTGGATGGATTTTCCAAGGGTTTTCGCCTGCCATATCAGTTCTGTTATACTCAGACGTTATTTAAACTGTTTTGGAAACTTTTGTGTTTTCTATCCAAATCTACTAATTATATGCATATCCTAGCTTCTGGGCCTGAGTAACAGACAGTTTACTTTTGGCACCTCATTCATCCAAACTTCCGAATACTACCCCCTAGACCGAAGACGTTAAGAACAAATTATTATTTACATTGACGGCCTACCCCCGGCCAAACCCGGACGATCCTGGGTCAATTGTGCGCCACCCTATGGGACTCCCAATCACAGTCAAATGTGATGCAGCCTTGTTACTAACCCTTGTGATAGTGAGTGGAGGATGATATGGCTCATCATTTTCACGACTTTTACCTACTTTTAGAATAGTTTATTCCCTTTTGTATTGTACAGCCTACTGATATGAATACGTATGTCACCTGGTACAGCCAGAAGAGGACTGGCCACCCCTTTGAGCCTGGTTCCTCTCTACATTTCTTCCTAGGTTCCTGCTTGCTGGGGAGTTTTTCGTGGCCACTTTGCTTCTACATCTGCATTGCTTGCTCTTTGGGGATTGAGGCTGGGTTACTGTAAAGCACTTTGTGACAGCTTCTGATGTAATAATGGCTACATAAAATACATGTGATTGACATGTATATCACACCAACTGACTCTTTCTTCTGATGTTGTTCACACAGGAGACCATGTTGAGACATTCTCTACATCCAGAGAGCAACAGCAGGAAGATCACAGAGCTAAGAGGTCTCACCCCTGCCCACATTGTGAGGAGATTTTCCCATTTTTATCAAAGCTAAAAATACACCTAAAAATACACACAGAAGAGAATCGGTATTCCTATACTGACAGTGGGAAGAGTTTCACAACATCCAAGGATCTGACAGTTCATCAGAGAGTGCACACAAGAGAGAAGACTTACTCCTGCTCTGAGTGTGTAAAATGCTTCACAACATCAACTTGGCTAAAAGTTCATCAGAGAACACACACAGGAGAGAAGCCTTACTCCTGCTCTGATTGTATAAAATGCTTCACAACATCAGCTAAACTAAAAGTTCATCAGAGAACACACACAGGAGAGAAGCCTTACTTCTGCTCTAACTGTGGAAAGAGTTTCTCTCTAATGTGCAACTTAAAACGACATGAACGTATACACACAGAGAAGCTTTACTCCTGCTCTGACTGTGCGGCGAGTTTCTCGCTACTGTGCAAATTAAAACGACATGAACGTATACACAAAGGAGAGAAGCCTTACTCCTGCACTGACTGTGGAAAGAGTTTCTCGCGACTGGGCCACTTAAAAACACATGAACAAAAACATACAGGAGAGAAGCCTTACTCCTGCTCTGACTGTGGAAAGAGTTTCTCTCTACTGGGCCAGTTAAAAATTCACCAACATATACATACTGGAGAGAAGCCTTACTCCTGCTCTGACTGTGGAAAGAGTTTCTCTCGACTGGGCCACTTAAAAACACATGAACAAAAACATACAGGAGAGAAGCCTTACTCCTGCTCTGACTGTGTAAAATGCTTCACAACAGCAACTGAGCTAAAACTTCATCAAAGAACACACACAGGAGAGAGGCCGTACTCCTGCTCTGACTGTGTAAAATGCTTCCCAACATCAACTAGGCTAAAAGTTCATCAGAGAACACACACAGGAGAGAAGCCTTACATCTGCTCTGACTGTGCGGCGAGTTTCTCTCTACTGTGCAACTTAAAACGACATGAAAGTATACACACAGGAGAGAAGCCTTACTCCTGCTCTGACTGTTCGGCGAGTTTCTCTCTACTGTGCAACTTAAAACGACATGAACATATCCACACAGGAGAGAAGCCTTATCACTGCACTGACTGTGAGAAGAGATTCTACAGATTGAGCCATTTAAAAAGACACCAATGTATACATAAAGGAAAGAAGCCTCATCAGATCTCTCAGACCAGCTAAGATTAGACACTCCACTTAATTCTTATCTCATAAAGTAATTGGCAACGTTGAATTGGATCAAATGAAGAAAGTGTAGAACACTCTATTGTAATCCTATAGTTTCTCACTGTAAGAGAACTGTGCAGAGGAAAGGGAGCGTTATAGAATGTTAGCCTCTCTTTACTGATCAGTGTGCACCTTGTCAGTTTTGGTGTGTTTTGTTAGCTTCTACTGTAAAGATATTGAGATGACCTTGGATTTGCCCTTAGGGTTGAATATCCTCTGTGAGACGTCTCACAATGGAGTCCGATGGTTGACTGGGTGGTACTGCTTCCCTCTGCAGTTTCCTGTGGGAATGAGCTGGTAGACACAACATACTCTGAGTGTACAAAACATTAATGACACCTGCTCTTTTCATGACATAAACTGACCAGGTGAAAAGCTATGATCCTTAATAATGTAGTTGTGGTGTATTTATTATGGATCCCCATTAGCTTTCAGTATAAAACAAGATGTTGCAGTGGGCTAAGGAATGAAGACTGGACACTGGAGAATGAATTTGAACAACATTGCCTGGTCTGATGAATCCCTGTTCCTGCTGTTTCATGCTGATGGGAGGACTATGGTATGGAGGAAACCATGAGTACATGCATCCAGTGGTGAAAAATTACCCAACTGTCATACTTGAGTAAAAGTAATGATACCTTAATAGAAAATGACTCAAGTGAAAGTCACCCACTAAAATACTACTTGAGTAAAAGTATTTGGTTGTAAATATACTTAAGTATCAAAGTAAAAATATGAATAATTTCAAATTCCTTAAATTAAGCAAACCAGATGGCACAATTGTCTTTTTTTTATATTACGGATAGCCAGGGGCAGACTCCAACATTCAGACATAATTTACAAACGAAGCATTTGTGTTTAGTGAGTCTGCCAGATCAGAGGCAGTAGGGATGACCAGGGATGTTATCTTGATAAGTGTGTGAATTGGACCATTTTCTATCCTGCTAATCATAAGAAATGTAACGAGTTCTTTTGGGTGTCAGGGAAAATGTATGGAGCAAAAAGTACATTATTTTCTTTAGGAATTTAGTGAAATAAAAGTTGTCAACAATATAAATAGTAAAGTACAGATACTACTAAAGTAGTTCTTTAAAGAAATTATTCTAAAGTACTTTACACCACTGCATGCATCCATGCCGTATATCAGCATTGCAGGCTGGTGGTGTGATGGTTGGGGTGTGTTTTCAGGGCACACATTGGGCCCCTTGATAAAGGTTGAACAATGTTTGAATGCCACAGTATATCTAAACATCATTGCCAATCAGGTGCATCCCTTCATAGCAGCAGTGTATCCTTCTGCAAATAGATTTCTTCAGCAGGATTATGCCACAAGGCTTGTCCAGGAATGGTTCCAAGAACATGACAGTGAATTCAGCTTACTGCAGTGGCCTGCAGAGTCACCAGATCTCAATCCAATTGTTCATCTGTGGGAGGAGATAGAACGAGCTGATGATAATCAGTTTTCAGCATTAGTTTGGGTGGATTATTATATATTACTATATAACTTTTGTTTAATGATTAACAGGCTATGAATCGACTACTTGTGTTTATTAAATTGTCCTTTAATACTAGATTCATTGTTTTAGTCATTGATGATGAATGTATTTGAATAACTGTATTGAAGTTAATTGATCTGGCGGCAGGTAGCCTAGCGGTTAAGAGTGTTGGGCCAGTAACTGAAAGGTTGCTGGTTTGAATCCCGAGCCGACTAGATGAATAATCTGTCATTGTGCCCTTGAGCAAGGCAATTAACCCTTATTTGTCCTGTAAGTCGCTCTTATCCAGAGATCTGCTAAATGACACAAATGTAATGAAAAATGTTTGTACATGAATTCATGCTGGGCAACCTCTTCTTCTCTTGTGTATAATTAAATTAAATAAACTGAAGTGAAATACTGTATATACAATACACAACATTACTGCTTTGTTGACCCTGTCCCTCTGGCCAGGGTAATAGTAAGCACATTTTTCCAAGAATTTTTTTAAAAGAGAGGCTGCCTGGATCTTTAATTTAAAAACCCTTGCTCCCTTCGGTCTCAATGTAGACTTTGATCTGAAGCCATTCTTGTGATTGTGCTATTCATTGTAATGTTTGTAGGCCTATGTAGCAAAATTGTATCTGTGATCGTATGCTCTCATGTTTTTGATGTTATTTTTATCTAAGAATTAACCAATGATATCAGGGCACACCCGGCCATGATTACAGACACCTGTGTGTGTGTCCTTTGACACTATATAAACTAGTGACCCACAGTGTTTGTCATTATATCCTGATGAAGACAGCTTGTCTGTCGAAACGTTGGATATTAGGTTATTAAATTATTCCGTCTGAGCTTTTAAAGTGTGCGTCTCTCCTTTCCTTTTTCAAGTGTTCTACTCCGCTAGCCAGCACCTCCACTAAACAGGTGTTCTACTCCGCTAGCCAGCACCTCCACTAAACAGGTGTTCTACTCCGCTAGCCAGCACCTCCACTAAACAGGTGTTCTACTCCGCTAGCCAGCACCTACACTAAACAGGAGTGCGCTTCTTTCGCCTCCAGGTCTCTGTAAGTCAGGATATAATATGTCTCTCTATAAGTCATGGATATAATATGTCTCTCTGTAAGTCATGGATATAATATGTCTCTCTGTAAGTCATGGATATAATATGTCTCTCTGTAAGTCATGGATATAATATGTCTCTCTCTGTAAGTCATGGATATAATATGTCTCTCTGTAAGTCATGGATATAATATGTCTCTGTTTGTAAGTCATGGATATAATATGTCTCTCTCTGTAAGTCATGGATATAATATGTCTCTCTGTAAGTCATGGATATAATATGTCTCTGTTTGTAAGTCATGGATATAATATGTCTCTCTGTAAGTCATGGATATAATATGTCTCTCTGTAAGTCATGGATATAATATGTCTCTCTCTGTAAGTCATGGATATAATATGTCTCTCTGTAAGTCATGGATATAATATGTCTCTGTTTGTAAGTCATGGATATAATATGTCTCTGTTTGTAAGTCATGGATATAATATGTCTCTGTTTGTAAATCATGGATATAATATGTCTCTGTTTGTAAGTCATGGATATAATATGTCTCTGTAAGTCATGGATATAATATGTCTCTCTGTTTGTAAGTCATGGATATAATATGTTTCTCTCTGTAAGTCATGGATATAATATGTCTCTGTAAGTCATGGATATAATATGTCTCTCTGTTTGTAAGTCATGGATATAATATGTTTCTCTCTGTAAGTCATGGATATAATATGTTTCTCTCTGTAAGTCCAGACTGCTCCTACCAGACTGTCCCTCAGGTTTCTAGTATGTTTATCTGCTCCTACCAGACTGTCCCTCAGGTTTCTAGTATGTTTATCTGCTCCTACTAGACTGTCCCTCAGGTTTCTAGTATGTTTATCTGCTCCTACCAGACTGTCCCTCAGGTTTCTAGTATGTTTAGCTGCTCCTACCAGACTGTCCTTCAGGTTTCTAGCATGTTTATCTGCTCCTACCAGACTGTCCCTCAGGTTTCTAACATGTTTATCTGCTCCTACCAGACTGTCCCTCAGGTTTCTAGTATGTTTTATCTGCTCCTACCAGACTGTCCCTCAGGTTTCTAGCATGTTTATCTGCTCCTACCAGACTGTCCCTCAGGTTTCTAGTATGTTTATCTGCTCCTACCAGACTGTCCCTCAGGTTTCTAGCATGTTTATCTGCTCCTACCAGACTGTCCCTCAGGTTTCTAGTATGTTTATCTGCTCCTACCAGACTGTCCCTCAGGTTTCTAGTATGTTTTATCTGCTCCTACCAGACTGTCCCTCAGGTTTCTAGCATGTTTATCTGCTCCTACCAGACTGTCCCTCAGGTTTCTAGTATGTTTATCTGCTCCTACCAGACTGTCCCTCAGGTTTCTAGCATGTTTATCTGCTCCTACCAGACTGTCCCTCAGGTTTCTAGTATGTTTATCTGCTCCTACCAGGCTGTCCCTCAGGTTTCTAGCATGTTTATCTGCTCCTACCAGGCTGTCCCTCAGGTTTCTAGCATGTTTATCTGCTCCTACCAGGCTGTCCCTCAGGTTTCTAGTATGTTTAAAAGAGAATCCAGAGATATTCTGAAAAGCCCGGCCCACAGAGGGATACCAGCCCTAAATAGAAGTCAGAGATCAACTCCTCCCCTGTTCATTCCACCCCCCCTTCCATTGTTACTGTGTGTATAAACACATTTTGAACAATGGCTTTCTAAAATGCTGTGGTGCTGACTAACACAATAGGAAAGGTTGTGGTAGATGTGGGCCATCACAGGTGAGGTCACAGCTCTTTCACTCTAAACATTCATATCAATGACTCACCTTGAAATGGACCATCAATACCAGAGTTCTACAAGACTATTTACATAATCAGCTGGACATTTTAACAGTCTGACCCTCATTATAGTCCTGGGAATATATTGTTTATCTGGCTACTGTTTAAAATGTTAACCTTTTAGCATTTATGGCACAAATCCATTGCAAGTCAATGGTACGTATACAGTCACAGTGAAAGCCTACACACCTCTACATTTTGCTTTTTAAAATCTTAATAGGCATTAAATATTGTTGTCCTGCTGACCTACACAACCTACTCCACATTTTCAAAGTGTAAGAAACTTGTAGAACAGTTTTCCTTATAAAGATATCCAGTAGTTTTGATGACATATTTCCCAATGAAACAGTTCTACAGCAACTTGACATGTGTGTTGTGGCTTGTAACTAGCTAGCTAGTGGTTTAAGAGATGGTTTGAATCCTAATCAACCCATCCAATGTGAGTACATGTTGACTGAAGTACAGTAGATGAATAAAGGTACAGTACTGTAGCTGGTGACAAAGCTGCGTATATTGAAAAAGCTTGTTAGTGCATAAGGTCAAATTAATCTTTGTGATGATAATTTCAGATCTTTTTCAGCTTCAGACAAACACTAAATATTTCAGTTAAAACATAGTTTAGTTGTATTTAATGATAGAGAAGAGTTTGTGTATGATAGAGACATGTGGTTCTCTCCTGGTGACATCACAGGGTCAGAGAGAACTCCTGACTTTAATCATACCAAAACACTCCAGGCACTCAGCCCATAAGAACCATTCATACTGTCAGATCTAATATGAAGAACTGAATACAACCACAAGAACCATTCATACTGTCAGATCTAATATGAAGAACTGAATACAACCATAACAACCATTCATACTGTCAGATCTAATATGAAAGAACTGAATACAACCATAAGAACCATTAATACTGTCAGATCTAATATGAAGAACTGAATACAACCATAACAACCATTCATACTGTCAGATCTAATATGAAGAACTGAATACAACCATAAGAACCATTCATACTGTCAGATCTAATATGAAGAACTGAATACAACCATAAGAACCATTCATACTGTCAGATCTAATATGAAGAACTGAATATAGAAGAGAAGAAGAGTTTGACCAATTCAAATTCATGTAACTTTATTTTTCATTGGCAGATCAATTAAGTCGGCTTGAATGCAGTTATCCAAACACATTCTTCATCATCAATTACTAAAATAATGAATCTAGTTTTAGAAAACAATTTAATAAACATGTACTCGTTCCATAACTTGTGTATCATTAAAGAAGTAGTCGTTTAGTAGCAAAACATAATTCCCCCCAAACTAATGGTGAAAACTGATCACACCATCTCTAACTGATACATGTTGTATCTACTAACTCATTCCCACAGAAAACTGATCATCACACCATCTCTATCTGATACATGTTGTGTCTACTAACTCATTCCCACAGAAAACTGATCATCACACCATCTCTATCTGATACATGTTGTATCTACTAACTCATTCCCACAGAAAATTGATCATCACACCATCTCTATCTGATACATGTTGTATCTACTAACTCATTCCCACAGAGAACTGCAGAAGGAAGCAGTACCACCCAGTCAACCATCAGACTCCATTGCTTCAATGTGAGAATCCTCAAAGAGGATATTCAACCCTAAAGACAAATCCAAGATCTCAATATCTTTACAGTAGAAGCTAACAAAACACACCAAAACTGACCAGGTGAATACTGATCAGTAAAGTAGAGAGGCTAACATTCTATAACGCTCCCTTTCTTCTGCACAGTTCTCTCACAGTGAGAAACTATAGGATTACAATAGAGTGTTCTACACTTTCTTCATTTGATCCAATTCACTGTTACCACTTCCTTTATCAGATGAGAATCTTCCTGCTGTTGGTCTCTGGATGTAGAGAATGTCTCAACATGGTCTCCTATGTGAACAACATCAGAAGAACCAGAAAGTTTTAAAAATTATTCTTATTGTAATTTCTGCCCGCCATCAAACTAATTTTATTCTTCAGTTGCACTTTCAGGAACTTCTATCAGCAGACAGCACTCTGACTGATGTGGAGCTACTTTTCCCTGGTACTTTTCTCGTGTAGCCTCATTTCTCCAGTAAAATGCAAGATTCACTTCAAGCAACACATTAGATTAGGAAATGTAGCTGGCTACATTCTTTCTATGATAAACACTAGAAATATAATGACCATGCATCGTTTTAGCAAAAAAAGACCTTTTTCATTGTAAGCTCATTTACTTGTGTGACTGCTATCCAATTAGTGTTGCAGTTCTGCTGTTATCTGATGAACATGAAGCTATTTTCTGCTGAATGTGTGGCACTAATGTATTTTCTGTGAAGGAAAACTAGTAGAAATTAAAACACTTGACTTTCAATATAAAATATTTTTTTCCTCTTTGAAAAGCATTGAAGAGAACTGTAATTATCAGTGTTCAGGCTGAATTAATTGGAATGGAATAAAACACATGCTGACAATACTGGTATCAAACCATGCAGGTTTCAGTACTATGAAATAACATCTACCTTCTCATTGAAACAGTTCTACTGCAACGTTTCATGCACAGTGGGAAGTTGGAATGAATAGCACAGGCGTTGTTGTGCAGTTTCTCAGGGATGTGTGATGTCACAATTACAGAATTCAACCTAGCATAGACTGGGTCATAACTTATGAAGATATTATAGATAAATACAACCTGCTCTTACACCGATTAACAGATCTCCCAATCTTCCCCTCCATCTTGAATGTTGACATTCTGCTCCATTGTTTGACTGCAGTCTTCCAGCTTCACTGATTCCATCTCTGGCTCCTGCTGTGCAAACTGGGCTCCACTGTCACAATCAGGACCCAGTGACTGTAGGTTTGGACTGAGTGTGGAAGGAGAGAGGCAGGCTGGGTTTGTCCTCACTGTTGATGTCATCTCATAAAATAAGTGTGAGAGAACTGTGAGAGAACTGCAGAGGAAAGGGAGTGTTCTAGAATGTTACCCTCTCTTTACTGATCAGTGTCACCTTGTCAGTTTGTGTCTCTAATGTCTTTTTAGTTATATGTTGGACCCCAGTAAGACAAGCTTTCTCCTTTGTCGTCAGCTAATGGGGATCCTAATAAATCAAATACAAAGTTTGAAAAATCCATCTATTGGTTCTCCATATCGGTGCTGTTCACTAGAAACATTGGAGTGTGATGGTTGACTGGGTGGTACTGCTTCCCTCTGCAGTTTTCTGTGGGAATGAGCTGTGTTGTGGAAAATTGCAAGATTATGTTATAATGCTTGTATTGCATTATAATGGTTGTTTTATTCGACAGAATAGAGTATTCTGTTAACTATTGTGTGTGTGTTCCACTGAGGATGGGCCTCTATCAGATAACACTGACAGAGGAGATTTACGATGTCTTTGGTTGATAAAACCTAAAGAGCATTCCAGATAACATGAGGTAATGGTTCTGTGCTATGAAGTACCAGGAACGAAATTAGAACCTCGTCTTAGGGACCAAACTGAACGATAATTTATAGCGAATGCTATCTGGCTAAGGGATACTCCTTTCTCAAGTAAAAGTTTTTCTTTGTGAACTGTTCCTAAGATCTGTGGTTCGTCATGTAAGTTGAGAGGGGTGTATCTTTGCTATCAAAGATCTTTATACTTTTCTGTTGGTACTTTAAATGGTTCATTAGAGATGGTGCATCATTGAAAGTAAAATTGCTATTGCAAAGCTCTTATTATTAAAGCTGTAGTTTAAGTATAACTCTGACTGGTGTGTGAAGTTTGTAACTCTCCTCATTTGGTAAAGCAGAAATACCACCACCACAGCTGGTAGATACAACACGTATCAGATAGAGATTGTGTGATCAGTTTTCTGTGGGAATGAGTTAGTAGATACAACATGTATCAGATAGAGATGGTGTGATGATCAGTTTTCACCATTAGTTTGGGTAGATACATATTTTACGACAGACTTTTGTTTATTGATGCACAGGCTATGAAATGACTACATGTTTATTAAATTGTGTTTTAAAACTAAATGTGTTATTTTAGTCATTGATGAGGAATGTGTTCGGATAACTCCATTGAGCTTAATTGATCTGAAAATTTAAAATAAAGTTAGAATTGAATTAATTAATTTGTGCTGCTCAATCTCATCTCTATCATTAAATACTAAAAAAAGTTTTAAGCAAAATAATTCCTGTTTGTATGACGCTGAAACGAACAGGAAATGTAAATGAGCATTACATTTGACCTCAGCACTGACATGGTTTTTCATCAGCTTTGAGACCAGATACAGTACTGCAGCTTTATTGATCTACTGAATGTCTTTGTTTACTTCATGGAATTCTAAAGAATATATATTTATCTACTCAAAACATGTCACTACATCTCTACACATCACCACGGTGACAAGCCCATTCGTTAGCCACCAGTAATGTCTACAACGCATACAAATAGATGTTTATCAGTATAAAGTGCTTGTGTTTTCTTATTAAATAAGTGTTTTATAGGTACCAAAGTCCAGAAACAGTATTACTCCTGCAATTCAATAATGACCCAGTTACTATTGGAGAATGGAACCAGAGAGGAAGCTTGTGTTACCTTTCTCACACCACTACAGTATTCATTTCAACAGACCTTTTCCACACCCCTTTGATAGAGTTCAATATACACCCAAGACTATATAGAGGATCAGGATGTTGTAATGCCCAGTTGATTATGTAAATAGTCTTCTAGAACTCTGGTGGTGATGGTCCATTTGAGGGTGAGTCATTGATATGAATGTTTAGAGTGAAAGAACTGTGAACTCACCTGTGATGGCCCACGTCTACCACAACCTTTCCTATTGTGTTAGTAAGCACCACAGCATTTTAGGAAGCCATTGTTGAAAATGTGTTCATACATACAGTACAATGGGAGGGGGTGGGGCTTCCACAGGGGCAGACCAGACTTCTATTTAGGACTGGGATCCTATCCAGAGTTGACAGTTAGGACAAACCCAGCCTGCCTCTCTCCTTCCACACTCCAAACCTACAGTCACTGGGTCCAAGGTGGACATTTGTAATGTAATTACAGTTCCTTTAGAGTTCATTTGGAGTTACATTTAGTTAGAGATGAATTTTTTCTAAGCCTGTGCTATAAATAAACATTTTATATTCCTAGGTCTAGTACAATGGAAAACATGTTTTTTGGTCACTACCATTCCACGAAAATACAAAGCTGTATTTTTTTCATTGTACTACAATCCTACATTTTTGTAAGGGCTGTTCTTCACATCAGAGTGCTGCTGCAGGTTCTTTGCCTCTCTTGACCATGTCGGGTGGGCCGGGCACAACGCACAAAGCTCAATGCGCGCTCTCCACTTCCCTCTGGTAGCCTGATAATACATCACTCCTGATAGACACCAGCTAAAACTCTTGCAGAAATGTAGCAGCCTGTACATCTAATCATTAGCGATCTGACATGCTGTATTACATGGAAACTGTAGGCTACTAACAACAGCAGCTACATAGTCTAGTTTACTATGGTACTGTCCCTCTGGCCAGGGTAAACAAAGCAGTAATGTTGTGTATTGTATATACAGTATTACACTTCAAACAGTTTATTTCATTTAAATTATACACAAGAGAAGAGGTTGCCCAGCATAAACTCATGTACAAACATTTTTCGTTACATTCTTGTCATTTAGCAGATGCTCTTATCCAGAGAGACTTACAGGACAAAATAAAGGGTTAATTGCCTTGCTCAGGGGCACAATGGCAGATTGGTCCAGAGCCGATTAGGTGAACAGCGACCTTTCAGTTACTGGCCTAACACTCTTAACTGCTCGGCTACCTGCCGCCAGATCAATTAACTTCAATACATTTATACTAATACACTCATCAACAATGACTAAAATAATGAATCTAGTATTAAAATACAATTTAATAAACACAAGTAGTCGATTCATAGCCTGTTAATCATTAAACAAAAGTTGTTCAGTAATATAAAATAATCCACCCAAACTAATGCTGAAAACAGATCATCACACCATCTTTATCTGATATACACTGAGTGTACAAAACATTAGGAACACCTTCCTAATAGAGTTGCACCCCCTTTGTCCTCAGAACAACCTGAATTCATCAGACATGGACTGTCCAAGGTGTTGTGTGTTCCACAGGGACGCTGGTCCATGTTGACTCCAATGCTTCCTGCAATTGTGCCAAGTTGGCTGGGAGTGGATCTACTCCGAATAGCTCGTTCCATCTCCTCCCACAGATGGACAATTGGATTGAGATCTGATGACTTGGCAGGCCACTGCAGTGAGCTGAATTCACTGTAATGTTCTTGGAACCATTCGTGGACAAGCCTTGTGGAATGGGGCATAATACTGCTGAAAACATCCCTTTGCGGATGGATACACTGCTGCCATGAAGGGATGCACCTGATCGGCAATGATGTTAAGACATCCTGTTGTATTCAAGCATTGCTCAACTTTTATAAAGGGGCCCAATGTGTGCCCTGAAAACACATCCCAACCATCACACCACCAGCCTGCAATGCTGACACAGCATGGATGCATGCAGTGGTGTAAAGTACTGAAGTAAAAATTATTTAAACTACTTTAGTAGTTTTGGGGGGGTTCTGTACTTTACTATTTATATTGTTGACAACTTTTATTTCACTAAATTCCTAAAGAAAATGTACTTTTTACTCCATACATTTTCCCTGACACACAAAAGTACTCGTTACATTCTTTATGATTAGCAGGACAGAAAGTGGTCCAATTCACACACTTATCAAGATAACATCCCTGGTCATCCCTACTGCCTCTGATCTGGCGGACCCACCAAACACAAATGCTTCATTTGTAAATTATGTCTGAGTGTTGGAATCTGCCCCTGGCTATCCGTAATATATAAAAAACAAGACAATTGTGCCATCTGGTTTGCTTAATTTTAAGAAATTATTCATATTTTTACTTTTGATACTTAAGTATATTTACAACCAAATACTTTTACTCAAGTAGTATTTTAGTGGGTGACTTTCACTTGAGTCATTTTCTATTAAGGTATGATTACTTTTACTCAAGTATGACAGTTAGGTACTTTTCCCACCACTGGATGCATGTACTTGTGGTTTCCTAAATACCTTAGCCCTCCTATCAGCGTGAAACAGCAGGAACCGGGATTCATCAGACCAGGCAATAGTTTTCCAATTTTCTAGTGTCCAGTGTCCAGTGTTTTCATTCCTTCTGTCATGGAAAGAGCAGGTGCCCTTAATATGCCCTTAATGTTTTGTTTTACAATAGATTTGATCCAATTCAATGTTGCCAATTATTTAATGACATGAAAATGAAGTGGAGTGACTAATCTTAGCTGGTCTGAGAGAACTGATGAGGCTTCTCTCCTTTATGTATACATTGGTGTCTTTTAAAATGGCACAATCTGTAGAATCTCTTCTCACAGTCAGTGCAGTGATAAGGCTTCTCTCAAGTGTGTATCAGTTGGTGTGTCTTTACATTTCCCAATCGGGAGAAACTCTTGCCACATTAAGAGCAGGAGTAAGGCTTCTCTCCTGTGTGTGTTCTCTGATGAACTGTTAGCATAGTTGATGTTGTGAAGCATTTTACACAATCAGAGCAGGATTAAGGCTTCACTCCTGTATGTATACGTTCATGTCTTTTTAAGTTGTCCAGTTTAGAGAAACTCTTTACACAGTCAGAGCAGGAGTAAGGCTTCACTCCTGTATGTACACGTTCATGTCTTTTTAAGTTGTCCAGTTGAGAGAAACTCTTTCCACAGTCAGAGCAGGAGTACGGCTTCACTCCTGTATGTATACGTTCATGTGTTTTTAAGTGACCCAGTTGAGAGAAACTTTTTCCGCAGTCAGAGCAGGAGTAAGGCTTCAGTCCTGTGTGTATACGTTCATGTGTTTTTAAGTCCCCCAGTTGAGAGAACCTCTTTCCACAGTCAGAGCAGGAGTAAGGCTTCTCTCCTGTGTGTGTTCTCTGATGAACCTTTTGCTCAGTTGATGTTTTGAAGCATTTTTCACAGTCAGAGCAGGAGTAAGGCTTCTCTCCTGTATGTACACGTTCATGTGTTTTAAAGTCGCCCAGTTGAGAGAAACTCTTTCCACAGTCAGAGCAGGAGTAAGGCTTCTCTCCTGTGTGTGTTCTCTGATGAACCTTTTGCTCAGTTGATGTTTTGAAGCATTTTTCACAGTCAGAGCATGAGTAAGGCTTCTCTCCTGTATGTATACGTTCATGTATTTTTAAGTCGCCCAGTTGAGCGAAACTCTTTCCACAGTCAGAGCAGGAGTAAGGCTTCTCTCCTGTGTGTATACGTTCGTGTCTTTTTAAGGTGCCCATTTGAGAGAAACTCGCCCCACAGTCAGAGCAGGAGTGAGGCTTCTCTCCTCTGTGCACTCTCTGATGAACTGTCAGAGCCTTTGATGTTGTAAAATTCTTCCCACAGTCAGTACAGGAATACAGATTCTCTCCTGTGTGTATTTTTACATGTAACTTTAGCTTTGATAGAATTGAAAAATTCTCCTCACAATGTGGGCAGTGGTGAGACCTCTTAGCTCTGTGATCTTCCTGCTGTTGCTCTCTGGATGTAGAGAATGTCTCAACATGGTCTCCTGTGTGAACAACATCAGAAGAACCAGTCAGTTGTGTGATATACACTACAGGTCAAAAGTTTTAGAACACCTACTCATTCAAGGGTTTTTCTTTATTTTTACTATTTTCTACATTGTAGAATAATAGTTTAGAAATCAAAACTATGAAATAACACACATGGAATCATGTAGTAACCAAAAAAAAGTGTTAAAGAAATCTAAATATATTATATTTGAGATTCTTCAAATAGCCACCCTTTGCCTTGATGACAGCATTGCACAATCTTGGCATTCTCTTACCTTGAGAAAGAGATATCCCAATCTTATCGTCTTCATCTTTAATGTTGACATTCAGCTCCATTGTTTGACTGCAGTCTTCCAGCTTCACTGATGCCATCTCTGGATCCTGCAGTGTAAACTGGGCTCCACTGTCACAATCAGGACCCAGTGACTGTAGGTTTGAACTCACTGTGGAAGGAGAGAGGCAGGCTGAGTCTGTCCTCACTGTTGATGTTACAAACCTCAGACTTAATCTGAGTCGGCCTGAAGTAATAAAGAGAAACAGACACAAAAGTTAGTATTGACAGGTCTGGCACTTTCGTTATTCTCAAAAAATACTTATTGTTAAATTATCTATTTCAGTGCTTGACTTGGACTGAAATAGGTGCCAGGACTCATTTCTAGGTGCAGGAGCTCCAAAATACTGTTAATATTCTGTTCAAGTTAAGCACTGATCTCATTTCAATAGAACAGGTAGAATAGAACAAAACACGAATTCCTTAAAATTAGACAAAGTACCTGCTTTAAATTAGTCTACACAACGGAAATGCACTTAACCTCTAGTAGATTTCACCAAATTCATATAAATGACTCAAAAATCATTTAGTACAATGTTGCAGTATGTTTTAGGCAGCACTATGTACTATTTTCCTGAATAACCTTGTCTTTGCTGTATTTCACATCTAAAACCAATTGTATTTCCGTTCACACCATAGTAACATTTATAGATAAAGATAGAAACAACTGAATGTGTCTGAATATTAGTACACATGTAGAAACGGATAATCATTACATTCAGCTTCAAAACTGTAGTGCAACCGTGAAATTGTCTCTGCACCAGCACTGAAGTCTGTTGACGCAGACAGAGTGGGCGCCAGCATTTTACCAGCTTGTGAATTTTACACAAAACCAATAACATGCTAAACAAACTCAGAAATCTTAAATAAATTGATTCTTTATTAAATTACCTTGAAGAAATTATGTACATCTATTCAGACAAACCCAAAGTATCTAATGTTAGCTATGTGACTTGTAAAATTGTTTATTACATTCTTCACTCAGTATGACACAACATAACACATCAAACCTTTACCAAATGTGATAATACCTTAACAAATGTTACCTAGCATGGTATGACATGTTCTTTTGATATTAGAACGTTTAAACGTGCTATTACATACCTGTAGTAAATAGCAACCAACACAAAGGTTCTTGACATCACAGATCTGCCGCTTTCTTTATTCTGAAGAATGGTGCGTGCCTGTCTGGAACTTCCTGTTCCCCCACTACCACAGTGCAGCCACAGATTGAACAATGAG
Source organism: Salvelinus alpinus (assembly GCF_045679555.1). Lineage (NCBI taxonomy): Eukaryota > Metazoa > Chordata > Actinopteri > Salmoniformes > Salmonidae > Salvelinus > Salvelinus alpinus. The sequence continues at coordinate 72,108,028 of NC_092095.1, forward strand.
ACAGATGTTTCACCCGATGTATAAATGTGAGGCATCCGCTTAGCGTTTCCACTCACTACCAAATATGGTAGTGAGAGGAAGCCCACTGGCCGGCAGTGGGAGAAGATGGAACGAGATGGATTTTGACCGACATTCTGCAAATGTTGTAATCTATGAAACATCTGATCTTAATACAGTTTTCTGTTCCCAGAACTAAAATCTGTTATGAACAGAGTGGACTAAGATTTGTAGACTTTTCCCTTTGCAAAAGTTTTAAATAATCACGTTATTTAGAAGGAACGCTGAGGCGAATTGAGTTATTGCACACGAGTTCTTCACAGAGGACTTCCCTAACAGAAATATGCAGATGTGCGCTAGAAGGCGCCAAAACGATCTCGCTAGCTCGTGCTTGGCTCTGCCCACTATGACTCATCTTTTCCCATTGGAAACGACCGGCTGTGGTCTATCTTGGTTTGGTGGATACTTGGGATGGCCCTACCCTGTTATATGAGAAGGGCGGTGCTGAATTTCAGCTGGATCCTCCAGCACCTGTTTTTTTGTCTTTCGTTCCGGAACCCATTTGCCAGAATCAGGTAGCCTACCTCTTGTAGCATGAAAAATAATTTCCACTGTTAGCAAAGTAAACATCCTAATTAAAGGAGAGTAATTACATTTGGACAAGCTGTGGTACACGTCGTACCAGACATGTTCAAAGGGTGATATGTCTGGTGAGTATGCAGGCCATGGAAGAATTGGGACATTTTCTGCATTTTCAAATGTGTACAGATCCTTGCGACATGGGGCAGTGTATTGTCATGCTGAAACATGAGGTGATGGCGGCGGATGAATGGCAGGACAATGGTCCTCAGAATCTTATCATGGTTTCTCTGTGCATTCAAATTCCCATCATTAAATGCAATTGTGTTCATCGTCTGTAGCTTATGCCTGCCCATACCATAACCCCGATATCACCACGGGGCACTCTGTTCACAACATTGACATCAGCAAACCGCACACAACTCCATACTGGTGGTCTACAGTTGTGAGGCTGTTTGGGCATACTGTCAAATTCTCTAAAACAACATTGAAGGAGGCTTATGGTAGATAAATTAATATTACATTCTCTGGCAACAGTAGTCCTTGCCGTCTTGGAGGCCCAAAAACTTCTCAGCTGCAGATATAACGATGTCCAGCTTCTTGGACTTCTTGTGCAGTACAATTCATAACTGTGGTTATAAATACTAAAATATCCATCTTCTTCACAATAAGTGTATCCAGATCACTTGATTGACGTACAACATTTGCAACTGGTTGTGGTGCATCCACCACCATATCTGCTTCAGAACTGTGGCCTCTTGCCCCTTCAACTCTCTTCACTGTCTCCACATAGGAGATTTGCTGTACTGCCCTGATCCTAGACACCTCAACCTCTTTCACCCTCTCACACTCTGGGAATTCGAGAATATGACCCCCATCACAGTTGCAAAATGTTACATTCACATACTTTCAATAACATATTCCTAGCCTGATACCACAACACAGGGTCTTTAGCTTGTAGCTACTGATGGATTATGGGTACTAACTCCTAAACTAGGGATAGGGTTAATTATCAGGTATCTTATTGAAATATTGAGTGTTTAGGTTTAGAGGGGCTACACCAGAAGTTAATGGTTATCTGTAGGAAGAAGGTATATAGTGTGTGCAATTAAGCTTGGAATGTGCTGAGTGAAGGGAAAGCAATCACGTGGCAGGCATTGATAAGGGGAGAGAGACATGGATTAGTGATGAAGGGGGTCGAGGTCAGGTCACATTAAGGGAGAAAGACACGTTTATGGCTGTATCACTTAGTTTCCTGCCTAGCAGTTAAGATACAATGCTTGTTCAGATGTGTAAGAGGAGACTCAGCCTGGGAGAAAGGGTTAAATATGGAAGGTGAACCTTCTCCCCAGTATGAGTTCCTAAGCACTCTGGGGGCCTCCCGAGTGGCGCAGTGGTCTGCTCCAGAGTGCTTAGGAACTCATACTGGGGAGAAGGTTCACCTTCCAACAGGACAGCGACCCTAAGCACACAGCCAAGACAATGCAGGAGTGGCTCCGGGACAAGTCTCTGAATGTTCTTGAGTGGCCCAGCCAGAGCCCAGACTTGAACCTGATTGAACATCTCTGGAGAGACCAGAAAATAGCTGTGTGGCGACAATCCTCATCTAACCTGACAGAGCTTGAGAGGATCTGCAGAGAATGGGAGAAACTCCTCAAATACAGGTGTGCCAAGCTTGTAGTGTCATACCCAAGAACACTCAAGGCTGTAATCACTGCCAAATCTTGCTTCAACAAAGTACTAAGTAAAGGGTCTGAATACTTATGTAAATGTAATATAACATTTTTTACTCTTATTCTGAAGCCTGATAAATCCCCAACAAAATGTGAAAGTTACAGACCGATTTCTCTTCTGAACTCCCACTCAAGAATTAGTGCTAAAGCCTTGGCCAAGAGATTGGATAAACTGCTCCCATATCTAATACACCAAGACCAAAATGACTACATGAAAAACCCTCAAGGTTTTCACAATGTGAGGAGAGTACTAAACATAATGTGTGTTATGGGAGAGGTCACATGACATCATTATATGGGAAAATGGTAGCTACTCATGAAGACAACTCTGATAGTAAGAGACTTCAGTGGATACAAGATATGCAGGAAGATATTTCAGCAGAGGACTGGGGTATGATATGCTGTAGAGCTCAGATACAGACAATAAACACCCCCCTGAGATTGTTGCAATACAATTGGATAATGAGAACATGTATCACCCTTGTTAAGCCCCACAAAGTTGACCCCAATACCTCAGACCTGTGTGTTAAATGTAACATGCATTTAGGCACCTTGTATCATTGCCTGGAGGAATGTGCTGAGATACAAACGTTTTGGAGCTCAGTACTGCGCTATATCTCTGAGATGACCTCTACCCCAATACCACTAATCCCTAAACTATGCCTCCTAAATCTTTACCCAGAGAATCTCTTTACATAGGAGAGGAAAGAAAATGGTTGACCTCTGGCTATTACAAGCTAGACGTTCAATTGCTCTCCACTGGAAGTATGTCAGTTGCCCCTCACTTGGTCATTGGATAAAATAATTAACTTCAAGTCTGGCTCTTGAAAATTGTACTTATATAGTGAAAAAGAAAGCCCCAGAGTTTCATAATATTTGGGATCTGTTTTGTGAGCTTAACAAACCAGTGATATTGTAGAAGCCAGTGATATTGGTACTGTAAAACTGTATATTCTCTATTTTTATGTGAATTTTGGCTGTAGTCTAAGCGTAATCTGCATTATCTGCGACTGCACATTATACCTTTTATTTATTTTTATTATTGGAAATGTTCTGGTAGCCTTCCCCAGATCTGTGCCTCAACATAATCCTTTCATGGAGCTCTACGGACAATTCCTTCGACCTCATGGCTTGGTTTTTACTCTGACATGCAGTCAAATGTGGGACATTATATAGACAGGTGTGTACCTTTCTAAATCATGTCCAATCAATGTAATTCACCACAGGTGGACTCTCAATCAAGTTGTAGAAACATCTCAAGGTTGATCAATGGAAACAGGATGCACCTGAACTCAATGTCAAGTCTCTTTTTTTATTTAACCTTTATTTAACCAGGTAGGCAAATTGAGAACACGTTCTCATTTACAATTGCGACCTGGCCAAGATAAAGCAAAGCAGTTCGACACATACAACAACACATAGTTACACATGGAGTAAAACAAACATATAGTCAATGATACAGTGAAAAAAAAATACGTCTATATACAATGTGAGCAAGTGAGGTGAGATAAGGGAGGTGAAGGCAAACAAATATATGTATAAATAAATAAAAATATAAAAAGGCCATGGTGGCGAAGTAAATACAACACAGCAAGTAAAATAAAACTTAAAACACTGGAATGGTTGGTTTGCAGTGGAAGAAAGCGCAAAGTAGAGACAGAAATAATGGGGTGCAAAGGAGCAAAATAAATAAATAAATACAGTAGGTAAAGAGGTAGTTGTTTGGGCTAAATTATAGATGGGCTATGTACAGGTGCAGTAATCTATGAGCTGCTCTGACAGCTGGTGCTTAAAGCTAGTGAGGGAGATAAGTGTTTCCAGTTTCAGAGATTTTTGTAGTTCGTTCCAGTCATTGGCAGCAGAGAACTGGAAGGAGAGGCGGCCAAAGGAAGAATTGGTTTTGGGGGTGACCAGAGAGATAAACCTGCTGGAGCGCGTGCTACAGGTAGGTTTTGCTATGGTGACCAGCGAGCTGAGATAAGGGGGGACTTTACCTAGCAGGGTCTTGTAGATGACCTGGAACCAGTGGGTTTGGCGACGAGTATGAAGCGAGGGCCAGCCAACGAGAGTGTACAGGTCGCAGTGGTGGGTAGTATATGGGGCTTTGGTGACAAAACGGATGGCACTGTGATAGACTGCATCCAATTTATTGAGTAGGGTTTTGGAGGCTATTTTGTAAATGACATCACCGAAGTCGAGGATTGGTAGGATGGTCAGTTTTACAAGGGTATGTTTGGCAGCATGAGTGAAGGATGCTTTGTTGCGGAATAGGAAGCCAATTCTAGATTTAACTTTGGATTGGAGATGTTTGATGTGAGTCTGGAAGGAGAGTTTACAGTCTAACCAGACACCTAGGTATTTGTAGTTGTCCACATATTCTAGGTCAGAGCCGTCCAGAGTAGTGATGTTGGACAGGCGGGCAGGTGCAGGCAGCGATCGGTTGAAGAGCATGCATTTAGTTTTACTTGTATTTAAGAGCAATTGGAGGCCACGGAAGGAGAGTTGTATGGCATTGAAGCTCGCCTGGAGGGTTGTTAACACAGTGTCAAAAGAAGGGCCAGAAGTATACAGAATAGTGTCGTCTGCGTAGAGGTGGATCAGAGAATCACCAGCAGCAAGAGCGACATCATTGATGTATACAGAGAAGAGAGTCGGTCCAAGAATTGAACCCTGTGGCACCCCCATGGAGACTGCCAGAGGCCCGGACAACAGACCCTCCGATTTGACACACTGAACTCGATCAGAGAAGTAGTTGGTGAACCAGGCGAGGCAATCATTAGAGAAACCAAGGCTGTCGAGTCTGCCGATGAGGATGTGGTGATTGACAGAGTCAAAAGCCTTGGCCAGGTCAATGAATACGGCTGCACAGTATTGTTTCCTATCGATGGCGGTTAAGATATCGTTTATGACCTTGAGCGTGGCTGAGGTGCACCCATGACCAGCTCTGAAACCAGATTGCATAGCGGAGAAGGTATGGTGGGATTCGAAATGGTTGGTAATCTGTTTGTTGACTTGGCTTTCGAAGACCTTAGAAAGGCAGGGTAGGATAGATATAGGTCTGTAGCTGTTAGGGTCAAGAGTGTCCCCCCCTTTGAAGAGGGGGATAACCGCAGCTGCTTTCCAATCTTTGGGAATCTCAGACGACACGAAAGAGAGGTTGAAAAGGCTAGTAATAGGGGTGGCAACAATTTCAGCAGATAGTTTTAGAAAGAAAGGGTCCAGATTATCTAGCCCGGCTGATTTGTAAGGGTCCAGATTTTGCAGCTCTTTTAGAACATCAGCTGACTGTATTTGGGAGAAAGAGAAATGGGGAAGGCTTGGGCGAGTAGCAGAGGGGAGGGCAGTGCTGTTGTCCGGGGTAGGGGTAGCCAGGTGGAAAGCATGGCCAGCCGTAGAAAAATGCTTATTGAAATTCTCAATTATAGTGGATTTGTCGGTGGTGACAGTGTTTCCTATCTTCAGAGCAGTTGGAAGCTGGGAGGAGGTGTTCTTATTCTCCATGGACTTTACAGTGTCCCAGAACTTTTTTGAATTTGTGTTGCAGGAAGCAAATTTCTGCCTGAAAAAGCTAGCCTTGGCTTTTCTAACTGCCTGTGTATACTGGTTTCTAGCTTCCCTGAAAAGTTGCATATCACGGGGGCTGTTCGATGCTAATGCAGAACGCCATAGGATGTTTTTCTGTTGGTTAAGGGCAGTCAGGTCAGGAGAGAACCAAGGGCTATATCTGTTCCTGGTTCTAAATTTCTTGAATGGGGCATGCTTATTCAAGATGGTGAGGAAGGCATTTTTTTAAAATGTCCAGGCATCCTCTACTGACGGGATGAGATCAATATCCTTCCAGGATACCTCGGCCAGGTCGATTAGAAAGGCCTGCTCGCTGAAGTGTTTCAGGGAGCGTTTGACAGTGATGAGTGGAGGTCGTTTGACCGCTGACCCATTACGGATGCAGGCAATGAGGCAGTGATCGCTGAGATCTTGGTTGAAAACAGCAGAGGTGTATTTGGAGGGCAAGTTTGTTAGGATGATATCTATGAGGGTACCCGTGTTTACGGAATTGGGGTGGTACCTGGTAGGTTCATTGATAATTTGTGTGAGATTGAGGGCATCAAGCTTAGATTGTAGGGTGGCTGGGGTGTTAAGCATGTTAAAATTTAGGTCGCCTAGCAGCACGAGCTCTGAAGATAGATGGGGGGCAATCAGTTCACATATAGTGTCCAGAGCACAGCTGGGGGCAGAGGGTGGTCTATAGCAGGCGGCAACGGTGAGAGACTTGTTTTTAGAGAGGTGGATTTTTAAAAGTAGAAGTTCAAATTGTTTGGGAACAGACCTGGATAGTAAAACAGAACTCTGCAGGCAATCTTTGCAATAGATTGCAACACCGCCCCCTTTGGCCGTTCTATCTTGTCTGAAAATCTTGTAGTTGGGGATGAAAATGTCAGAATTTTTGGTGGTCTTTCTAAGCCAGGATTCAGACACGGCTAAAACATCCGGGTTGGCAGAGTGTGCTAAAGCAGTGAACAAAACAAACTTAGGGAGGAGGCTTCTAATGTTAACATGCATGAAGCCAAGGCTATTACGGTTACAGAAGTCATCAAAAGAGAGCGCCTGGGGAATAGGAGTGGAGCTAGGTACTGCAGGGCCTGGATTCACCTCTACATCACCAGAGGAACAGAGGAGGAGTAGGATAAGGGTACGGCTAAAAGCTATGAGAATTGGTCGTCTAGAACTTCTAGAGCAGAGTAAAAGGAAGTTTCTGGGGGCGATAAAATAGCTTAAAGGAATAATGTACAGACAAAGGTATGGTAGGATGTGAATACAGTGGAGGTAAACCTAGGTATTGAGTGATGATGAGAGAGATATTGTCTCTAGAAACATCATTGAAACCAGGTGATGTCATCGCATATGTGGGTGGTGGAACTGTGAGGTTGGATATGGTATAGTGGTCAGGGCTAGAGGCTCTACAGTGAAATAAGCCAATAAACACTAACCAGAACAGCAATGGACAAGGCATATTTACATTAAGGAGAGGCATGCTTAATCGAGTGATCAATAAGGGTCCAGTGAGTAGAGGTTGGTTGGGGTCACGGCGATCCAGACAGCTGGCCGGGTAGATGGCTATCGGTAGCAAGATAGCATAGTATGGAAGTCTATTTGTAGATGTCTCGTGCGTTTCCGTCGGTAGGTTAGTGGGGTTCCGTGTGGTAGAGGGGATCAATCCAAATTGGCAAAATAGATATAGTGACCCAAGAAAAAAATGAATAAAAAAAAAATAATAATAATAATAATAATAATAATTGTCCGATATACTTATTCAGATAGCAGCCGATAAGACAGCTAACGGTTAGCGGGCCCCAGATGAGCGTTCAGGTAACGTCGGGACGGAGGTGCCAGTTGGATAACTCCCTCGGGCAGATAACGTCGGCAGTCAGTCGTGAAGGCCCGGTGGGGCTCCGTATCTGCAGCAACAACAAAACAACAAAAAAACGGGTCCGGATAGGTGGCTGTAGCCCAGGAATGGCTGATGGAACTCCTCAGCTGGCTAGCTCCGGAATGATTTGAGTTTGCTCCGGGATCGACGTAAGCCAGTAGTCACACGGTTTGCAGCTAGCTAGCTGTGTAGTGCCGGTAGATTATCGAGCTAAAGGAATAGCTGATGACCACAAAACGTGGGCAGCTGAAACACCAACGCTAGCCAGCAGACCGGCTAATTTCTGGGCAGCTACAGATTAGCTTCTGGCTAGCTATCGGATAGCTTCTGGTTAGCTTTCTGGCTAGCTTCTGAATTAGCCCCTGGCTAGCTTCCACGGTGGTTTTTCAGATTTGAGGTAAATAATATATTCCGGCGCCGAAAAGAGATGGCCGCCTCGCTTCGCGTTCCTTGGAAAATATGCAGTATTTTGCTTTTTTATGTGTTATTTCTTACATCGGTACCCCAGGTAATCTTAGGTTTCATTACATACAGTCGGGAGGAACTACTGAATATACGATTAACGTCAACTCATCATCGTTCCTACCAGGAATATGACTTTCCCGAAACGGATCCAGTGTTTTGCCTTCCACCCAATACAATGGATCTGATCCCAGCCGGCGACCCTGTGCGACGCCGTAAAAGGGGAAAACGAGGCGGTCTCGTGGTCAGGCTTCGGAGACGGGCACATCGCGCTCCACTCCCTAGCATACTACTCGCCAATGTCCAGTCTCTTGACAATAAGGTTGATGAAATCCGAGCACGGGTAGCATTCCAGAGAGACATCAGGGATTGCAACGTGCTCTGCTTCACGGAAACATGGCTAACTCAAGAGACGCTAACGGAGTCGGTGCAGCCAGCTGGTTTCTTCATGCATCGCGCCGACAGAAACAAACATCTTTCTGGTAAGAAGAGGGGCGGGGGGGTATGCCTTATGATTAACGAGACGTGGTGTGATCATCATAACAACACACAGGAACTCAAGTCATTCTGTTCACCTGATCTAGAACTCCTCACAATCAAATGTCGACCGCATTATCTACCAAGGGAATTCTCTTCAATCATAATCACAGCCGTATATATTCCCCCCCAAGCAGACACATCGATGGCCCTGAACGAACTTTATCTGACTCTTTGTAAACTGGAAACCACACACCCTGAGGCTGCATTCATCGTAGCTGGGGATTTTAACAAGGCTAATCTAAAAACAAAACTCCCTAAATTCTATCAGCATATCGATTGTGCTACCAGGGCTGGGAAAACCCTAGATCATTGTTATACTAATTTCCGCGACGCATATAAGGCCCTCCCCCGCCCCCCTTTCGGAAAAGCTGACCACGACTCCATTTTGTTGATTCCAGCCTACAAACAGAAACTAAAACAACAAGCTCCCGCGCTCAGGTCTGTTCAACGCTGGTCCGACCAATCTGAATCCACGCTTCAAGACTGCTTCGATCACGCGGATTGGAATATGTTCCGCATTGCGTCCAACAACAATATTGACGAATATGCTGATTCGGTGAGCGAGTTCATTAGGAAGTGCATTGACGATGTCGTACCCACAGCAACGATTAAAACATTCCCAAACCAGAAACCGTGGATTGATGGCAGCATTCGCGTGAAACTGAAAGCACGAACCACTGCTTTTAACCAGGGCAAGGTGACCGGAAGCATGACCGAATACAAACAGTGTAGCTATTCTCTCCGCAAGGCAATCAAACAGGCTAAGTCCCAGTACAGAGACAAAATCGAGTCGCAATTCAACAGCTCAGACACAAGAGGTATGTGGCAGGGTCTACAGTCAATCACGGATTACAAAAAGAAAACCAGCCCCGTCGCGGACCAGGATGTCTTGCTCCCAGACAGGCTAAACAACTTTTTTGCCCGCTTTGAGGACAATACAGTGCCACTGACACGGCCCCCTACCAAAACCTGCGGGCTCTCCTTCACTGCAGCCGAGGTGAGTAAAACATTTAAACGTGTTAACCCTCGCAAGGCTGCAGGCCCAGACGGCATTCCCAGCCGCGTCCTCAGAGCATGCGCAGACCAGCTGGCTGGTGTGTTTACGGACATATTCAATCAATCCTTATCCCAGTCTGCTGTTCCCACATGCTTCAAGAGGGCCACCATTGTTCCTGTTCCCAAGAAAGCTAAGGTAACTGAGCTAAACGACTACCGCCCCGTAGCACTCACTTCCGTCATCATGAAGTGCTTTGAGAGACTAGTCAAGGACCATATCACCTCCACCCTACCGGACACCCTAGACCCACTCCAATTTGCTTACCGACCCAATAGGTCCACAGACGACGCAATCGCAACCACACTGCACACTGCCCTAACCCATCTGGACAAGAGGAATACCCATGTGAGAATGCTGTTCATCGATTACAGCTCAGCATTTAACACCATAGTACCCTCCAAACTCGTCATCAAGCTCGAGACCCTGGGTCTCGACCCCGCCCTGTGCAACTGGGTCCTGGACTTCCTGACGGGCCGCCCCCAGGTGGTGAGGGTAGGTAACAACATCTCCACCCCGCTGATCCTCAACACTGGGGCCCCACAAGGGTGCGTTCTGAGCCCTCTCCTGTACTCCCTGTTCACCCACGACTGCGTGGCCATGCACGCCTCAAACTCAATCATCAAGTTTGCGGATGACACTACAGTGGTAGGCTTGATTACCAACAACGACGAGACGGCCTACAGGGAGGAGGTGAGGGCCCTCGGAGTGTGGTGTCAGGAAAATAACCTCACACTCAACGTCAACAAAACAAAGGAGATGATTGTGGACTTCAGGAAACAGCAGAGGGAGCACCCCCCTATCCACATCGACGGGTCAGTAGTGGAGAAGGTGGAAAGTTTTAAGTTCCTCGGTGTACACATCACGGACAAATTGAATTGGTCCACCCACACAGACAGCGTTGTGAAGAAGGCGCAGCAGCGCCTCTTCAACCTCAGGAGGCTGAAGAAATTCGGCTTGTCACCAAAAGCACTCACAAACTTCTACAGATGCACAATCGAGAGCATCCTGTCGGGCTGTATCACCGCCTGGTACGGCAACTGCTCCGCCCACAACCGTAAGGCTCTCCAGAGGGTAGTGAGGTCTGCAGAACGCACCACCGGGGGCAAACTACCTGCCCTCCAGGACACCTACACCACCCGATGTCACAGGAAGGCCATAAAGATCATCAAGGACAACAACCACCCAAGCCACTGCCTGTTCACCCCGCTATCATCCAGAAGGCGAGGTCAGTACAGGTGCATCAAAGCAGGGACCGAGAGACTGAAAAACAGCTTCTATCTCAAGGCCATCAGACTGTTAAACAGCCACCACTAACATTTAGCGGCCGCTGCCAACATACTGACTCAACTCCAGCCACTTTAAAAATGGGAATTGATGGAAATTATGTAAAAATTGTACCACTAGCCACTTTAAACAATGCCACTTAATATAATGTTTACATACCCTACATTACCCATCTCATATGTATATACTGTACTCTATATCATCTACTGCATCTTGCCATCTTATGTAATACATGTACCACTAGCCACTTTAAACTATGCCACTTTATGTTTACATACCCTACAGTACTCATCTCATATGTATATACCGTACTCTATACCATCTACTGCATCTTGCCATGCCGTTCTGTACCACCACTCATTCATATATCTTTATGTACATATTCTTTATCCCTTTACACTTGTGTGTGTGTATAAGGTAGTAGTTGTGGAATTGTTAGGTTAGATTACTTGTTGGTTATTACTGCATTGTCGGAACTAGAAGCACAAGCATTTCGCTACACTCGCATTAACATCTGCTAACCATGTGTATGTGACTAATAAAATTTGATTTGATTTAATACTTTTTTGTAATTGGTGAAGCGGGTTGCAGGAAAGCTTTTGCAGGGAAGCTTTTGTAGTTGAGTTCTTGGATAATAAAATATATAAAAGATATGCGAAGAAAGGTGTAAATATATATATATACAGGACACGACAATACGAAACAGAAATGACGTCTGAACTGCTAAGCCATCTTGGATTATTAATTATTAATTATTAATTAATTCATAGCAAAGGGCCTGAACTTATGTAAATAAGGTATTTATGTTTTTAATAAATGTGCAAACATGTCTAAAAACCTGTGTTCGCTTTGTCATTATGGAGTAGTCTGTGAAGATTGAGGAACTTTTTTTATTTAATCAATTTTAGAATAAGGCTGTAACGTAACAAAATGTGGAAAAAGTCAAGGGGTCTGAATACTTTCCGAATGCACTGTATGTATTCACATAAGTAGGCTGTGCAATACAAAGTGGGAATAAAACTATTCTAAAAGTGGGTAAGAGTTGAAAGCTAAAAAAGGGGGGGGGGTCGTGAAAATTATGACCTATATCATCCTCCACTCACTATCACAAGGGTTAGTAACAACACAGACTCATTTCATAGAACCCTAAAACATTGGCAGTTTGTCTACGTCACTTCTTTAGTCTACTCTCTGAACACTCCAGATAGCCCAGTGAATAAAACAAATGCTGGCAATACTGGTGTCAAACCATGCAAGTCTCAGTAGCATGAAATAACATTAACCTTTTCATTGAAACAGTTCTACTGCAACTTTTCATGCACAGTGGGAAGTTGGAATGAACACAAACTTAATTAGAAAAAAACCTGTGCTTACTAAGAGAAACCGATTTCTCCTCCTCTTCATCTTTAATGTTGACATTCAGCTCCAGTGTTTGACTGCAGTCTTCCAGCTTCACTGATGCCATCTCTGGATCCTGCGGTGCAAACTGGGCTCCACTGTCACAATCAGGACCCAGTGACTGTAGGTTTGGACTCAGTGTGGAAGGAGAGAGGCAGGCTGGGTCTGTCCTCACTGTTGATGTTACCGGCCTCAGACTTAATCTGAGTCGGCCTGTAGTAATAAAGAGAAACAGACACAAAAGTTATTGTCTTGACAGTTCTGTCACTTTCATATTCTCTAAAAATATATTTTTAAGTAAATTGTGTAATTACAATAGATCAGGTAGCTAAGCATTGACTACAAACAACAAAACATTCACATTAAACAAAGTACATACTTTAAATTACACAACATAAGTGCACGTAACCATAACATGACATTTATAAAAAAGAAAACGTCTCCTTTAAGCATTACTTCAAAGTATTTTTACTTAGTTACTTTACACCACTGCCAATTATATTTCCCGTTCACACCATAGTAACAATTATAGATAAAGATTGAAACAACTGAATGTGTCTTAATATTAGTACACATGTAGAACCTGATAATGATTACATTCAGCTTCAAAATAGTAGTGCGACCGTGAAATTGTCTCTCATGCACCTGCACTGCTACCCCATTCAGAGATGCTAACTGCTTTAGTACACCTGCACTGCTACCCCATTCAGAGATGCTAACTGCTTTAGTACACCTGCACTGCTACCCCATTCAGAGATGCTAACTGCTTTAGTACACCTGCACTGCTACCCCATTCAGAGATGCTAACTGCTTTAGTACACCTGCACTGCTACCCCATTCAGAGATGCTAACTGCTTTAGTACACCTGCATTGCTACCCCATTCAGAGATGCTAACTGCTTTAGTACACCTGCACTGCTACCCCATTCAGAGATGCTAACTGCTTTAGTACAAACTGCCCCTGTAATTCTTTATTTTCCCCAAACTGCCCCTGTAATTCTTTATTTTTCCCCAAACTGCCCCCTGTAATTCTTTATTTTCCCCCAAACTGCCCCTGTAATTCTTTATTTTCCCCCAAACTGCCCCCGTAATTCTTTATTTTCCCCCAAACTGTCCCTGTAATTCTTTATTTTCCCCCAAACTGCCCATGTAATTCTTTATTTTTCCCAAACTGCCCCTGTAATTCTTTATTTTTCCCAAACTGCCCCTGTAATTCTTTATTTTTCCCCAAACTGCCCCTGTAATTCTTTATTTTCCCCCAAACTGCCACTGTAATTCTTTATTTTCCCCCAAACTGTCCCCGTAATTCTTTATTTCCCCCCAAACTGTCCTTGTAATTCTTTATTTTCCCCCAAACTGTCCTTGTAATTCTTTATTTTTCCCCAAACTGCCCCCGTAATTCTTTATTTTTCCCCAAACTGTCCCCGTAATTCTTTATTTTTCCCCAAACTGCCCCCGTAATTCTTTATTTTCCCCAAACTGCCCCTGTAATTCTTTATTTTTCCCCAAACTGCCCCTGTAATTCTTTATTTTTCCGCAAACTGCCCCCTGTAATTCTTTATTTTCCCCCAAACTGCCCCTGTAATTCTTTATTTTCCCCCAAACTGCCCCTGTAATTCTTTATTTTCCCCCAAACTGCCCCTGTAATTCTTTATTTTCCCCCAAACTGCCCCTGTAATTCTTTATTTTCCCCCAAACTGCCCCTGTAATTCTTTATTTTCCCCCAAACTGCCCCTGTAATTCTTTATTTTCCCCCAAACTGCCCCTGTAATTCTTTATTTTCCCCCAAACTGCCCCTGTAATTCTTTATTTTCCCCCAAACTGCCCCTGTAATTCTTTATTTTCCCCCAAACTGCCCCTGTAATTCTTTATTTTCCCCCAAACTGCCCCTGTAATTCTTTATTTTTCCCCAAACTGCCCCTGTAATTCTTTATTTTTCCCCAAACTGCCCCTATAATTCTTTATTTTCCCCAAACTGCCCCTGTAATTCTTTATTTTCCCCCAAACTGTCCCCGTAATTCTTTATTTTCCCCCAAACTGTCCTTGTAATTCTTTATTTTCCCCCAAACTGTCCTTGTAATTCTTTATTTTTCCCAAACTGCCCCTGTAATTCTTTATTTTCCCCCAAACTGTCCCTGTAATTCTTTATTTTCCCCCAATAAATTGGCAGTTATGATGCAAGCCTGGAGGATTTTATTCTAGGAGTGAAGATACAGTATTTCAACATGTCCAGGTGATAGGGCCACACTGATAACTCCAGCTTGGTTTCTAAACCATCTATCCTTTAGTGTCACCCTAATATTTGAACTGAGAAAGTGTGATCATAATCGTTGGCATATTTTAGCGATCCGCAGTACGTCCTAAATGCCCCTCAGCCTTCAGATGTGAGCTAAACAGTTCAATTGCACTCCAGATGCATTTTAAGCCTATGGGTGAGAAAGTTAATCATTTACAAACCTTTAGGTCAGTTGTATGCTGCTGCTGCTTCTATTAACAGCAAAAGTTGCATTAAATTGGCTCAATATTTTTTACTGATGCATTTGGTAATATTCAATATTCAATTCATAAACACAAAACATATAAACAACACTGTGAAAGTTGATAGGCTGCATGTAGCCCATTCATTATGCACAGCACTTAACTGAGTCGATATATTGAACTATTGTTTTCTTGCGTAAACCGAGAGAAACACCTGTCAAACGCAGACATTTCTCTCAAAACACAGGGATGTCGATTTGCACGGGACTAGTATTATCAGAGGACTTTGGATTTTGCCCCAAAACAGTAGGTTATTCTGGTTGGAATTTTTACTCTCATGCCATGTAAAACTTACTGCCATGGCAGATTCGAACAGGACAAAAATGAAAGATGTGGTGTTTTGTGCTCGTGCACATAATTACATAACCTGACCTCCCCCAGTAAAACGACTCCCGTCCGAATAGGGCACAATAGGGCCTGACTTATAGCCAGGGCCGCTCTTTGCCGTTCTGCTCCAAAAATTCCACCCCCAGCAAAACTAGAACAGTCCCAGTTAGCAAAGTGAAGTTGAAAATACTTCTAAAATACGTATTTTCCAGACGTTGAATGCAAGGGAAGCCAGCAAGGGTTTGTCCTCCCTTAAAAAATATATTATAATAATAGCTAATCAGCATTGATCTAAACTGACTGGGCTCAGCTGTGAATGGTCCTGGCCCACCAAAAACAAGTGTCAAGGGAAGCCAGTTTGGATTTGCCTTCAGACCAGTCACATCACATCAGAAGCCAAACATAACTGACATCTCATTGTGTTGTCCTCTGGTGGATAGTTGGCTAACTTAGAAAAGGGACGATTTTAGCTATGGATGGAGATAGGGATTTTGACTTGCGGCTTTACTTAATTCTCCGTACTGGCCAATGATTATAACGGCGATTCTGATCCAACCATACATTGCGCCCCTGGCCTGAGAGGATGGAAGTTCAACATGTAGCTAGATGTAGTATGCTAATGTTACCTAGCTGGCCTGGCGCATTGTTTCGAATGAAAGTAAGTTAGACTAGCGAGCAAGAATTTTTGCCAGGTAGCCTAGGACAACAGAAACTAAAAGCATTTACTGTATGACAGAATCATAGACCGTTTAGGCAACATGAAATGAGGAGGATAGCATTGGTGTTTCTCTACAAGTAGTCAGAAAATGTTGGAAACATTATCTTGCTTGACCATGCTGTAGGTAATGTAATTGTTTGTTACACACAATATGTTTTGTTTTGTAGACTTCACCCAACAGATGTTGCTCTCCGGTTTTGTAATGAAAACTAGTGTCTTCTGCCAGTGTCTTCTTATTGTCTCGAGCCTTAGGCCTATATATCACCGTGGCATATGAACTAACAGGTTAATGCGCACACACATAGGTTGTTATATGTTTTTGTTTGTTTTTTGGGGCTTGGCTTCTGCAGTGACTTCCCATGCACCGGTACTGGTAAAATGTAAATACTTAACTAGTTTTTCTATATCATCATTAGAAAGTTGTGTAAATGGCAGTTGTTTTGGAGAAAAGCATTACTTTTCGTATAAGGTACACATTTGCACGTGTTTCTTCTTGACTGATTACAATTTGATTGATGTGGTTCTATTGTACGTCATATCATTAAACGCAGACAGAGTGTGCAGCGCCATTTTACCAACTCGTGAGACTTTTTATTTTTACACAAAGCCAATAACATCTCAAATACATTGATTATATATTAAATTACATTTGAATGATACACGTTCAAAAAAAATATATATATATCTAGCTACGTGACTTGCAAAATCGTTTCACGTTTTTCACTCACTCGGTTTGACATAAATAACACACACAACCTTTACCAAACGTGATAATACCTTGACGGATGTGTTACCTAACATGTTATGACGTGGTCTTTCGACATTAGAAAGTGTAAACGTGCTATTACATACCTGTAATAGTGGACACAAGGGTTACTGTCTTCACAGCACAGTTCTAGCGCTTTCTTTATCTGAAGAATGGAGCGCGCTTCCCCGGAACTACTTCTTCCTCTGCTTTGGAGTTTAACAGCGGTTGGAATCGAATATGTAGCATTACCGCCCCCAACTGGACTATAATATAAACCCTTTGCACTTGATGATACAAAATGGGAAAACGGGAAAAGCAAAAACGTAAAAAACAACAACAAACTAACTCTACAATCATTAAAAACCCACTACCCCATTCCACTACTTTGACCCTATCCGCTCCTGCACCATGCCAACGGCCTGGGAGGACGGGACACCACCACCCAACACACCCTGTAACTCTTCTGAAGTTAAATACCCAGATACTTCTCTGCAGCTGCCTCAATTAGTTTCTGTGACTTACGTTCCATCCCTGAGGTACAGATGATTACCATTGCTACGAAGCCAACCTTAATGAAGCATACAGTATATCACTCAAATCAAATTGTACTTGTCACATGCGCCGAATACAACAGGTGTAAACCTTACCGTGAAAGGCATACTTAAAGACCCTAACCAACAATGCAGTTCAAGAAATAGAGTTAAGAAAATATTTGCTAAATAAAATCAAATGTAAAAAAGTAACACAATAAGGTTACATAACTTCTAATGGACTACTGAAAAGTCAAAATTCAAACCCTCCTTGTAAGATATATATATATATACACTGCTCAAAAAAATAAAGGGAACACTTAAACATCACAATGTAACTCCAAGTCAATCACACTTCTGTGAAATCAAACTGTCCACTTAGGAAGCAACACTGATTGACAATACATTTCACATGCTGTTGTGCAAATGGAATAGACAAAAGGTGGAAATTATAGGCAATTAGTAAGACACCCCCAAAAAAGGAATGGTTCTGCAGGTGGTGACCACAGACCACTTCTCAGTTCCTATGCTTCCTGGCTGATGTTTTGGTCACTTTTGAATGCTGGCGGTGCTTTCACTCTAGTGGTAGCATGAGACGGAGTCTACAACCCACACAAGTGGCTCAGGTAGTGCAGTTCATCCAGGATGGCACATCAATGCGAGCTGTGGCAAAAAGGTTTGCTGTGTCTGTCAGCGTAGTGTCCAGAGCATGGAGGCGCTACCAGGAGACAGGCCAGTACATCAGGAGACGTGGAGGAGGCCGTAGGAGGGCAACAACCCAGCGGCAGGACCGCTACCTCCGCCTTTGTGCAAGGAGGACCACTGCCAGAGCCCTGCAAAATGACCTCCAGCAGGCCACAAATGTGCATGTGTCTGCTCAAATGGTCAGAAACAGACTCCATGAGGGTGGTATGAGGGCCCGACGTCCACAGGTGGGGGTTGTGCTTACAGCCCAACACCGTGCAGGACATTTGGCATTTGCCAGAGACCACCAAGATTGGCAAATTCGCCACTGGCGCCCTGTGCTCTTCACAGATGAAAGCAGGTTCACACTGAGCACATGAGCACATGTGACAGACGTGACAGAGTCTGGAGACGCCGTGGAGAACGTTCTGCTGCCTGCAACATCCTCCAGCATGACCGGTTTGGCGGTGGGTCAGTCATGGTGTGGGGTGGCATTTCTTTGTGGGGCCGCACAGCCCTCCATGTGCTCGCCAGAGGTAGCCTGACTGCCATTAGGTACCGAGATGAGATCCTCAGACCCCTTGTGAGACCATATGCTGACACATGCACATTTGTGGCCTGCTGGAGGTCATTTTGCAGGGCTCTGGCAGTGCACCTCCTTGCACAAAGGCGGAGGTAGCGGTCCTGCCGCTGGGTTGTTGCCCTCCTACGGCCTCCTCCACGTCTCCTGATGTACTGGCCTGTCTCCTGGTAGCGCCTCCATGCTCTGGACACTACGCTGACAGACACAGCAAACCTTTTTGCCACAGCTCGCATTGATGTGCCATCCTGGATGAACTGCACTACCTGAGCCACTTGTGTGGGTTGTAGACTCCGTCTCATGCTACCACTAGAGTGAAAGCACCGCCAGCATTCAAAAGTGACCAAAACATCAGCCAGGAAGCATAGGAACTGAGAAGTGGTCTGTGGTCACCACCTGCAGAACCATTCCTTTTTTGGGGGTGTCTTACTAATTGCCTATAATTTCCACCTTTTGTCTATTCCATTTGCACAACAGCATGTGAAATGTATTGTCAATCAGTGTTGCTTCCTAAGTGGACAGTTTGATTTCACAGAAGTGTGATTGACTCGGAGTTACATTGTGTTGTTTAAGTGTTCCCTTTATTTTTTTGAGCAGTGTATATATATATACTACCGTTCAAAAGTTTGGGGTCACTTAGAAATGTCCTTGTTTTCGAAAGAAAAGCGCATTTTTTGTCCATTAAAATAACATAAAATTGATAGAAATACAGTGTAGACATTGTTAATGTTGTAAATTACTATTGTAGCTGGAAACGGCAGATTTTTTATGGAATATCTACATAGGCGTACAGAGGCCCGTTATCAGCAACCATCACTCCTGTGTTCCAATGGCACGTTGTGTTAGCCAATCCAAGTTTATCATTTTAAAATGCGAATTGATCATTAGAAAACCCTTTTGCAATTATGTTAGCGCAGCTGAAATCTGTGTTCTGATTAAAGAAGCAATAAAACTGGACTTCTTTAGACTAGTTGAGTATTTGGAGAATCAGCATTTGTGGATTCAATTACAGAATCAAAATGGTCAGAAAAAAATAACTTTCTTCTGAAACTCGTCAGTCTATTTTTGTTCTGAGAAATGAAGGCTATTCCATGCGAGAAATTGCCAAGAAACGGAAGATCTCGTACAATGCTGTGTACTACTCCCATCACAGAACAGAGCAAACTGGCTCTAACCAGAATAAAAAGAGGAGTGGGAGGCCCCGGTGCACAACTGAGCAAGAGGACAAGTACATTAGAGGGTCTAGTTTGAGAAACAGACGCCTCACAAGTCCTCAACTGGCAGCCTCATTAAATAGTACCCGCAAACACCAGTCTCAACGTCAACAGTGAAGAGGCGACTCCGGGATGCTGGCCTTCTAGGCAGAGTTCCTCTGTCCAGTGATAATACGCCCAGTCTCGGGAGCTAAGCAGGTTCGGGCCTGGTTAGTACTTGGATGGTACGCTGCCTGGGAATACCAGGTGCAGTAAGCTTTTTTGTCCAGCAGGGTGTACTCTTGTACTATTTAATCAGGGAGCAACCGTCTTTATGTATTACAGTTTCTCTCAATTCTTACAAGCATTTTTTGGAACAATTTTCAAAACAGAGTCCACCAGACACACAACTTTTGCAAAACAGTAAATGCTTTTTGAAAATGTAGTTGTCTTTTTAAAACATAAAAACATTAATAAAAAATATATTATACCGTCAAAAATGCAAATACATTAATCAAAAGAAAATGACTGCCTGCAAAAAGCTGGAAGAACAACTATCAAAATGTGCAGAATTATGGGCAATTACTCTCCTTTTATGCATATTTCACCAAACAATTTCATGCTTGCTAAATAACTACTGGAGGGAAGTGGAGAGCGTGCCTTGAGCTTTGTGGGTTGTGCCCGGCCCGCCCGACATGGTCAAGAGACGCAGAGAGCCTGCAGCAGCACTCTGATGTGAAGAACAGCCCTTACAAAAATGTGCGATTGTAGTACAATGAAGAAAATATAGCATGGTATTTTCGTGGAATGGTAGTGACCAAAAAAACATATGTTTTTTATTGTACTAGAGGCCTAGGAACATAGAAGAAACTGACAGATGTGTCATAATAGCCCGGAAGTAAAGCTGCACTGGGAGACACATTTGAAATGGAATACATTGAATATATGCAGCAGGGTGGAACAATCACAGTAAAACACGATTTAAATGTATTGTTGGAAGGGGTGTGGTCACCATTAATGTAATACATTAAATATATACATCAGATGGTTTTGGGGAGCTATTTCATAGGGTTTTCATGGGTACATTATTTACCCATTTCAATCTTATACCAACCAACCCTATGCTTGGTGTGACTGTTATGGTCAGAGCAGACCATCTGATATGCCCTTAAATATTGTAATATGCAACCTGGAATTAAAATGTAAGAGGACCAGTGCTTCTACAGTGAAACACATCTCACATCTGTGCTGTTTGAGAGAGATGTTGTTAGACTACATTGTATCATTGTTTCCTCTTCTGAGGGCACTGGTGGGGAACAACATAATTTCAATTCACATAGACAATGAGTCTTTCAAGTTTTCACTATACCTGTTTGAATTATCTGTATTGTGATGATGGGGGAAATTGAATTGACAATATACAATGTGGGTTGGTAACTAGGTTTGGCCTCCAGTCAATTTGTTGCTGGCTTGTAGCTAGTCTGCGGGCCAGAACATAATTAGCCTATTAACAAATAGCGTATAGCTGCCCAATTCATAGTCCTACACAGTGTAGGCTACACTACACATTTAACACGTGGTTAGTGGGCTAATCACTTCAATGACCATAACATAAGAATGTTGATCTGATTACAGTGGTAAAATCACCAATATCTGTATTAATAGGCCTACCTGTTCTGTTAAAATATATTAATCGTATTTCTCTCATTTCAAAACAGTGTGTCTTGTTTGCAGTGTGTCAGTTCAATCTGAAATGTCATTATGAATGTAAACATGGTACTTTCAGAAGTAGATGTTCCACCCAAGACATGAGGCTGAAGTCTGACGCAGAAAGGAAGGTAGGCCTAAGGAGTGAACACCCTATGTACTTTAGAGTAGCGATTTTAGCATGTACATATTTTATTATTATTATTTAACCTTTATTTAACTAGAAGGTTCTCATCGACTTCCACAAATCCACAAGGAGTCAGTAGAAACCATATTTGTTTAAGCAAGTCAATCATATCAGCAGTAAATTAGGCAGAATTAACTGTTTCGCTGCCTGACTAGACTCCGGTGGCTAATAGCCAGGTGCAGCGGTGGTAAGGATTCACTCCATGGTGCTGAAAGGAAAGCTCAAGCTTTATGCTGGATTAACAAAAACTTTTTAACAAATGGTTTAATTGAGCTGTTCTTGCCACAATATGGACTTGGCCTTTTACCAAATAGGCCTATATTCTGTATACCACCCCTGCCTTGTCACAACACAACTGATTGGCTCAAACACATTAAGAAGGAAAGAAATTCCACAAATTCACACACGTTAATTGAAATGCATTACAGGTGACTACCTCATGAAGCTGGTTGAGAGAATGCCAAGAGTGTGCAAAGCTGTCATCAAGGCAAAGGGTGGCTACTTTGAATAATCTCAAATATAAAATATATTTTGATTTGTTTAACACTTTTTTTGGTTAATACATTATTCCGTATGTGCTATTTCATAGTTTTGATGTCTTCACGATTATTCTACAATGTAGAAAATAGTAAAAAGAAAGAAAAACGCTTGAATGAGTAGGTGTGTCCATACTGTTGGCTGGTAGTGTATGTATTCATATCAGTAGGTTGTACAATACAAAAGGGGAAAATAACTATTCTAAAAGTGGGTAAGAGATGAAAGCTAAAAAGGGGCGTGTCATCCTCCACTCACTATCAGTTAGAAACTACAGACTCATTTCATATAACTTAAAAAAATTAAAAATAACTGTGTTTTATTAGGTACCAAATTCCAGAGACAATATTTCCCATTCAATTCAAGAATTACCCACTATCTATCTATTGGATAATGGAACCAGAGAGAAAGCTTGTGTTACCTTTCTCTACACCATTACAGTATTCATTTCAACAGACCTTTTCCATGGCCCTTTGTTAGAGTTCAATATATACCCAAGACTATATAGAGGGTCAGGATGTTATAGTGCCCAGTTGATTATGTAAATAGTATTGTAGAACTCTGGTGGTGATGTTCCATTTGAGGGTGAGTCATTGATATGAATGTTCAGAGTGAAAGAGCTGTGAACTCTCCTGTGATGGCCCACGTCTACCGCAACCTTTCCTATTGTGTTAGTAAGCACCACAGCATTTTAGGCAGCCATTGTTCAACATGTTTTCATACACTGCAGTAACAATGGGAGGGGATGTGGCCTACACAGGGGAGGATCAGGAGGTTGATCTCAGACTTCTATTTAGGACTGGGATTCTATCCAGAGTTGACAGATTAACAGTGAGGACAAACCCAGCCTGCCTCTCTCCTTCCACACTGAGTCCAAACCTACAGTCACTGGATTCTGATTGTGACAGTGGAGTCTAGTTTGCACTGCAGGATCCAGAGATGACATCAGTAGACAGGTTTCCATTGACCTATGTTTATTTGACTATTTTTTATTATTTTAAATCTGGAAAACATTGAAGAACCACAGTGCAGTGATGTGAAGGTGTAAGAATGGTGCTGCGAAGATCAGGTATTTGTATTCATTAGGGATCCCTATTAACTGCTGCCAAGGTGATATAAACAGTGTTATATAAAGGTGGTATAAAAGGTGTTATATCTCCAGTTTAATAAAGGTGTTATATAAAGGTGTTATATCTCCAGTTTAATAAAGGTGTTATATTAAGGTGGTATAAAAGGTGTTATATCGAGATTAATAAAGGTGGTATATAAAGGTGTTATGTCGAGTTTAATAAAGGTGTTATATAAAGGTGTTATATCTGGAGTTTAATAAAGGTGTAATATAAATGTGTTATATCTGGAGTTTAATAAAGGTGTTATATAAAGGTGGTATAAAAGGTGTTATAGCTGGAGTTTAATAAATGTGTTATATCTGGAGTTGAATAAAGGTGTTATATAAAGGTGGTATAAAATGTGTTTTTCTGGAGTTTGATAAAGGTGGTATATAAAGGTGGTATGAAGGAAAAAGGAAACCACACACTGCTCTTGATAGTATCACTGATATTTAATAAGCTTACATATCGGCCTCACGGCCTTCGTCAGAGCTTTTGTGAATTTTTGGAAATTAGCACCCTTATGTAGACCTAGCCCCACCCACATCCGTTCCACACATCGAAAGGGGTTGGAGGCAAAGGAAAAACAAATAAGTGCTACCAAATATAACAATATGCATTCCATAAATATTACAGAAGTGTATAAATAAGACGTATTAAACACGTCTGTAAAACCACAATGAGGACATAGTAAGTTTTCATTAATCATTGGGCACATCGTACGAAAAACATCAGAGTAATCTTCAATAGGCACATAATTCATGTTCAAATTCACAACATAACATACATAGGCATTTCATCATTAAGTCCTTCAGGAACTAATGTCTGGAGGGTGAAAATCCAAATAAATGATATTATTACGTGTTCCACCAGCCATGTTATTTACATTATTAAATGTCCATGTGGGCTCTGCTATGTCGGTAAAACCTCCCGCTCTCTCAAACAGAGAATTAGTGAACATAAAAGTTAAATCAGGAGAAACGACAAGGATTATCCAGTCGCAGTACATTTTAATGACATTTCTACCTTTAGATTTTGGGGCATAGAGAAAGTTTAGATATCAGACAGGGGAGGTGATATTAATAATACTTTAGGTGTTATATCTGGAGTTTAATAAATGTGGTATAAAAGGTGTTATAGCTGGAGTTTAATAAAGGTGTTATATAAAGGTGGTATAAGCGGAAGATTCCTGGAGTGGTTTGTATTTGTGTATTTATTAGGGATCCCCATTAGTTACTCTTCCTGGGATCCAAACACACTAAAGCATCCACATGGCATATAAAACAACAGATAAAACAGTGAACTTTGTTTGTATTGAATTTTCTAAAGATAAAACAGTACATCATATAACATCCCTACACCACCACATCTCCAAAACACAAAATGTTCAATACCACCATGCAACAATATCACAATGTGTGCGTATGCATGTGTCTGTACCTTTGTGTGTGTCTCTTCACAGTCCCCGTTGTTCCATAAGGTGGTATTTCTACCTGCTTTTTAAATCTGATTCTACTGCTGGCATCAGTTACCTGATGTGGAATAGAGTTCCATGTAGTCATGACTCTATGTAGTACTGTGCACCTGCCATAGTCTGTTCTGGACTTGGGGACTGTGAAGAGACCTCTGGTGGCATGTCTTGTGGGGTATGCATGGGTTTCCGAGCTATGTGCTTGTATTTTAAACAGACAGCTCGGTACATTCAGCTTGTCAACAGCTCTTAAAAAAACAAGTAATAATGAAGTCAATCTCTCTTCCACTTTCAGCCGTGAGAGATTGACATGCATGTCATTAATGTTAGCTCTCCGTGTACTTTTAAGGGCCAGCCGTGCTGCCCTGTTCTGAGCCAACTGCAATTTTCCCAAGTCCCTCTTTGTGTCACCTGACCACACTACTGAACAGTAGTCTAGGTGTGATAAAACTAGGGACCTGCCTTGTTGATAGTGTTGTTAAGAAGGCAGAGCAGCGCTTTATTATGGACAGACTTCTCCCCATCTTAGCTACTGTTGTATCAATATGTTTTGACCATCACAGTTTACAACCCAGGGTTACTCCAAGCAGTTTAGTCACCTCAACTTGCTCAATTTCCACATTATTCAAATCGAGACATAGTTGAGCCACATACGTTTTTCCAGCAGCAGACTATGATCGATAATGTCAAAAGCTGCACTGAAGTCTAACAAGACAGCCCCCACAATCATTTTATCATCAATTTCTCTCAGCCAATCATCAGTCATTTGTGTAAGTGTTGAGTGTCGAGTGTACTTCTCAAACATAATTTTTTTCAGAAGTTTGTTGACAGGCTGATTGGTCGGCTATTTGAGCCAATAAAGGGGGCTTTACTATTCTTTGGTAGCAGAATGACTTTAGCTTCCCTCCAGGCACACACTTTCTAGTAGGCTTAAATTGAAGATGTGGCAATAACATCTGCTATTATCCTCAGTAATTTTCCATCTACATTTTTTTAAACCTTTATTTGATGAGGGAAGTCAGTTAAGAACAAATTCTTATTTACAATCACAGCCTATTGGGGTCATTGTAGGTTAACTGCCCTGTTCAGAACAACAGATTTTTTACCTTGTCAGCTCAGGGATTTGATCCAGCAACCTTCCAGTTACTGTCCCAAAGCTCTAACCACTAGGCTACCTGCTGCCCCTAGATTGTCAGACCCCGGGGCTTCTCATTGTTGAAAGACAACAATCATTTTTTCCATCTCTACGGAATTCAAAAGTACATTTCTTGTCTTTCATAATTTGGTCAGATATACTTGGATGTGTAGTGTCAGCGTTTGTTGCTGGCATGTCATCCCTAAGTTTGTTTATCTTGGCAATATCAGTGGGTTTTGTGATAAATGAGCCATCTGATTCAATGTATGAAGGAGCCGAGTTGGCTTTTTTTTCTCAGAATTTTGTTTAATGTGCTCCAAAGCTTTTTACTATAATTCTTTATATAATTTCTCGTTGTTTCATAGTATAGTTTATTTTTATTTAGTTTAGTCACATGATTTCTTAATTTGCAGTACATTTGCCAATCAGTTGGGCTGCCAGACTTATTTGCCATACCTTTTGCCTCATCCCTCTCAACCCATACAATTTTTCAATTCCTCATCAATCCAAGGAGATTTAACAGCTTTTACAGTCATTTCCTTAATAGGTGCGTGCTTATTAGTAACTGGAATAATCAATTTCATAAATGTGTCAAGTCCAGTGTCTGGTTGCTCCACAGACCAGAAAACATTCTAGAAATAGCATTACACAATCAACATCTTGATCAACTCTATGCAAAGGAGATGTGTCCTGCAGGAGGCTAGGACCCCCTTCTCATGTAATGAGGTAGGGCCTTCCCAAGGATCCCGGAATGCACGGACGGTGTTAGTGGAAGAACAGGAAGTTCCGAGCAGGCGCCCACCATTTTTCAGTATAAAGAAAGCGCCAGAACGGTGCGGTCTCGAAGATAACATTCGTGTCTGTTTCTATTTATTACTACAGGTATGTAATAGCAGGTTTAAACTTTCTAAAGAATATATTTACTTGAGATTTCTGAATTCGTTTGGCAAGTTATTTATTTTTGTGTAAAATTCACGAGCTGGTAAAATGGCGGCACAACTCGGTCTGCGTCAACGGACTTTTTTTATTTTTTTTATTGCAACAATAATAACAATATTACACATCAATACAGGGACATTCCTGTGAATACAATGAAAAAAAGTCCAGGCAGTGAGAGTGCAGCAGAGAGAGACTATTTCACGGTTGCACTACTGTTTTGAAGCTGAATGTAATGATTATCAATTTTCTACATGTGTAGTAATATTCAGACACATTCAGTTGTTTCTATCTTTATCTATAAATGTTACTATGGTGTGAACAGACATACTATTGGTTTTGATTGAAATAATACAGTGAAGACGAGGTTATTAAGGAAAATAGTGCATAGTACTGCCTAAAACAAACCGCAACCTTGTACTAAATGGTTTTTGAGTCATTTATGCGAATTCAGGAAATCTACTATAGATTAAGTGCATTTAAATTGTGTAGCCTGATTTAAAGTGTATACTTTGTCTAATGTGAATTAATTAATGTTTTGTCAATGTTTAGCTACCAGATCTATTGAAATGAGATCAGTGCTTGACTTCAACAGGAGCTCACCAGAGCTGAGTACCGGCACCTCAAATGTCTACTGTTTGAGCTCATGTTCCTCTTATAGAAAATTAGCTCAACAGTATTGTGGCGCTCCTGCACCTAAATATAAACAATATTTTTAGAGAATAAATAAAGTGCCTGAACTGTCAAGACTAACTTTTGTGTCCGTTTCTCAATGTTACTACAGACCGACTCAGATTAAGTCTGAGGCCGGTAACATCAACAGTGAGGACAGACCCAGCCTGCCTTTCTCCTTCCACGCTGAGTCCAAACCTACAGTCACTGGGTCCTGATTGTGACAGTGGAGCCCAGTTTACTCTGCAGGATCCAGAGATGGCATCAGTGAAGCTGGAAGACTGCAGTCAAACACTGGAGCTGAATGTCAACATTAAAGATGAAGAAGAGGAGGAGACGATTGGGACATCTGTTTCTCATGGTAAGAGCAGGTTGTATCTAACTAAGTTTGTTGTTCGTTCCAACTTCCCACTGTGCATGAAAAGTTGCTGTATAACTGTTTCATGATGAACTGTTAAAATTAAGCTGTAGATGTTATTTCATGCTACTGACACTTGCATGGTTTGACACCAGTATTGCCAGCATTTGTTTTATTCACTGGGCTATCTGGAGTGATCACTAAATAATTGAAGTAGTGTTTTAAATGAGCCCGTGGAGTTACTAACCCTTGTGATAGTGAGTGGAGGATGACACTCCCCATCTTACCCACTTTTAGAATAGATTTATTCCCCTTTTGTATTGCACAGCCTTTTTTTATGAATATATACAGTGCATTCGGAAAGTATTCAGACCCCTTGGCTTTTTCCACATTTTGTTACGTTATAGCCTTATTCTAAAATGGATTAAATAAGATAAAAAATTATCATCGATGTTCTTCACAAAGGAAACAGGTTTTTTAGAAATGTTTGTACATGTAAAATACCTTATTTACATAAGTATTCAGACCCTTTGCTATGAGACTCGACATTGAGCTCAGGTGCATCCTGTTTCCATTGATCATCCTTGAGATGTTTCTACAACTTGATTGAGAGTCCACCTGTGGTAAATTACATTTATTGGACATGATTTAGAAAGGTACACACCTGTCTATATAAGGTCCCACATTTGACAGCGCATGTCAGAGTAAAAACCAAGCCATGAGGTCGAAGGAATTGTCCGTAGAGCTCCATGAAAGGATTATGTCGAGGCACAGATCTGGGGAAGGGTACCAAAACATGTCCAAATAAAAAGTGTAATATGCAGTCGCAGATAAAGCACATACCTCTAAGAAAAAGAGCCAATAAAAATAGATGATTTACAGTTCCAATGCCTCTACAATATCACTGGTTTGCAAAAACTCACAAAACAGATCCCAAATATTATGAAACTCTGGGGCTTTCTTTTTCACTATATAAGTACAATTTTCAAGAGCCAGACTTGACGTGAATTATTTTAACCAATGACCAAGTGAGGGGGAACTGACATACTTCCAGTGGAGAGCAATTGAAAGTCTAGCTTGTAATAGACTGAGGTCAACCATTTTCTTTTCTCTCCTATGTAAAGAGATATTCTCTGGGTAAAGATTTAGGAGGCATAGTTTAGGGATTAGTGGTATTGGGGTAGAGGTCATCTCAGCACATTCCTCCAGGCAATGATACAAGGTGCCTAAATGTGTGTTACATTTAACACACAGGTCTGGGGTATTGGGGTCAAATTTGTGTGGCTTAACAAGGGTGATACATGTTCTCATTATCCAATTGTATTGCAACAATCTCAGGTGGGTGTTTATTGTCTGTATCTAAGCTCTAGACTAGAGGATATCATACACTGTACATATCCAGAAGTGGACCAAGAAGTTTGTCCTTAAATATCTTCTAAATATCTATTGGGAGCCCATATGGACCTGCCTCTTTACCTCCCTTCGTATTGAAAATAGCATCAGATATTTCAGCACCATCCAATTTAGTGTCTTCTGAAATAGAGGGAACATCAAGAACTGATTAGTTCTGAGGAGATTCAGAGTTGTAAAATGTATAATTTGCCCCATAATATTTGCTTTGAAAGCCTCCCATCTGGTACTTGCTGACATTTGGTCAGTGTTCAGTGTAAAATAAACATCTATATACACTCCAACGTAATGTAAGAAGTCTGGGTCCTGTAACCATCTGGGACGCAAACACCATCTAGAGGATCCTTTTACTAGTTTTGTATCCCTATAGAATAATGACACCGGGGAACAGTCACTCAGAACAATACTGTCACATCCACTTCCTGCTACATTGGGAAGCAATGAGCAAGAAACTAAAAAGTAGTCTATAGGAGAATATGATTTAAATGTTGACGAGTAACATGAATACTCCCTTTTACTTGGGTTCTGAGTCCTCCAAGGGTCACATAGATTTAAGTCCTTAATGAAATGCTGTAATTTCTTTCTACTCTGCGAGTGGGAAGTGTCTAACTAGAGGAGCGATCTAGAGGAGGATCAAGAGTGTAATTAAAACATATCTAAAATATGTTTAGTAACCAGAAGGAACGCTGGAATATTTTGTAGTGAGAAAAATATGTAAAGATCTGTTGGAACAAACAAACAAATCTATCCTAACAGTAAAACACTGAACCACATTCTACTGTTCTCCCTAACCGAGACACCCAACTCTTCCTCTACCACCTCTCCCTAATCGTAGAGTGTAGCCTGGTGGACGACTGATCCATTAAAGGGAGCAGTCTTACCTAAGCGATGCTAAACAAAACAAAGTGTCTCCTGCCTTCTCTCTGCCATTACTCCATTACTCTCGGCCATTTTTGTGGTTGGTAAGTACAGGTGAATATATTGATAAAAGTCATCCTGTCCTAGAGAGATTTACACGCTTATCAAAACGTCACGCCAGGGTAAGCCTACATGAAACACAGCCCTTATTTTAAGTGTTTCTAAAATCCTCTATGGGGAAAAATGAATGGTGGGGAAATGATTGGAACCATTTCCCTGTTTGACTGCTAGGTTTTATGGGTATTATGATTCATACTGTCGTACTCTATTGGTATGCAGCTACCCGAAGCTGGTGTTGTGTGGATGAGCTGAGACGTGGTAAAAAAAGTGGAGTGGGGGATTGTACAAGCCTTCTGGAAGATCTGATGAAGAAGATGGTGGACCAGAAAATAAGGAGAGAAGTGGAATATGTTTTGAGTGAATATGGAATGGAGGATCACACAGAGCCTTTAGAAGAGCAACAGGAGGGAAGTGAACGTGACAAGAGGATGAATTAACTGCGATGGCCAGTGCAGTGATGACCCCCGAGAAGGAGCTGAGGGTAGAGGGAAGTTGAGTTGGTGAAGGTAACTTGGAGTGGACTCATAATGATTTCTCATATATCCAGAGGGAGCGGGCGCTCCGGATTTCACGATTGGGGACAAGAATTGTGACTGGAATTGCTCTCTGGAACAGGGCGGCATTGAAAGGAGTGATAATGGGATTAGGTTTAAGTGTTAAGGAGGAGCAGTTGAAATGGAAGATTCCAGGTGTCTGTGATGCCCGTCTTTAGGTGAGAGAAAACATTGTCATGTGGAGTTTTGATGCAGAGTCTCTGCCAGATAAGGTCATGGTAGGAAGTGTCAGTTATCCCGTGAGCGCTTTTGTTTCCGTAAATACTACAGTGTCTACGGGTTAATGGGCCTGTTGTAGGAGTGAGATGCCTAGATTAGAGGTCGACCGATTATGATTTTTCAACACCGATACCGATTATTGGAGGGCCAAAAAAAGCCGATACCGATTAGTCGGCCTATTTTATTTTTTATTTGTAATAATGACAATTACAACAATACTGAATGAACACTTATTTTAACTTAATATAATACATCAATAAAATCAATTTAGCCTCAAATAAATAATGAAACATGTTCAATTTGGTTTAAATAATGCAAAAGCAGAAGAAAGTAAAAGTGCAATATGTGCCATGTAAAAAAGCTAACGTTTAAGTTCCTTGCTTAGAACATGAGAACATATGAAAGCTGGTGGTTCCTTTTAACATGAGTCTTCAATATTCCCATGTAAGAAGTTTTAGGTTGTAGTTATTATAGGAATTATAGGACTATTTCTCTCTCTACCATTTGTATTTCATTAACCTTTGACTATTGGATGTTCTTTAGTATTGCCAGTGTAACAGTATAACTTCCATCCCTCTCCTCGCTCCTACCTGGGCTCGAACCAGGAACACAACGACAACAGCCACCCTCGAAGCAGCGTTACCCATGCAGAGCAAGGGGAATAACCATTTCACATCGGTTACACCAGCCTAATCTCGGGAGTTGATTGGCTTGAAGCACAGCGAAGAGCTTCTTGCAAAACGCAGGAAAGTGCTGTTTGAATGAATGCTTACTAGCCTGCTGCTGCCTACCACCGCTCAGTCAGACTGCTCTATCAAATCATAGACTTAGTTATAACATAATAACGCACAGAAATACGAGCCTTAGGTCATTAATATGGTCGAATCCGGAAACTATCATCTCGAAAACAAGACGTTTGTTCTTTCAGTGAAATACGGAACCGTTCCGTATTTTATCTAACGGGTGGCATCCATAAGTCTAAATATTCCTGTTACATTGCACAACCTTCAATGTTATGTCATAATTACGTACAAATATGGCAAATTAGGCGGCCCAAACTGTTGCATATACACTGACTCTGCGTGCAATGAACGCAAGAGAAGTGACACAATTTCACCTGGTTAATATTGCCTGCTAACCTGGACTTCTTTTAGCTAAATATGCAGGTTTAAAAATATATACTTCTGTGTATTGATTTTAAGAAAGGCATTGATGTTTATGGTTAGGTACACATTGGAGCAACGATACGCACCGCATCGATTATATGCAACGCAGGACACGCTAGATAAACTAGTAATATCATCAACCATGTGTAGTTAACTGGTGGTTATGATTGATTGATTGTTTTTTATAAGATAAGTTTAATGCTAGCATTAAACTTAACTTGGCTTCTACTGCATTTGCGTAACAGGCAGGCTCCTCGTGGAGTGCAATGTAATCAGGTGGTTAGAGCGTTGGACTAGTTAACTGTAAGGTTGCAAGATTGAATCCCCCGAGCTGACAAGGTCAAAATCTGTCGTTCGGCCCCTGAACGAGGAAGTGAACCCACCGTTCCTAGGCCATCACTGAAAATAAGAATGTGTTCTTAACTGACTTGCCTAGTTAAATAAAGATTAAATAAAGGTTTTTTTTCCTTTGTTTTTTCCGGCCAAATCGGTGTCCAAAAATACAGATTTCCGATTGTTATGAAAACTTGAAATCGGCCCTAATTAATCGGCCATTCCGATTAATCGATCGACTTCTAGCCTAGATGTGAGAAGTGTGCAGGAGGGCATGAGATGAAGGAATGTGTGGTATCGTGGAGAAAGTTCTGTGTTAGTTGTGGGGTAACCAATGGGGCTGGAGATATGAGGTGTCAGGTGAGAGAAAGGCAGATTGAGGTTGCCAGGGTTACAGTAGTACAGAAAGTGTATTATGGTGAAGCAGTGAAGAGAGTGGTAGAGGAAGATGGGTACAGGGTGAGGGATCTTGAGAGGATTCCTGTGAGTAGTGCATAATTGTACAGCATAAATTGAAAACTTATTTCTCTCAAATTTTGTAGATAAAGTTGTTTACATCCCTTTTAGTGAGCTTTTCTCCTTTGCCAAGATAATCCATCCACCTGCCAGGTGTGGCATATCAATAAGCTGATTAAATAGCATGATCATCATTACACAGGTGCAGGACAAGAGTAGCTGAGTAGGTGATCCCTTATAAATACAAAAATGCCACTCTAAAATGTGCTGTTTTGTCACACAACACAATGCCCCAGATGTCTCAAGTTTTGAGGGGGCATGCAATTGGCAAGCTGACTGCAGGAATTTCCACCAGAGCTGTTGCCAGATAATTTAATGTTAATTTCTCTACCATAAACCGCCTCCAACATTGTTTTAGAGAATTTGGCAGTATGCCCAACCAGCCTCATCTGCAGAGCACCGTGTATGGCGTTGGTTGTGTGGTTTGCTGATGTCAATGTTGTGAACAGAGTGCCCCATGGTGGTATCAGGGTTATGGTATGGGCAGGCATAAGCTACAGAATACCAACACAATTGCATTTAACGATGGCAATTTGAATGCACAGAGAAACCATGACAAGATCCGGAGGGCCGTTGTTCTGCCATTCATCTGTTGTCATCACCTCATGTTTCAGCATGACAACGCACAGCCCCATATCGCAAGGATCTGTACACAATTGAAAATTCTTCCATGACCTGCATACTCAGACATGTCAACCTTTGAGCATGTTTGGGATTGACGTATACGACAGCTTGTTCCAGTTCCCACCAATATTCTGGAATTTCACACAGCCTTTGAAGATGAGCGGGACAACATTCCACATTCCAAAATCAACATCCTCACGAATTCTATGCAAAGGAGATGTGTCCCGGAGGAGGCAGAGGCAGCTACCCACTTCTCCAGTGCTTAATTTGTCATTTGGGAGGTGCTGGAACCAAAAGTGAGCCCGAGAGGTGGTGACCTGGGGTTCTCTGAGGTACCAGAACACATTAAATAAAATACCTTTATAATAAAGCATTGCATGCATTATCATGGCTTTAGCGTACTGGCAAAGAGCAGTGGTGTGGAGCCGCTTGCAGAAGTTGCACACATGGAGTACATTTATTGTAGCCTGGAGTCCTGGAAAAATGTGGCCTTTTGTAAACGGATTCTATTAAATTCTACATCATTTTAGATGACTGGAGACTTTCTGAAAATCTTTTTTAATACCTCACAAATGACAGGCTACTTTGACACTGACAAACTGAGAATCTGAGGTCAATAAAAACGACCTTGTCTCTAATCCATCAATGGCTTAGGCCAGGTGTGAGGAGAAACACATTGTACAACCATATTTGGTAGTGAGTGGAAACGCTAAGCGGATGCTTCACATTTATTTATCCGGTGAAATATCTGTCTCATTGTTCTATCTGTGGCTGCACTGTGGTAGTGGGGGAACAGGAAGTTCCAGGCAGGCACGCACCATTCTTCAGTATAAAGAAAGCGCTGAAACTTTGCAGTCTGTTGCTGTATTACTACAGGAATGTAATAGCAGGCTTTCAACTTTCTACAATTGAAAGAACATGTCATACCATGCTAGGTAACATCCGTTAAGGTATTATCACGCTTGGTAAAGGTTTGATGTTTTATTTTTGAGTCAAACCGAGTGATTGTGATCAACTATTTTACAAGTCACACAGCTAGAAGCTTTTGGTTTGTCTGAATGGGTGTTCATCATTTCCTCAAGGTAATTTAATAAAGAATACATTTATTTGAGATTTCTGAGTTAATGTTTAGCATGTTATTGGTTTTGTGTAAAATTCATGAGCTGGTAAATGGCTGCGCCCACTCAGTCTGCGTCAACGGACTTCAGTGCGGGTGCATCAGAGAGAGACTCGCAAAACGTAACCTCGTACTATATGGTTTTGTGCATTTATGTGAATTTGTGAAGTCTACTGTAGGTTAAGTGCATTATGTTGTGCAGACTAATTTAAAGAGTCTAATTTGGATGAATTACTGTTGTCAATGCTTAGCTACCTGATCTATTGAAATGAGATCAGTGCTTGACTTGGACAGGAGCTCACCGGAGCTGAGTACCGTCACCTCAAATGTCTACTGTTTGAGCTCATGTTCCTCTTTTATAGAATATTAGCTCAACAGTATTGTGGAGCTGCTGCACCTAAATATAAACAGTTCCAACACCTATTTCAGTCCAAGTTAAGCACTGAATTAGATAATTGAACAACAATAAATAATATATTTTTAGAGAATAAAGAAAGTTCTGGAACTGTCAAGACAATAACTTGTCTGTTTTTCATTGTTACTACAGGCCGACTCAGATTAAGTCTGAGGCCGGTAATATCAACAGTGAGGACAAACCCAGCCTGCCTCTCTCCTTCCATAGGGAGTCCAAACCTACAGTCACTGGGTCCTGATTGTGACAGTGGAGCCCAGTTTGCACTGCAGGATCCAGAGATGGCATCAGTGAAGCTGGAAGACTGCAGTCAAACACTGGAGCTGAATGCCAACATTAAAGATGAAGAAGAGGAGGAAAAGATTGGGAAATCTGTTTCTCATGGTAAGCACAGGTTCTGTCTAAGTGTGTTCATGCTACTCAGACTTGCATGGTTTGACACCAGCATTGCCAACATTTGTTTAATTCACTGGGCGATCTGGAGTGTTCAGAGAGT
Organism: Salvelinus alpinus; assembly: GCF_045679555.1. Taxonomy (NCBI): domain Eukaryota; kingdom Metazoa; phylum Chordata; class Actinopteri; order Salmoniformes; family Salmonidae; genus Salvelinus; species Salvelinus alpinus. The sequence goes on from NC_092095.1 coordinate 72,143,757, forward strand.
AGACTAAAGAAGTGAAGTAGACAAACTCCCAGTGTTTAAAAATTCTATGAAATTAGTCTGTGTTGTTACTAACCCTTGTGATAGTGAGTGGAGGATGATATGAAGTGAGTCTGTGTAGTTACTAACCCTTGTGATAGTGAGTAGAGGATGACACGCCCCTTTTTAGCTTTCAACTCTTACCCACTTTTAGAGTCGTTTAACTCCCCTTTTGTGTTGTAGAGCCTACTGGTATGAATACATATGTCACCCGGTAAGCCAGAAGAGGACTGGCCACCCTTTTGAGCCTGGTTCCTCTACGTTTCTTCCAAGGTTCCTGCTTTCTAGGGAGTGTTTCATAGCCACTGTGCTTCTACATCTGCACTGCTTGCTCTTTTGTGATTTTAGGCTGGATTTCTGTAAAGCACTTTTTCAACTGCTGATGTTTTAAGGGCTTTGTCAAATAAATTTGATTGACATGTACAGTACCAGTCAAAAGTTTGGACACCTACTCATTCAAAGGTTTTTCTTTCTTTCTACATTGTAGAATAATAGTGAAGACATCAAAACGATGAAATAACACATAGGGAATCATGTAGTAAACAAAAAAATGTGTTAAACAAATCAAAATAGATTTGAGATTCTTCAAAGTAGCCACCCTTTGCCTTGATGACAGCTTTGCACTCTTGGCATTCTCTCAACCAGCTTCATGAGGTAGTCACCCGGAATGCATTTAAATTAACAGGTGTGCCTTAAGTTAATTTGTGGAATATCTTACCTTAATGCCAAACAGTTGTGTTGTGACAAGGTAGTTAGGGGTGGTATACAGAAGAGAGCCCTGTTTGGTAAAATACCAAGTCCATATTATGGCAAGAATAGTTCAAATAAGCAAAGAGAAATGACATTCCATCATTGACTGAGCTTCAGGTCTTAAAGTAATCCGGAACATTTCAAGAACTTTGACAGTTTCTTCAAGTGCAGTCGCAAAAACCATCAAGCGCTATGATGACACTGGCTATCATGAGGACCGCCACAGGAAAGGAAGACCCAGAGTTACCTCTGCTGCAGGGGATAAGTTAATTAGAGTTACCAGCCTCAAATTGCAGCCAAAATAAATGCTTCAGAGTTCAAGTAACAGACACATCAACATCAACTGTTCAGAGGAGACTGTGAATCAGGCCTTCATGGTCGGATTGATGCAAAGAACCCAATACTAAAGGACACCAATAAGAAGAGACTTGCTTGGGCCAAGAAACATGAGCAATGGACATGAGACCAGTGGAAATCTGTCATTTGGTGTGATGAGTCCAAATTTGAGATTTTTGATTCCAACCGCTGTGTCTTTGTGAGACGCAGAGTAGTAGGTGAACGGATCATCTCTGCATGTGTGCTTCCCACTGTGAAGCATGGAGGAGGAGGTGTGATGGTGTGGGCGTGCTTTGCTGGTGACAGTGTCTGTGATTTGTTTAGAATGGCACACTTAACCAGCATGGCTACCACAGCATTCTGCAGCGATATGCCATCCCATCTGGTATGGGCTTAGTGGGACTATCATTTGTTTTTCAACAGGACAATGACCCAAAACACCCCTCCAGGATATGTAAGAGCTATTTGACCAAGAATGCGAGTGATGGAGTGCTGCATCAGATGACCTGGCCTCCACAATCCCTGGACCTCAACCCAATTGAGATGGCTTGGGATGAGTTGGACCGCAGATTTTTGCTTTTAACCGCCGTGTCTTTGTGAGACGCAGAGTAGGTGACCGGATGATCTCTGCTTGTGTATTTCCTACCATGAAGCATGGAGGAAGTGTGATGTTGTGGCGGTGCTTTGCTGGTGACACTGTCTGATTTATTTAGAATTCAAGGCACACATAACCAGCATGGCTACCACAGCATTCTGCAGCGATACGCCATTCCATTTGTTTTTCAACAAGACAATAACCCAACACACCCCCAGGCTGTGTAAGGGCTATATGACCAAGAAGGAGAGTGATGGAGTGCTGCATCAGATGACCTGGCCTCCAAAATCACCAGACCTTAACCCAATTGAGATGGTTTGGGATGAGTTGGATCGCAGAGTGAAGGAAAAGCAGACAACAATTGCTCAGCAAATGTGGAAAGTCCTGTTGGAAAAGCTGTTGGAAAAGCATTCCAGGTGAAGCTAGTTGAGAGAATGCCAAGAGTGTGCAAAGCTGTCAAGGCAAAATACAAGATATTTTGATTCGTTTAACAAATTATTTTGGTTACATGAATCCATATGTGTTATTTCATAGTTTTGATGTCTTCACTATTATTATTCAATGTAGAAAATAGCAAAAATAAAGAAAAACCCTTGAATGAGTAGGTGTGTCCACACTTTTGACTGGTACTGTATATTACACCAACTGACTGGTTCTTCTGATGTTCACACAGGAGATCATGTTGAGACATTCTCTACATCCAGAGAGCAACAGCAGGAAGATCACAGAGCTAAGAGGTCTTACCACTGCCCACATTGTGAGGAGATTTTCCCAATTCTATCAAAGCTAAGAATACACCTAAGAATACACACAGGAGAGAATCCGTATTCCTGTACTGACTGTGGGAAGAATTTCACAACATCAAAGGCTATAACAATTCATCAGAGAGTACACACAGGAGAGAAGCCTTACTCCTGCTCTGACTGTGGAAATAGTTTCTCTCGACGGGGCGACCTAAAAACACACGAACGTATACATACAGGAGAGAAGCCTTACTCCTGCTCTAATTGTGTAAAATGCTACACAACATCAGGTGAGCTAAAAGTTCATCAGAGAACACACACAGGAGAGAAGCCATACTCCTGCTCTGACTGTAGGGCGAGGTTCTCTCAACTGAGCCACCTAAAACAGCATGAACGTATACACACAGGAGAGAAGCCTTACTCCTGCTCTGACTGTGTAAAATGCTTCACAACATCATCTGAGCTAAAAGTTCATCAGAGAACACACACAGGAGAGAAGCCTTACTTCTGCTCTGACTGTAGGGCGAGTTTCTCTCAACTGGGAAACTTAAAACAACATGAACGTGTACACACGGGAGAGAAGCCTTACTCTTGCTCTGATTGTGGAAAGAGTTTTTCTCGACGGGGCCACTTTAAAACACATGAGCATATACATACAGGAGATAAGCCTTACTCCTGCTCTGAATGTGGAAAAAGTTTTTCTCGACTGGGCGATCTAAAAATACATGAACGTATACATACAGGAGAGAAGCCTTACTCCTGCTTTAATTGTGTAAAATGCTTCACAACATCAGGTGAGCTAAAAGTTCATCAGAGAACACACACAGGAGAGAAGCCATACTCCTGCTCTGACTGTAGGGCGAGGTTCTCTCAACTGAGCCACCTAAAACAGCACGAACGTATACACACAGGAGAGAAGCCTTACTCCTGCTCTGTCTGTAGGAAGAGTTTCTCTCAATCGAGCCACCTAAAACAGCATGAACGTATACACACAGGAGAGAAGTCTTACTCCTGCTCTGACTGTGGAAAATGCTTCACAACATCATCTGAGCTTAAAGTTCATCAGAGAACACACACAGGAGAGAAGCCTTACTTCTGCTCTGACTGTGGGGTGAGTTTCTCTCAACTGGGAAACTTAAAACAACATGAACGTATACACACAGGAGAGAAGCCTTACTCCTGCTCTGACTGTGGGGTGAGTTTCTCTCAACCGTGCAACCTAAAAAATCATAAACGTATACACACAGGAGAGAAGCCTTACTCCTGCTCTGACTGTAGAAAGAGTTTCTCTCAACTGGGCCACTTAAAAAGACACCAAGTTATACATAAAGGAGAGTAGCCTTACTACTGCACTGACTGTGGAAACGGTTTTAAATCATCAGCTGAGCTAAACGGTCATCAGAGAACACACACAGGAGAGAAGCCTTTCTTCTGCTCTTACTGTGGCAAGAGCTTCTCCCGATTGGGCAATGTAAAAACACACCAAAGGCTACACACTTGAGAGAAGCCTCATCAGTTCTCTCAGACCAGCTGAGATTAGTCACTCCACTTAATTCTTCTCATAAAATAATTGGCAACGTTGAATTGGATCAAATGAAGAACGTGTAGACCACTTTTAGTCCTATGCATTTTGTCAGTTTTGCTACTACCAGCAGCACTGCACCTGTCGATGACACAAGTTGTTCTGCTTCCACGAGCACATCCAATGCTAGCATCAGTAATTCTATGTTTGTTGTAAGCCCAGCTAGCATGGACACTGACAGTTGTGAATCTGATGCAGCCGAAGAGCTACTGCCCCTTTACCTGGGAAAGCACCGAACAACAGACCGGGAGGTTGGACCTTCGAAGAGGTGCAAATATGAGAACTACATTGATTTGGGGTTCACTTATATTGGGAATAGTGCCTTTCCTCAGCCACAGTGTGTTACATCTCACAACTCGATGAGTCCTTCACTCTTGCGCAAACATTTAGAAAAAAAACATGCCAATTTGAAAAATAAGCCACAAGTTTTTTGAGCGAGAATTAAGACGACTTTAAAGTAGTAAGACATCTATAAAAGCAACAGATGCCATTAATAAGAAGGGGCTAGAAGCATCTTATACGGTGAGCTACCGAGTGGCTAGAACAGGCAAGCACCATACTATTGTGGAGGACTTCATTCTTCCTGCCTCTGCGGATATGGCTGGGGCAAAGGCCAAAAAAACGATACCGTTTCACGACGCATCGGTGACATGGCAAGAGATGTTTTGATACAATTACTGCTTCGCATATACAAGCCAGTGAATTCTATGCATTACAGCTGGATGAGTCAACAGACGTGGCGGGCCTGGCACAGCTCCTGGTATATGTCCGTTACTTTTTTGGGGGGTCAATTAAGGAAGACATCCTCTTCTGCAAACCAGGACAACCGGAGATGGTATTTTTAAAGTACTGGACAGCTTTGTGACATCAAATGGACTTTGGTGGTCAAGATGTGTTGGTATCTGTACTGATGGCGCAAAAGCCATGACAGGGAGACATAGTGGAGTGGTAACGCTGGTGCAAGCAGTTGCTCTCGACGCTACTTGGGTACACTGCAGCATCCACCGAGAGGCTCTTGCTACCAAGGGGATGCCTGACAGCTTGAAAGATGTTTTGGACACTACAGTGAAAATGGTTAACTTTGTTAAAGCAAGGCCCCTGAACTCTCGTGCATTTTCTGCACTATGCAATGATATGGGCAGCGACATACAGAAGTGCGCTGGTTATCAAGGGGCAAAGTATTGACACGTTTTTTTGAATTGAGAGACGTGCTTAAAGTTTTTTTTTACTGACCATAATTTTCACTTGTCTGACTGCTTGCATGATGAGTTCCTCACACGACTGGCCTATCTGGGTGATGTTTTTTTCTCGCCTGAATGAGCTGAATCTAGAATTACAGGGACTCTCCGCAGCAATATTCAATGTGCGGTACAAAATTGAGGCTATGATTTAAGAAGTTAGAGCTCTTCTCTGTCTGCATTAACAAGGACAACACACGGGTCTTTCCATCATTGTATGATATTTTTTGGTGTGATAATGACCCTAAGCTTATGGACAATGTCAGATGTGATTTTGCCAAGCACCTGTGTGAGTCGGATGCGCAATTACACAGGTACTTTCCCGAAACGGATGACACAAACAGCTGGATTCGTTATCCCTTTCATGCCCTGCCTCCAGTCCACTTACCGATATCTGATCAGGAGAGCTTCATCAAAATTGCAAAAAGCAGATCTGTGGAAATGGAATTTAATCAGAAGCCACTGCCAGATTTCTGGATTGGGCTGCGCTCAGAGTATCCTGCCTTGGCAAATTGCGCTGTTAAGACACTGATGCCCTTTGCAACCAAGTACTTATGTGTGAGTGAATTCTCGACCCTCACTAGCATAAAAACTAAATACAGGTACAGACTGTGTGTGGAAAATGATTTAAGACTGAGACTCTCCAATACAAACCAACATTGCTATGTGCGTCCTCTCAAGCACACCCTTCTTATTAACCTGTGGTGAGTTATTCATTAACCTTTTCAATTAACAAGTAAGGTTTTATATGTAAAATGGTTAAATAAAGAGCAAAATGTAATATTATTTGTGCCCTGGTCCTATAAGAGCTCTTTGTCACTTCCCACAAGCCGGGTTGTGACGACAACTCACACTAATTTCTTATGTTTAATAAATGTATCGTATAGTGTGTGTGTGTGGCTTACAATATTTGAGAGTGCGCTGACCCTGGTGCTAGAGGGGGTACGCAGCTGGAGGTTGAATGTTTGAAGGGTTACGGGACTATAAACATTTTGAGAACCGCTGGTCTAGATGATCCCAGTTCCTGCTGTGTCATGCTGATGGGAAGACTAGGGTATGGAGAAAACCATGAGTACATGCATCCATGCCGTGTGGGGTGTGCATTGCGGGCTGGTGGTGATGGTGTGGGGTGAGTTTTCAGGGCACACAATGGGCCCCTTGATAAAAGTGGAGCCACATTTGAATGCCACAGGATGTCTAAACATCATTGCCAATCAGGTGCATCCCTTTATGGCAGCAATGTATCCAGCTGCAAATCAATTTTTTTCAGCAGGATTATGCCCCATGACACAAGGCTTGTCCAGGGATGGTTCCACGAACATAAGTGAATTCAGCTTACTGCAGTGGCCTGCCATGTCACCAGATCTCGATCCAATTGAGCATCTGTGGGAGGAGATGGAACGAGCTATTCGGAGTAGATATCCACTCCCAGCCAACCCGACACAACTGTGGGAAGCATTGGAGTCATCATGGCCCGGCATCCCTGTGGGTTTCTTTCGACACCATGTAGAGTCCATGGCCTGACGAATTGAGGCTGTTCTGAGGACAAAGGGAATAGCAACTCAATATTAGGAAGGTGTTCCTAATGTTTTGTACAATCAGTGCAAAAGGAAAGTATTCAGACCCCTGGACTTTTTCCACATTTTGTTATGTTACAGCCTTAAAATAAAATGTATTAAATTAAATTAATAAAAAATCATCAATCTACACACAATAGCCCATAATGACAAATTGAAAACAGTTTTTTAGATTTTTTTGGCAAATAATAAATTAGTATTCATACCATTTGCTATGAGACTTGAAATTGTTCTCAGGTGCATCCTGTTTCCATCAAGTATCCTTGTGATGTTTCAACAACTTGATTGGAGTCCACTTGGTAAATTCAATTCAAACATGCACACACCTGTCTATATAAGGTCCCACATTTGACAGTGCATGTCAGAGCATGGTGGTGGCAGCATCATGCTGTGGGTATGTTTTTCAACGGCAGGGACTGGGAGACTAGTCAGGATCGAGGGACAGTTGAACGGAGCAAAGTACAGAGAGATTCTTGATGAGATTCTGCTATTGAGTGCTCAGGACCTGTTGACTAACTGTTGAAGTTAATTGATATAATGTTTGTACAATAATTTGTTCTGGGCAACATATTCTCTTATGTATAATTTTAAATGAAACAAACTTTTAAATGAAATAGTGTCTATATATAAACCAAATTTGATCACATTCACATTCTCACAAACAAATGGCCTACACTGTGTATATGCAATTGTTGACATCCGATGGTCATTCTTATAGTGGGTTGCAAAATGTTGAACCCACCAGAGGTGGACTGTCATGACTGGCCTGTGAGGATCAGGTTATAGTGGATCACGGTTATACAGAGAGATCTCTCCCTCCCGAAGACGGGGAGAAGTATAGAGGGATTGATGGGGGGGGTTATGACCTCACACCCATCGTAAGGCAACAGCCCAACTCCAATCTGTTCTCTAATGTGAGAGACTGGAATGTCTGTTTGCCTTAGGAAGAGGTTACAGCCCAAAACTACAGAACATCAAATAAATGGACTTTGAGACATGTATATTTGATTAGCCAAATGGTGGAAACAATGATGGATGGAATATGAAAATGTATGTACATTTTATGATGTTATTAGAAGTTGAGGATGTTATAATGAAAACATTAACTTGAAGAGTTTTCATAATGTATATGTGATGTTTACATACTTTGTGTAGAAAATATCCAGATGAAAGAGAATGTTTTGGTGATGATAAGACTGATTTTAGTTGTCCAAACGAGATCATAGAAAATCCTAATACCTTGTAACTAGCTACGCCCCAGGGAACCCAGAGAGTGTGTCATAAAGATGGAAACGCCCCTTTCTACTCTAGGGTATAAAACATGAATTAAGAATTTACATATCAGACTAAGTTGACCACACGCTTCAGCCGAGGTCTACAACTAGTCGTGACCCCAAAACGCAACACGAGTTTGAAGACAAAGTAAATCTCTGAACAATCAAGTTTATAGTGGAGTAGCTATTCTTAGTACTGTATCTAGGAAGTTGAATTTAAGCAGGACCATCCGGCTATTCTTTTCAAGTCACCAGTTGTCTACGCGGCCCTCTTACCCACGCCGGGAGCATCGACACGGCTGATTAGCCTCCTCAGAAGCCCACTCTCACAGAACGAGTGCAAGGAAACTGACAACTAAGAGAAAGGACATTGTGACATCGTTTGGACAATCAGAGACTTGCACCTGAAGATGAAAAACAAGGCGTTAGCCAAACCTTTCCCACTAAGTGGAACTCGACCCACAAAGGGATACCCAACGGAGACCTTCAACACGTAAATACATGCATTACACTTTTTACCCATAACAGGGGCAGTTCAGGGCAAGGTGTTAGGGCTGAAACTAAGCATCGTTTACAAATGTATTCAAGTGTTGAATTTCTCTCTTTCTCTCTCTCTAGGTAAATCTCCATCTTGTGTTGGTCCACTAGGGACCTGTTGCCATTGTATGAAGTTCTAACCAATAACCTTGACTGTTTGTGTATATGTATCTTATGTTATCATTTAGCTTGTTAGTAAATAAATAATCAACTCAATTTGTGTGGTACGGAATGATTAGTGAGACCCGGGTTTGTGCAGATTTACGAATTATGCGATGTTCAGAATGAGACTGAGGAAATTAATTAATTGTTGACTGCTATGAAATCGATATATTCTTTGAGTTAATTCGGGAAACGGTAACTCATTAAGCAACATTTTCCTGTGGCTGCTCCAGGTTACTGAGTTAATTTGTTACAGGATTAATTTAATCACATAATAATAAGCAGTTAATTATTCAATAAATAGAATATCATCACATTAACGATAACGTCACATTGATGCCCCCCTGCAAGGATAAACTAGGCCTCACTGTTGAATTCAGTCCATAGGAATTGTGTAGCAAGTTACTCATACTCCAATCGCGCTATAGGCAGGATTATTGTTGAGAGTGGCGTGTGTGTGGTTTTTCTTTTTCACCCAGATACTAGTGTAGCGAGATTGACTTGTGTTGTATATCTGACACAAATCAGTGTGTAGGGGATTTACTGAATGCTACGAGCTAGGGCATATGTACCAGCCGATGCAGGCATTCTGAGAAAAATACTAGTTGGGCCCAATGTAGTGTTATTTCTGTCTATCGCATTCAGGAGCGAGTAGACTTGGTCATAATTAATTTCTCGAGCGTGGACATAGAGCCAGCCGATGAAAATTTGAGTAGATATTGGCTTGACCAAGCTAGTAATTATCTCTGTCTCACGTTTTCATTGGTGCGAGTAGACCAACGGTGTATTTGTGTTTTCTGCGCGTTCCGGTTAATCGCTGAAAGGTTGAACGTGAGACGTCACTTAGTAAATCTGTTCTCTTGTTGGAGGGGACATTTGTTGTGCTGGAAAGTAAGATTCCGCACAAGTGAAGATAAGCATTGCACCAAATGCTAAGCTAACAAGGGGGAGCAGCCATTTTTGTTTTCCCCGTTGTTCAAAATGAGATCCCGCGCCGTGCGGGAATCCCATGTGATTACAGTGTGTGCTATCATTGACCTCTGGTGGTGAAGAATTGCCAGTAATTGTTTTTAAATAATTAATAATCGAAAATATGTGTAATAATCTATTGAGCTCACAAGCAACGAAATAATCTATTATTATGGTGGGGGATTATAATACGGTTTTAAGTACCTCAATGGATCGTAAAGGAAATCATTCTACAAACTATCACCCTCAAGCGCTTAAGGAGATTACAAAGATCATGGATACATTAGAACTAGTGGATATATGAAGGTTGAAAAACCCTGACTTAGTGAGTTATACATGGAGGAGGCTTAATCAAGCTAGCCGTCTTGATTACTTCCTAGTCTTGTTCTTGCTGGCATCAAAAGTATTAATAGGAGACCGAATCCGATCGGACCACCATCCAATATAGCCAACAAATTGACATCCAATATAGCTCTTACAGAATTCCCACATGGACGGGGATATTGGAAATTTAATCAAAGCCTATTGGATGACAATTTGTTCTTAACTAAGACAAAATAATTCATAATTTAATTTTTTTCTGTACAACATAGGTACAGCAGATATCCGTATTGTATGGGACACTTTCAAATGTACTTTTAGGGGCCATTCAATAGAATACTCATCATTAAAACAAAAGCAGTTAAGGTCAAAAGAGATGAGACTAATAAAGTAAAAAGAGGAAGTAACAGCGCAGGTAGATGGTAATGAAAACTGTAGAGGCACAAAATAGGTTAGAGGAAAACCAAAAAGAAATGGAGGTGTACTTATTCAAGAACGATCAAGTGTAATGTATTACAAAAATAAAGCGAATTGGATTGAAAACAGACATGGGTTAAAATAGTCTCAGACTTGTCCTAGTCTAGATTTTAAGTCAGGATGATTTCATCTCAATCTAGATCTAAGCAGTGGGGAACCATAAGGGCCTTCACAGAAGGCTAAGGCTTGATAAAAATGTATATATTACAATAATTGTAATCATTTTCTGATTTCATCCCTTCAGTTTGTGTTGGAAAGAGAAGGGTTAATACTGAAGAGAAACAAATATCCAATCAGGATTTTCTTTAGTGGTCTCTGGGTAGAAAAATCTAGCTAGCTCAGCCAGCCATTGGCTATAGTCATGGATAACATCATATGTGGAGTGTGTCTGAAAGTGGGCATGTTGACAGAAGTGGGAAGATCAACAGAAGTGGCATATGGAAAGTGAATCAGCTATTTGATAAGATTTGTCGCCACTCAAGACCGTTTTGTGTGGCTGATTTGATTGTTGCAGGACCAGTTGATTGTTTGACAACTGTAGCATTTTATGAAAGCAAAACCCTAACCCCTTTCCTAACCTTAACCTCATTATCCTAACCTGCTATGTTAATTATCCCAACCTGCTAGGTTAGTTCTCTTAACCTGCTATGTAAACATTACGCTGACCAGCATGCACCTGGGTATGGCTGGTCTGACCAATAATGGAGTGCTGATGTTAAAATTCCACCTTTCCAGAAACAAGTCTCTCACAGTTGCCGCTTGTTATAGACCCCCTTCAGCCCCCAGCTGTGCCCTGGACACCATATGTGAATTGATTGCCCCCCATCTATCTTCAGAGTTCAAACTGTTAGGTGACCTAAACTGGGACATGCTTAACACCCCGGCCGTCCTATAATCTAAGCTAGATGCCCTCAATCTCACACAAATGATCAAGGAACCTACCAGGTACAACCCTAAATCCGTAACCATGGGCACCCTCTTAGATATCATCCTGACCAACTTGCCCTCTAAATACACCTCTACTGTCTTCAACCAGGGTCTCAGCGATAATTTCCTCATTGCCTGCGTGTGTAATGGGTCCGCGGTCAAACGACCGCCCCATATCACTGTCAAACGCTCCCTAAAACACTTCAGCGAGCAGGCCTTTCTAATTGACCTGGCCCGGGTATCCTGGAAGGATATTGACCTCATCCCGTCAGTAGAGGATGCCTGGTTGCTCTTTAAAAGTGCTTTCCTCTCCATCTTAAATAAGCATGCCCCATTCAAAAAATGTAGAACTAAGAGCAGATATAGCCCTTGGTTCACCTCAGACTTGAATGCCCTTGACCAGCACAAAAGCATCCTGTGGCGTTCTGCATTCGCTTCAAATAGCCACCGCGACATACAACTTTTCAGGGAAGTCAGGAACCAATATACTCAGTCAGTTAGGAAAGCTAAGGCTAACTTTTTCAAACAGAAATTTTATTAATTTGATTATGAACGCATTAGATTGACGGTAACAGTAGTCAGATTAGGCTACAGGTAAAACAAATGTTAAAAAACACTGGCTGTTGTTGACAAGCATATTCAGATAATATTCATGTTATTCATATTTAATTCAGTGATTGAAATGATCCCTCATCCCTCAGTAGCCTATTCCAGCAGGCTATTGGGAAACAAACAAGCACTTCTTATTGAGAAATTGCCTCGCTTTCATGTTGAATAAATTAGTCCTGAAATTTGAAGTAAGCAAGCTGCTAAATCGTTCAGTTTCCATCTTGCCTACATCTTGTCGAGGCTACTGTAGACTATCTGAAATGTAATGTAGGTCTATCAGGCTACCTGCCTTTATCCAAGCAAACTATGGCAACATTTTATTAGAAACATAAACCCAGATTGTAGTCTGTTGCCTATGTCTATTGAAATGACAAGTCAATCTCGCAAATGGGTCATTTATAATGACTTTGTAGTCTTAGAATCTGGCACATAATAACTGCAAAATTGCCAGAAATTAGCCTAACATTCGTTTTTTTTTATGTTCATCCAAATGTTTCTTGCTCAGAGATTTCGAGATCCTCTGCCGGCTTTCATCACTCAAACTCTCCTGTCGGATTTATCTATAGTTATGCACATGCGCAAAGGGTATTTATTTACAATAATAAACCTGGTTCAAGCCCTGAATGCTGATTGGCTGAAAGCCGTAATATATCAGACCATATACCAGGGGTATGACAAAACATTACTTTTTACTGTTCTAATTACGTTGGTAACCAGTTTATAATAGCAATAAGGCACCCTTGGGGTTTGTGGTATATGGCAGGGCACTCCGCATTGCGTTTTTCGTAAGAACAGCCCTTAGCCGTGGTATGTCGCCCATATACCATACCCAAGGTTGTGCCTTATTGCTTAATCATAGCAGTCAAGCGACTTAAGTCGACATTCATTGATAGAAAATGATCTGGTGAGTTTAATAAATGTGTTATGTAAAGGTCGTATAAAATGTGTTATATCTGGAGTTTCCTCGGACATTGAGGTCCATCTTCTTAAGCGAAAGATTCCTGGAGTGGTTGGAGCACTAAACCGTGTGTAGATGGAAAGAAGGAGGAAAGTCAATCGGTTTTATTGATGTTGGAAGAAGAGTATCAACCTACTAATCTTTTTGGTATTTATTAGGATCCCCATTAGCCGCTGCAAAAGCATCAGAGTTGTTCACTTCTTTCATTAACTTCTAAAACCCCGGCTTGGTCTGATTCCCAAGCGTTCTCGCAAGTCTCGCGTTGTTGCGTCTCTTGGTTTTGGAACTGTGTGGCTTTAGTGGGGGAACAGGAAGTTCCGGCCAGGCGCGCATCATTCTTCATAACAAAGAAAGTGCCAGAATTATGCAGTAGAGACGATTACTTTTGTCTCCGTTTCAAATTGATTGCTACAGGTATGTAATGGCACGTTTAAACGTTCTAATATCGAAAGAACATGTCATAAAAAAACGTAAAGGTATTATCACGTTAAGGTTTTATGTTCTATTTTTTGTGTCAAACTGAGTGAGTGAAGAACGTGATAAAAATGATGTACAATTCACATAACGTTAGCTAGTTAGAGACTTTGGATTTGCCTGAGTGGATGTACATCATTTGGTCAAAGTCATTTCATAAAGAATCAATTTATTTGAGATTTCGGAGTTTGTTTAACATGTCGTTATTGGTTTTGTGTCAAATTCACTAGCTGGGAAAATGGCGGTGCCCACTCTGTCTGCGTCAAAGAGACAATTTCACGGTCGCACTACTGTTTTGAAGCGGAATGTAATGATCCGTTTTCTACATATGTAGTAATATTCAGACACATTCAGTTTCCACCTTGATCTATAACGGTTACTGGTGTGAACGGGAAATACTATTGGTCTTTGAGTGAAATAATACAGTGAAGAAAAGGTTATTCAGGAGAATCAAATTTGTCACATGCTGAATACAACAAGCGTTGACCTTAGGGTGGGGTCAATGCAAATAGTTCAGGTAGCCATTTGATTAATTGTTCAACAGTGTTATGGCTTAGGCTTCTAAGCTGTTAAGGAGCCTTTTTGACCTAGACTTGGCGCTCCGGTACCGCTTGCCGTAAAATGGTACATAGAGCTGCCTAAAACAAACTGCAACCTTGTACTAAATGTTTTTTGTCATTTATGTGAATTTGGTTAATCTACTATAGATCAAGTGCATTTACGTTGTGTAGCCTAATTTATAGTGTGTAATGTGAATTAGTGTTTTGCTGTCAATGCTTAGGGTAGCTACCTGACCTGTTGAAATTATATATATTTTTTGAGAATAAAGAATGTGCTTGAACTGCCAAGACAATAACTTTGGAGTCCGTTTCTCTTTATTACTACAGGCCGACTCAGATTAAGTCTGAGGCCGGTAACATCAACAGAGAGGACAAACCCAGCCTGCCTCTCTCCTTCCACACCGAGTCCAAACCTACAGTTACTGGGTCCTGATTGTGACAGTGGAGCCCAGTTTGCACTGCAGGAGCCAGAGATGGCATCAGTGAAGCTGGAAGACTGCAGTCAAACACTGGAGCAGAATGTCAACATTAAAGATGAAGAAGAGGAGGAGGAGATTGTTTCTCATGGTAAGAGCAGGTTCTATCTAACTAAGTTTGTGTTTTTCATTCCATCTTCCCACTGTACATGAAAAGTTGCAGTTGAACTGTTTCATGATGAACTGTTTCAATGAGAAGGTAGATGTCTGTCCTGTGTAGCTCAGTTGGTAGATCATGGTCCTCTCATCGCCACGGTTGTGGGTTCGATTCCCATGGGGGACCAGTATGAAAAAAGTATTAATGTATGCACTCATTACTGTAAGTTGCTCCGGATAAGAGTGTCTGCTAAATGACTAATGTACATTTGCAATACGTTAGGAGATAAAGAACATTGTTTTCTTCATTATATCTTTCACAATATTATGTAGTTTATGGTAGTGCCCCAGTCACCTGGTGTTTGTTACAAGAACACAATGAGAAGAGACCGGAGCCTTGTGAGTCACTCACTGTTGTGTATCATGCATCAGGTGATCTAATTACAGTATGGAATTCACAACTAAATGTTTGCCTGCTAGATAACTTACAACTATTAAGTTAAGTCTATAATGTGCTAAATGTCCTGCAGTTGTCCATTTGGTTTGTTGATTTAGTAGCTAGTTAGCTACCTAGCTAAGTGGTTAGCTTCTTATAAAATCAAGCATTCACTTGGTAACAGCAGAGAATGCCATCCTAGATCAAGAGCCATGTAGGCTAATATTCGTTTGGGGGTGCAGCAAACTGAGTAGCGTATTTGAGTTACCTGTATATTTGTATAGTTTGTCAGAAACTGTACAAAATGTTCGCAATGCGCTCATTAGCATTTAGTTTTCTCTGTGTGGATTTCTTAGTACTTGTTAGCATTTGATAGCATTCTGCTAAGTGACTTTTTAAACCGCTGTAGTCAACTTGTGCTCTAGGTAATAGATAAAGCACATCGCGCTAATACTTTTTCCCGTTGAGATAATTTTTCATATTGAAACTTACGGTACTCGTTTCCCAAAACAGAGGTCTGAGCCAGTAACGTGTGTCAAACGGTGGCTATAAAATATATTTTGATTTAACACTTTTTTGGGGGGTTACTGCATGATTCCATATGTGTTATTTCATAGTTTATGTCTTCACTATTATTCTACAATGTAGAAAATATAAAAAATAAAGAAACCCTTGAATGAGTAGGTGTTCGAAAACTTTTTACCGGTAGTGTATATCTGCAGAAATAAGACATCCTGCTTGTGTTACCTGTTTGTTTAATAGCCTGTCAGATAAACAATAAAAAAAATTCTGCTGGTTTTTAATCTTTGCAATGCTGTAATAAAGGCTTAACCAAACGTTACAACAGACTCGGTTATGCTTATCATTTATTTAGTGTTGTTTACATTGTTCCAAACAGTCAGAAAAGTGTTGTAATCTACCTGTTTGGAACACACAATATGCACTCAGTGTTTGCTCCTTCTTTTTCTTGATCTCCAGTATTTTCCACAACTAGTCACATTTATTCCACACATCTGACTTCCCTTTTACCTCCTGAGCAACCAGTAAACATTCTCCCGTTTCGAGTTTGTCACGTCCTCTGCAACCATTTTGCTGTTACTGTGTTCTGAGTTTGTTATAACCAATTTATTGATGTGATTATGATATGCTGTAGGTTAGGCCCTATTGGTCACGTGCATGCGATGTATACATGTGTCACAAAGAGAGCAAATGTTGAGGGAATAGAGAATGTTTTTCCTTAACAAATGAGGGATTTCAGCAACAGAACCATTCAGTCAGAAATGGCTGTAATTATGTTGCAGCTTCAGCAACAAGGACAGTGTGATGAACACTGTTGATGTTCTGTGGTTGTCGCTGCAGCAGGGAAGAGAGAGAGACAACGGGTGCTAGTCATTTTGTTTTTGTAAGTCTGAGCACAATCGCATCAATTGCGGTCGAACTCCCTCTAGTCATTTGTGTGTCTTAGTTTAAGCGCAGTTTGATTAAATAATTATCAGACAAGCTCAGTGCATATGGTTGATTTGATTAAAACACGTGTCTATATATTACTTACTTTATTGTCCCCATGGGGAAATTTTGTTGCAGTGTTATGTACATGTTTAAAGTGGCGTTTAAATACAAAACAAAATTGACAATACAACTTTCATAACAATTACATACCAATTAAACATAAAAAAAATAAAATAATAATAATAAAGACTAGCCTGCTGGTCTTACTGAGTCGATAAGAACATTAGACCAAGCTATTTAGGAGGGATATCACACCTGGCACAAATGACTGTCTAGTTGTGTTTTTCCTGCTGAGGGGTGTTCTATACCTGCGGCCAGAGGGGAGTATTTCAAAGTCCCTTTACAGGGGGTGGCTTGGGTCTAAAATGATTTTGTGAGCCTTGAGGAGGGCCCTGACCTTAAAGATCTCATCCAGGCCTGTCTGTTTGACTCCAAGTACCTTGCTTGCTGTGGTGATAATCCTTCTCAGCATATTTCTCTGGCTGACAGTGGCATTGCCAAACCAACAAACAATACAAAAAGTTAAAATACTCTCAATGAAAGATTTGTAAAACAGAGTCAGTATAGTACAGTCTACATTAAAAGATCCCCGCTTTTTGAGAGAGTACAGTCTCTGTTGGCTCTTTTTGTAGATCAGGTCTGTACACTTACTTCACTGAAGCTTATTGTCCAAGAGGACACCCAGGTATTTGTATTCCTCTACAATCTCTATATTCTGACCTCTGATAGATGTTGCAGAGGTAGGTGTTGTACACTTCCTGAAGTCTATGCACATCTCTTTGGTCTTGTTGGTTTTGAGGACCAAGTGTGATTGCTCACACCAGTCTACAAAGTCATCTAGGACCGGGCCATGATGTTCCTCGTCATCATGCAACAGGCTGATCAAGGCAGTGTCATCAGCGAACTTAACGAGGTGTCTGTCAGGATGGGAACTAGTACAACTATTAGTGTACAAGATGTACAGGAGTGGAGACAAAACACATCCCTGAGGAGAGCCTGTGTTGGTATTGCGTATGTCCGACACGTGGGGACCTATTTTGACTCGCTGTGAGCGTTGGCTCAGGAAGTCCAGCAGCCATAAAACCAGCCCCCCATCTAAGGAGAAGTCCCAAATGAGTCTCTGTGCCAGAATGTAGGGCTGGATTGTGTTGAAGGCAGAAAAAGTCAACAAACAGAACCCTAACATCTAGAGGGTGCCAAATCCCATGTCTATAGACCATGTTAAGGAGGGTAAGAATGGCATCGTCAACTCCTCTGCTAGGCTGATAGGCAAACTGAAATGGGTCGAGAAGCTGCTGAGAATATGACTTTTCACAAGTTTCTGAAGGCACTAAGGATGTCAAGGCGACAGGGCGGTAGTCATTCAACACAGAGGGATTAGATGCTTTAGCAATTGGTATAATTATTGAGTTTTTCCACAATACTGGCACGTGTTGCTGGTTGAGTGAGGATTGGAAAATGTCTGTAAAAACACCAGCCAATTGTTCAGCACAGTGCTTTAACACATGTCCACTTATTTTGCCTGGGCTTTTGTATGTGTTACATCCCCTGAACAACTTTAAAACATCAGACTGTTTAACAACAACTCTCTCAAACATTTGCAATGATGCTTCCATTTGTTTTACCTCCGACAAAAAGTTGTCTGATTCAAATCTAGAGAAGAAAACATTCAGTTCATTAGCCATGTTCCCGGCCCTCATATCTCCCAAGGTCAGCACTGTTTTTTCCGCTGCCTATGTGGGGGGCACTAGCCATGGATTTAATCTCTTGCCAGGCTACCCTTGCGTTTCCTGAGGAGAATGACCTCTCCACCCTTTGCTTGTATGCCTCCTTGTCCACCAGTATCTGTATTTTGATCTCACGTTGTACATCTCTTAAAGCCTGTCTATCACCCTCAGCATAAACTGCCGTATTCCTATCAAGTAGTGATTTTAGATGTTTATATGGAGAAATAGATGTTTAAAAAAGTTCGACCAATCAATTGGTGGAAGAACAGACTACTCTTGGTGCCCTAATGGACTGTGCAAGGTGTTGAAAGTATTCCACAGGGAGGCTGGCCCATGTTGACTCAAAAGCTTCCCACAGTTGTCAAGTTTGATGGATGTCCTTTGGGTGGTGGTTCAGCATGAAAAACCCAGCAGCATTGCAGTTCTAGACACAAACCGGTGCACCTGGCACCTATGATCATACCCCATTCAAAGGCACTTAAATCTGTTTTCTTGCCCATTCACCCAGGTAGCCTAGTGGTTAGAGCGTTGGACTAGTAAAAGAAAGGTTGCAAGTTTACATCCCCGAGCCGACAAATCTGTCGTTCTGCCCCTGAACAGGCAGTTAACCCACTGTTACTAGGCCGTCATTGAAAATAAGAATTTGTTCTTAACTGACTTGCCTAGTTAAATAAAGGCAAAATTAAAAAATAAATGGCAGACATTCAATCCAAATTCTCTCAAGTCTTAAAAATCTTTCTTTAACTTCTCACGAGTCACCAACCCTGATCCGGTAGCACCCCCCACCCCCCACCCCACTGAGTAGCATAGCTAGCATAGCGTCACAAGTAACTTGTAGCATCTAAATATCATTAAATCACAAGTCTAAGACACCAGATGAAAGATACAGGTCTTGTGAATAAAGCCACCATTTCAGATTTTTAAAATGTTTTACAGGGAAGACACAATATGTAAATCTATTAGCTAACCACGTTAGCAAAGGACACGATATTTTTACTCCCAACAGCTTTTTCCTGCGTCAGTAGCTATCACTAATTCGACTAAATAAAAATATATATAGCCACTAACCAAGAAACAACTTCATAAGATGACAGTCTGATAACATATTTATGGTATAGCATAGTTTTTTTTTGGAAAAATGTGCATTTTTCAGGTATAAATCACAGTTCTACATTGCAGCTGCAATCTGAAATAGTGCTGACCCAGCCAGAACAATTACAGAGACCAACGTCATATAACGAATTACTCATCTTAAAACATTTCAGAAAAATACACAGCGTACAGATATTGAAAGCCCAACATCTGGTGAATCCAAACAATATTTCAGATTTATGAAATGTTTTATAACGAAAACAAAATGTAGCGCTAAATTAGCATAGCTATACCAGGCAGATTCGGCTAGGCGCCCACGGCCAGTTCACATGCACAACAGATATGATATAACATCGTAAATTGGGTCTTACTATGGCTGATCTTTCATCAGAATGTTGATCAAAGTGTCCTTTGTCAAGATGAGTCGTTGGTTCCGTTCAGAATTGTTCCTTGCCCACTCCATTTAGCACAGGTACCGGTCGAGTGGCACGGATCTCAAACGTAAATAAATTCAGACAACGGAACACCACAAAACTCCCGAAAAAATTCAAATAATCTGATTAAACTATATTGAAAAAACATACATTACGATGATCTGGTCACATGTATCAAACAAACTTCGAGACGGAGATAGTTTTCATCCATAATGGCCGCACAAAAGAAGACAATCGCAGCTAAAAGTTGCACGATTTAGACAACCGGAAGTTGTCGGTCACGCCAAAGAATTAGCTCTCATTTCACGTCAGTCCCAGATAAACAAGATATTTTTCCTCTGACGTCCTCTTGACACCCAGAGGAAGGCCAATGAGGTGTGTTTCGGGTCATAGGGGGCACGACCATATATAGGCAGAGCGTTGAAGCTGGCATACACATCTTGCTTTTTTCTTCTTGGTCATGGAAAGTGCTGTCAAATGACTTCTGTATCACTCAGAGACAAAATTGAAACGGTTTTAGAAACTATAGATTGTTTTCTTTCCAATGGTATTATTTATATGCATATAGTAAGAGCAATAATTGAATAAGAGGCAGTTTAATCTGTAGAGCAAATTATGCTAATGGGAAAATAGCACCCCCTGTATTCTCAAGAAGTTAACCTCTCTGGGATCATTCGGGACGCTAGCGTCCCACCTCGCCATCAGCCAGTGAAATTGCAGGGCACCAAATTCAAAACAACAGAAATCTCATAATTAAAATTCCTCAAACATACAAGTATTTTACACCATTTTAAAGATACCCTTCTTGTTAATCCAACCACAGTGTCCGATTTCAAAAAGGCTTTACTCCTAAAGCACAACATATCATTATGTTAGGACAGCGCCTAGTCACAGAAAGCATTCAGCCATTTTCCAACCAAAGAGAGATGTCACAAAAAGCAGAAATATAGATACAATTAATCACTAACCTTTGACGATCTTCATCAGATGACACTCCCAGGACTCAATGTTACACAATACATGTATGTTTTGTTCGATAAAGTTCATATTTATATCCAAAAACCTCAGTTTACATTGGCGCCATGTTCAGAAATGCCTCCAAAACATCCGGAGAAATTGCAGAGAGCCACATCAAATAACAGAAATACTCATCATAAACTTTGATGAAAGATACATGTTTTACATAGACTTAAAGATGAACTTGTTCTTAACGCAACCGCTGTGTCAGATTTCAAAAAAGCTTTACGGCAAAAGCACAATATTCAATAATCTGAGTACAGCGTTCAGCCACAAAAGCAAGCCATACAGTTACCCGCCAAATTGTGGAGTCAACAAAAGTCACAAATAGCATTATAAATCTTCACTTACCTTTGCTGATCTTCGTCGGAATGCACTCCCAGGACTCCCACTGCCACAATAAATGTTCGTTGTGTTCGATTACGTCCATATTTATGTCCAAATACCTCCGTTTTGTTCCCCCGTTTAGTTCACTATTCCAAAGGCACAATGCGCGAGCGCAAAATCCAGACGAAAAGTCAAAAGAGTTCCATTACAGTTTGTAGAAACATGTCAAACGATGTTTTCAATCAATCTTTAGGGTCTTTTTATAATAAATCTTCAATAATATTCCAACCGGGCAATAGCGTATTCATTACAGAGGAAAAAGAAGGAACGGCGCGCCCGCGTGACCACGCAGTAAACAACTCATTGGCCTCAGCCTAGTCCATTTGTTGAAACAGCTCTTATTCGACCCCCTTCTACAATAGAAGCCTCAAACAACTTTCTAAAGACTGTTGACATCTGTTGGAAGGGGGGCAATCTGTCCCCATAGACACAGCATATTGGATTGGCAATCACTTAAATGAAACTACAAACCTCAGATTTCCCACTTCCTGGTTGGATTTAACAAGTGACATCAATAAGGGATGATAGCTGTCACCTGGTCAGTCTGTCATGGAAAGAGCAGGTGTTCATAATATTTTGTACCACTGACTTTTTTCTTCTGATACTGTTCACACAGGTCACATTGAGACATTCTCTACATCCAGAGAGCAACAGCAGGAAGATCACAGAGCTAATAGGTCTCACCACTGCCCACATTGTGAGGAGATTTTCCCATTTCTATCAAAGCTAAAAATACACCTAAAAATACACACAGGAGAGAAGCCTTACTCCTGCTCTGACTGTGGGGGGAGATTCTCTCGACGGAGCCACTTAAAAAGACACCAACAAATACACACAGGAGAGAAGCCCTACTCTTGCTCTGACTGTGAAAAATGCTTCACAACATCATCTGACCTAACAGTTCACCAGAGAACACACACAGGAGAGAAGCCTTTTTCCTGCTCTGACTGTGGGGGGAGATTCTCTCAACTGAGCAGTTTAAAAAAACACCAACATATACACACAGGAGAGAAGCCTTACTTCTGCTCTGACTGTGGGAAGAGTTTCTCCCTATTGGATACCTTAAAAGCACATGAACGTATACATACAGGAGAAAAGCCTTACTCCTGCTCTGACTGTGGGAAGAGGTTCTCTCAACAGAGCAACTTAAAAAAACACCAACGTTTACATACAGGAGAAAAGCCTTATTCCTGCTCGGACTGTGAAAAGAGTTTCTCCCAATTGGATAAGTTAAATAGTCACCAGCGAATACATACAGGAGAGAAGCCTTACTTCTGCTCTGACTGTGGGAATTGTTTCACCCAAATTGATACATTAAAATGTCACCAGCGTATACATACAGGAGAGAAGCCTTACTCTTGCTCTGACTGTGGGGAGAGTTTCTCTCAACACAGCAGCTTAAAGAAACACAAACGTATACACACAGGAGAGAAGCCTTACTTCTGCTCCGAATGTGGGACGAGTTTCTCTCTACAGGACAGCTTGAAATCACACCAACGTATACACACAGGAGAGAAGCCTTACTTCTGCTCTGACTGTGGAAAGGATTTCTCTCGACACAGCAGCTTAAAGAAACACCAACGTATACACACAGGAGAGAAGCCTTACCCCTGCTCTGAATGTGGGAAGAGTTTCACAACATCAAGTGCTCTGACAGTTCATCAGAGAGTGCACACAGGAGAGAAGCCTTACTCCTGCTCTGACTGTGGGGGGAGTTACTCTCGACTGGGAAACTTACAAACACACCATCGTATACATACGGGAGAGAAGCCTTACTCTTGTTCTGACTGTGGTAAATGCTTCACAACATCAAGTGCTCTGACAGTTCATCAGAAAACACACACAGGAGAGAAGCACACCAACGGATTCACACAAGATTAAAATCTTAGGTTTTCGGTGGATTGACAATGGACCCCTGTTTTAAAGTATCCTTTTTTGGTAACAAAAGGAGAGAAGCTTCATCAGTTCTCTCAGACCAGCTAAGATTGAAGTCACTCCATCACTTAATTCTCATAAAAGAAGTGGTAAGTGAATTGGATCAAATTAAGAAAGTGTAGAACACTCTATTGTAATCCTATTGTTTCTCACTGTGAGAACCGTGCAGAGGAAAGGGAGAGTTACAGAATGTTAGCCTCTCTTTACTGATCAGTGTGCATCTTGTCAGTTTTGGTGTGTTTTGTTAGCTTCTACCGCAAAGATATTGAGATGACTTTGGATTGGCTCTTAGCGTTGATTACCCTCTTAGGTTTCTCTTGTTGAAACAATGGAGTCTGATGGTTGACTGGGTAGTACTGCTTCCCTCTAGTTTTCTGTGGGAATGAGCAAGTAGACAACATGTATGAGATAGAGATGGTGTGATGATCAGTTTTTGGCAGTTATATATATATATATATATATATATATATACAAAGACATGTCAATAGAAAAACAAGTAAAAAATAAATGAAATGCAGCTACTTCGCTGTTATTCTAGCTACACGGTTTCACGTGACTGTTAGCCGTAGTTGGCTAGCTAGCAAACAAGCAAGGGATAACAAACGACTTGGTGGCGTCCATAGATACAGAATAAAAATACTTTGACTGGATTGAGTCTCTGGCAAACTATCCAATAGAATGAACGGACATCTTTGCTCAGCCAATCAAAATCATGAATCAGCAATAGATTTTTATGAATATATACAAAGAAATGTTGATAGAAACACAGGTAAAACAACATGAAATGCAGCTAGTTTGCTGTGTTACCAGCGTCAGTTTGAAATGATTGTGTTTGCTGTGTATATGGCTAGCTTCTCTGAACAGTGTCCTGACCAGAGAGCACATTTTCTATGCCATGCGAAATCCAAAATAGCTTAAACAAATGCAAATGCAGCTACTTTGCTGTTATTCTAGCTGCACTGTTTGGCCTGTTTTTAAAATTTAATTGGTAACCTATTGTATAAAAGCAAATGTACACTAGAGGTTGTGAATAAAAAAAACATTTTTTTTAACACAGCTGTGCTGATCTACGGTACTCTCACCTATGACCGCAGCACAGCCGTGCAATTTTTTTTTGCTTTAGTATAGTCTAATGCCATCTGTAAATACATTTGTTTGAATTACGAGCCTAGTTGGTTTAGCCACAGAAAAAGCCAGCAACCTTCCAGCTAGCCATGATTGGCTGAGATAATGAGTGGGCTGGACATGCCTAGAGATGAGTTTGTATTGGTCTGCCATATAGCACGCTTCTGTCTATTTGAGCTGGTCAGTATGTGTAGGTAATCCTGTCTAACACATTTGTACAAAAAAATGTATTGCATAGTACTTCTGCATACGTGTTGCTCTCCACCTTTCTGGAGGACCGAGTTTTGAAATCAGTGGAATTAGAGTATGATAGCTAAGGAGATGGAGAAAACATCTCCTTAGATTAAAAATTACATCTTCAAACTAAGGGCAACATGGCATCTGTGACAGGGAGACGCATAATGTAGCTAG
Organism: Salvelinus alpinus; assembly: GCF_045679555.1. Classification (NCBI taxonomy): domain Eukaryota; kingdom Metazoa; phylum Chordata; class Actinopteri; order Salmoniformes; family Salmonidae; genus Salvelinus; species Salvelinus alpinus. Next base: position 72,168,527 of record NC_092095.1, read on the forward strand.
CTAGACTTTCAGATAGTACACGTTTCTAATTTTGACAGTGGTTTCATTTCAAGCTAAAGTGTACTGTGAGCTAACTCGCTAACGTTAGCTGGCTGGCTCGCTAGCTTACATTACTTGTATGATCTTATTATTCGTATCGCAGAGCCATTTGCTTTGCTAGTTATAGCCTAATGTTAGCTAGCTAACATTGAACCTGGTTGGTTAGCTACCTGCAGATTCATGCAGGGTAGTAACGTTATGAGTTGGGATTATGGTTAATTGTTTACCTAGCTACATGTCTTAACAAAAGACTCCACTATGCAAGTAACCATTTCAGTTGCATTTGTAAATTCAGTCTGAGTATGCCAGGGCGCAGAATAACTGATGAATTTATGAACGCTCAACACCAGTTGAATATGGCCGGTGTCGGTAAACGTCTGCAAAAAAGTGTAAATAAATTCTTGCCAGCAGCACAGTTAGTCACCAACGCTCTGGATAACATGACAACAGCCTAACCAGCTCTGCTAGGGAGAGTAAAATGGTCAGTGGGGTGTCCTCTCATTTGTGTCTGGAAGTAGCTAGCAAACAAGCCAATGTTAGCCAGTTAGCTGTGGGGCTAAAGCTTAAGAGGGTGTGAACGATGCTGAATGGGTGTAGGCAAAGAAGAGCTCTACAGTAGGTACCAAAACATTCAAAGGCCATTTTCTCAAAAAATTTGAGGTTACAAGTATCAAGTTTATGGCCGAGCTGGCCGCCCGGCCAAACTGAGATATCAGGGGAGAAGGACCTTTGTCAAGGAGGTGACCAAGAACCCAATGGTCACTCTGACAGAGCTCCAGAGTTCCTCTGTGGAGATGAGAGAACCTTCCAGACGGACAACCATCTCTGCAGCACTCCACCAATCAGGCCTAAATGGTGGCCAGACAGAAGCCACTCCTCAGTAAAAGGCACATGACAGCCCGCTTGGAGTTTGCCAAAAGGCACCTAAAGGACTCTCCGACCATGAGAAACAAGATTCTTTGGTCTGAAGAAACCAAGATTGAACTCTTTGGCCTGAATGCCAAGCTTCACGTCTGGAGGAAACCTGGCACCCTCCCTACGGTGAAGCATGGTGGTGGCATCATCATGCTGTGGGGATGTTTTTCAGCGGCAGGGACTGGGAGACTAGTCAGGATCGAGGGAAAGATGAACAAAGAAAAGTACAGAGATCCTTGATGAAAACCTGCTCCAGAGGGCTCAGGACCTCCGACTGGGGCGAAGGATCACCTTCCAACAGGACAACACAGGAGTGGCTTCAGAACAAGTTTTAATGTCCTTGAATGGCCCAGCCAGTGCATCTCTAGAGAGACCTGAAAATAGCTGTGCTGCGAAGCTCCCCATCCAACCTGACGGAGCTTGAGAGGATCTGCAGATAAGAATGGGAGAAACTCACCAAATACAGGTGTGCCAAGCTTGTAGCGTCATAACCAGGAAGACTCGAGGTTGTAATCGCTGCCGATGGTGCTTCAACATAGTAAAGGGTCTTAAGACTTTATATAAGTATATAATGTTTTTTTTGCAAACATTTCTAAAAACCAATTTTTGCTTTGTCATTATGAGGTATTGTGTGTAGATTACGTAACGTAACAAAATGTGGAAAAAGTCAAGGTGTCTGAATACTTTCCATATGCACTGTGTGTGTGTATATATGTATGTGATGTGGTAGCCTACCTCTCAGATAATAAAGTCAACGCAGTATTAAGATTAATGATGGGTTATGCATAATAAGATAACTTATAGCCTCTGTCTCTGCACCTGTGCTCTGCTGGCCTCCTTAAACCCTCCTTAGCTCTTAGACTCGCATTTCTTCTACTAACAGACTATTGGAAGAGAAGCAAGCTCTTTTTTTTGCTGAATATTAAGTATACAGCAGCCAATAGAACTCACGGTTAGTTTGAAAGAGTGAACGCTCAATGGTGGTAGAATATAGCAGTTATTGATTCAGACCCATAACCATTCAATCTTCGTAAAGAGAAAGCCGTCTGCATCTTATTGTAGTCCTATATTATTGTAGTCCTATATTATTGTAGTCATATTATATTATTGTAGTCCTATATTATTGTAGTCATATTATCTTATTGTAGTCCTATATTATTGTAGTCATATTATCTTATTGTAGTCCTATATTATTGTAGTCATATTATCTTATTGTAGTCCTATATTATTGTAGTCATATTATCTTATTGTACTCCTATATTATTCAAGCATGTCATTACAATAATAAAGATGAAGACAACAGAACTTATTTAATTTAACTGTTGAAAGTCAGGAAGGAATGAAGCAACCGTAGAAAAAGGAGGTTGGCTAATAACATTAGGGGAAATATTATGAATCCATATGCTTCCGCCTACTAATTATACAAATGTAAAATAGGCCCTATTATATTTCAAAATGATTATCACATTTGCTAGCTTATAATTGTAACTTTGTAGGCTGCATGTCCTGCACCAGATTGGCATGTTCTCTCCACAGTTCATGGAATGAAAGAGGTGAGTAATTCCAGTCCAGATAATACAATATAATACAGCTCACACTCAAAGATTAGCCTACTGGAGCTAGTTTCATGTATTTACCCAAAAGAGCATAGCTACATCTATGGGCTTTTATGTTTTTCTGTGTGTCATGTGCAGTAGCCTATATATTATAGGTTATGTATTGAATAATGGCAGAATCATTTGGGGCCCACCCCAACGACACTAACCACAGTCCTATCTCACACACCTCACGCTGCTCTGGACTCAGTCAGGGCCAAAACAATACCAGTAAGAGGAACAGACGTAGGTCCTCTTATCAATACAGACTGATTATCTTAGAGGGGGTGAGCGTTGACTCGGCCTAGTTGGAAGGTATAATGATGTGCTTGTATTTGCATCTGAAGCGTCCAGCGGGTTGAATAAATCTGGTTTGTGCTTTTACTAGTTGTCCATCTGAGTTTCTACTCTGTTCGTTCAGAATTTAACAATCCTTTTATTGAGACCACACGTGGCACACTTGATATTGCTCACCCAGCAGAGAATCAGGGATGAGAGGCGTCATGAGATACAATAAGCAACTCATTCTCAAACCCTGAGCAATATGACATTTAATTGATTCCAAATTACATGACCCTGCCCTGAACTAAATTTACAAGTTACTAAACGCTCCCTCATTTTTCTCCAGGTAACAATTGTCCATTTTGATCTCTCCCTAAGCGACTTATGTTTTAATGATATACATACTTTGAAACTGTTTATTAAATTGTCTTTTCAAACTAGATGTATTATTTTCGTCATTGATGATGAATGTATTTGAATAACTGTATTGAACTTGATTGATCCTCTAATGAAATAAATATTCTACATTCTACTGCTCAGCCTATGGGTTATCTATACAGAAAAGGTGTTTGTTTAATTGATGTCATTCAAACTAATTTAAATGTCTATGTATCTACTCAATACATCACTACACCTCTACATGCCAATTAGCTAGCCTACTTTCATATTAAAATAAAAGTGAAATAAAACAAATGGATTATTTTGTAAATCATTTTAAAGTGTTTTCTATGGTGCAAAAGTCCAGAGACTATATTACTACCACAATTCAAGTATGATCCACTTACTATTGGGGAATGGAACCAGAGAGGAAGCTTGCATTACCCTTTCCATGCCCCATTGTTCAGAGTGGAAGAGCTGTGAACTCACCTGTGATGGCCCACATCTACCACAACCTTTCCTATTGTGTTAGTAAGCACCACAGCATTTTAGGAATTGTTCAAAATGTGTTCATGGGAATTGTTCAAAATGTGTTCATTTACATGAACACATTTTGAACAATTCCTAAAATGCTGTGGTACTTACGAACACAATAGGAAAGGTTGTGGTAGACGTGGGCCATCACAGTACAATGAGAGGGGGTGTGGAATGCACAGGGGAGGACCAGGAAGTTGAGCTCAGACTTTTGGACTAGCATCCTATCCAGAGTTTCCAGATTACTAGTGAGTACAAACCCAGACTGCCTCTCTCCTTCCACACTGAGTCCAAACCTACAGTCACTGGGTCCTGATTGTGACAGTGGAGCCCAGTTTGCACTGCAGGATCCAGAGATGGCATCACTGAAGCTGGAAGACTGCAGTCAAAAACTGGAGCTGAATGTCAACATTAAAGATGAAGGAGAAGATTGGGAAATCTGTTATTCATGGTAAAACCAGGTTCTAGCTATATATTATAGTCATAAATTAGACCTCCATAAGTTATGACCCAGTCTGTTGCTATGTTGAATTCTGACATTACACATCCATGAAGAACCTCCAACTGCACAAATGTAGTTACGAAAGTTCAATCAGTAAGGCTGGTCTGAATGGATCGTCACTTCATTCATCTAGTAAACTCTATGGTGCAGTTCTGCGTACACAGATTGAGCCTAATCCTAGAATAAATTGCACTTTTAAACTAATAACTGAAATGGCTTATCTCAGACACAGTTTAAAATAGTCTCAGACTTGTCCTAGTCTAGATTTTAAAAGTCTAATTTCCAGAAGGATGATTAGAGTTAATCTAAACTCAGCAACAACAAAAAAAGTCCCTTTTTCAGGACCTTGTCTTTCAAAGATATTTCCTAAAAATCCAAATAACTTCACAGATCTTCATTGTAAAGGGTTTAACTTCTTACGGCTGAGATCCCGTTAACAGGATCAATATGACAACAGCCAGTGACAGTGCAGGGCGCCAAATTCAAACAACAGAAATCTCATAATTAAAATTCCTCAAACATACAACCATTTTAAAGATAAACTTGTTGTTAATCCCACCACAGTGTCCGATTTCAAAAAGGCTTTACGACGAAAGCACACCATCTGATTATGTTAGGTCAGTACCTAGTCACAGAAAAACACAGCCATTTTTCCAGCCAAAGAGAGGAGTCACAAAAAGCAGAAATAGAGATAGAATTAATCACTAACCTTTGATGATCTTCATCAGATGACACTCATAGGACTTCATGTTACACAATACATGTATGTTTTGTTCGATAAAGTTCATATTTATATCCAAAAATCTTAGTTTACATTGGTGCGTTATGTTCAGTAATGTTTTGCCTCCAAAACATCCTGTGATTTTGCAGAGAGCCACATCAATTTACAGAAATACTCATAATAAACATTGATAAAAGATACAAATATTATACATGGAACTTTAGATAAACTTCTCCTTAATGCAACCGCTGTGTCAGATTTCAAAAAAACTTTACGGAAAAAGCACACCATGCAATAATCTGAGTACGGCGCTCAGACACAAAAACAAGCCATACAGGTACCCGCCATGTTGTGGAGTCAACAGAAGTCAGAAATAGCATTATAAATATTCACTTTACCTTCGCGTGTTTAGTTCAAAAATCCAAATTCATGACGCGCAGGCCAGACAAAAAGTCAAAAAATTCCATTACAGTTCGTAGAAACATGTCAAACGATGTATAGAATCAATCTTTAGGATGTTTTTAACATAAATCTTCAATAATGCTTCAACCGGAGAATTCCTTAGTCTTTAGAAACGTGAGCTCGTGGCACTCTGCCAGACTCCTGACTCAATCAGCTCTAATTCCCTCATCCTTCACAGTAGAAGCATGAAACAAGGTTCTAAAGACTGTTGACATCTAGTGGAACCCTTAGGAAGTGCAATATGACCCCATAGACACTATATTGGATAGGCAAACCTACAAACTTCAGATTTCCCACTTCCTGGTTGGATTTTTTCTCAGGTTTTTGCCTGCCATATGAGTTCTGTTATACTCACAGACATCATACAAACAGTTTTAGAAACTTCAGTGTTTTCTATCCAAATCTACTAATAATATGCATATCTTAGCTTCTAGGACTAAGTAGCAGGCAGTTTACTCTGGGCACCTTATTCATCCAAGCTACTCAATACTGCCCCAGCCATAAGAAGTAAAACACTGTTTCCCATGCTTGTTCAATGAACCATAAACAATTAATGAACATGCACCTGTTTAAGATACTAACAGCTTACAGATGGTAGGCAATTAAGGTCACAGTTATGAACATTTAGGACACTAAAGAGGCCTTTCTACTGTCTCTGAAAAACACCAAAAGAAAGATGCCCAGGGTCCCTGCTCATCTGCGTGAATGTGCCTTAGGCATGCTGCAAGGAGGCATGAGGACTGCAGATGTGGCCAGGGCAATAAATTGCTATATCCGTACTGTGAGACGCCTAAGACAGCGCTACAGGGAGACAAGACGGACAGCTGATCATCCTCGCAGTGGCAGAGCACGTGTAACAACACCTGCACAGGATCAGTACATCCGAACATCACACCTGCGGGACAGGTACAGGATGGCAACAAAAACTGCCCGAGTTACACCAGGAATGCACAATCCCTCCATCAGTGCTCAGACTGTCCGCAATAGGCTAAGAGAGGCTGGACTGAGGGCTTGTAGGCCTGTTGTAAGGCAGGTCCTCACCAGACATCACCGGCAACAACGTTGCCTATGGGCACAAACCCACCGTCACTGGACCAGACAGGACTGGCAAAAAGTGCTCTTCACTGACGAGTCGCGGTTTTGTCTCACCAGGGGTGATGGTCTGATTTGCGTTTATCGTCGAAGGAATGAGCGTTATACCGAGGCCTGTACTCTGAAACGGGATCGATATGGAGCTGGAGGGTTCGTCATTGGTCTGGGGCGGTCTGTCACAGCATCATCGGACTGAGCTTGTTGTCATTGCAGGCAATCTCAACGCTGTGCGTTACAGGAAAGACATCCTCCTTCCTCATGTGGTACCCTTCCTGCAGGCTCATCCTGACATGACCCTCCAGCATGACACTGCCACCAGCCATACTGCTCGTTCTGTGCGTGATTTCCTGCAAGACAGGAATGTCAGTGTTCTGCCATGGCCAGCGAAGAGCCTTCCTTCCTTCTCCGAGTGTCTTCAAATGCGTTTTGAGCTCCCTATTTGTCAGCAAGGGTCTTTGCAGTGACTTTTGCCTTCTCAAAATCCTGTCGGAATCCGGACAGGACCTCTATAATGTCCTTGACTAGGCTAACTGCCCTGTGCAGGTCTGCGTCTTTGGCCTGTAGCATTTTGGAGACGACGTTCACATTTTCTAAAACCTTTGTCTGCAGAACGACTAAAATGTAAGTGCTGCTGCATCATCCATCTCGTCACTTAAAAGCACAATCTCTGTGAGGGCCTTCATTACGTCCACATATCTGTATCTCAGGGCGGCAAGGGACTCCTATCTAGATGACCAGCGGGTGGGACACAGTCGTTTTAGAGTTACATTTTCTGATGCAAAACCAAATATAACCCCTCAACATTGACCATCTCTTCATGCTATACTCGAAGAAGGTATCATACTGTTGAACTGTTTGCTGCGTTACGCACGCCTCTCTCCATTTCTGCGTCAATAGTGCCATTGAGCTTCCATTGCTCATATACCAAACAGGCACCCATGTGAATCTGGGATGTCTCATGACATGCTATTTTGGGTGTTAGATGGCGCCCATCTCTCACTCCATTCACCCACGCATCAGAGAAGAAAGGGGCTCTCTGATCTCTGAACAGCCAGCAAGACTCACAATACGTACAATCTATCTTGGCCGAATAACATAGCCATGTACGTGGTCATTTGATTCCAGCCTTGGTTGTAGTGGTGTAATACGACTCGGAAAAACACCGCCTTTCGTCATCTCTTGGGAATGGGCCAGTAGGCTTACACGAGCCTAATGCAATAACGTGTCGTTTAACTTTTGGATCCACATTTGTTGCATAATGCCCCTTGACTGTTAGACAGGTAAAAAGGCCGTCTGTCCCATTTCCACCTGTTTCCTCAGCCGCCACGATTCTAGTCTCGCCCTGCTCCTCTTCCTCCCCGCCCGACCTGGGGATAGCTTGTCCGGACTGGCTTGTGCTCAGGGTCATATCCGCCGATACATGACAACCTGTATCCTCCTCTGTCAAAGTTGCTTCTTCTGGTACGATGGAACAGCTCGGCCTTGGCTCACTTGACACGCTAAAAGCTGCTGCTGGCGATGATAAACCTACATCCTCTTCTGCTCCCACTACATTGCTTGTGTTAGCAATGGCTGCACTTAACTGCATTTGAAAAAGGAATCTAATTTAACTAATTTGATACCTCCTTTGCTTTCTCATTTTTGGCCTTGCTCTTTTGGGCTCCACTTTTGTGTTGATACATTCCTGATTTTTAAATCCGTAATTTTCTATTCTCGATTATCACAATTTTTTTTTTAATCGCCCGTTGTCACTTGATATCTATCTCAACTGTTGCTTAAAACGACGGAAACAACAACACTTTGGAGAGTATTTGCACAATGAATCCCAGAATGCATTTCATTATCTTAATATGATATTGAAACTATTGAATAATATGATTTATTTAGGAAATTAATTAGATTTATTGTCATCAATACACTAAAATATCATGCTGACATGTAGTGACAAAAAACATTTTGTTGGTGAAACCATCAGTGGGATCATTTATCATATAGCCTAAATTAAAGAAAGATCTACTTGTTAAATCATCGGTGTGATGGACTCGCGTCAACAATTAATAATTGGCCATGGTAGGGTGGAATTAAAATTACATAGGGGGCCTGTGGCTCCGCAGATCCGGGCCCGTCACCGGGCTCATGTACGGCCCTGGCCCACTGGCTGAAGCTACGCCACTGGGTGGTATACAGAAGATTTGGTAAAATACCAAGTCCATATTATGGCAAGAACAGCTCAAATAAAGCATTTGTTACAGAATTTTAGTCCAGCATAATGATTGAACTTTCCTTTCAGCACCATGGAGTGAATCCTTACCACCGCTGCACCTGGCTATCAGCCACAGTAGCCTCGTCTGGCAGTTAATTCGGCCTCATTTACTTCCTTTTTAAAAAACATATCTGATATGGCTGACTTGCTTAAACAAATATGGTTTCTACTGACTCCTTGTGGATTTGTGTAAATCGATAAGAACCGCCTAGTTAAGGTTAAATAACAATATGTACATGCTAAAATCGCCACTGTAAAGCTGTGTGTTCACTCCTTAGGCCCACCTTCCTTTCTGCATCAGACTTCAGCTTCATGTCTGGGGTGGAACATCTACTTCTGAACGTACCATGCTTAGATTCATAATGACATCTCAGATTGAACTCTTTGCAAACAGTGACAGTCTCGTTACAAACAAGACACACTGGTTTGAAATTGGAGAAATATGATGAATATGGGTGATCGAATCCAATTTTATGTCACATGCGCCGAATACAACAGGTGTAGTAGACCTTACAGTGAAATGCTTACTTACAAGCCCTTAACCAACAATGCAGTTTTAGGAAGATATTTTTTTAATTAAAGAGCAGCAGTAAAATAACAATAGCAGGGGGTACTGGTCTGGTACAGAGTCAATGTTCGGGGAACCGGTTAGTCAAGGTAATTGAGGTAATATGTACATGTAGGTGGAGTTATGAAAGTGACTATGCATAGAAAATAACAAAGAGTAGCTGTCAGGTTTTGGCCAGGACTATTCTGGTTTTGGTCACTAGATGTCCCCATTGCGCATTTTTGAACCTTTTGTTTTTTTTCCCCTTCTAGTTATTGTTTTCACCTGTGCCTCATTTCCTTGTAGGTATTTAAACCATTAGTGTCCCTCAGTTCTTTGCTCTGTGTTTGTATGTTAGCACCCAGCCCCAGCCATGCTGTGAACAATATATTTCTCTTGTTGGATTTTCCAGAGGTACTCTGGTTTTGTTCTTGTTTATTTTTTATTAGTCTTTTGAGGTTTGTTTTTTCCCTGCTGTTCTTACCACTTTGTGGATTTTCTTTGTATTTTGGAGGATATCCATTTTTTCTCTTGGCTTTTCTTTTGACGTTGTGGATTTATATTTTTCCCTGAAGATCTTTTACCTTGATTAAACCACCGTCTCTAGTACTGCTGTGTCTGCCTCATCTTCTGGGTTCTGCCGACTATTAGTGACTGTTTCTCACACCGGGTCCTGACAGTAGCAGCAGCATAAAAAGGGGGAGCAATGCAAATAGTCTTTGTAGCCATTTGATTAGCTGTTCAGGAGTCTTATTGCTTGGGGGTAGAAGCTGTTTAGAAGCCTCTTGGACCTTGACTTGGTGCTCCGGTACCACTTGCCGTGCGGTAGCAGAGAGAACAGTCTATGACTAGGGTGGCTGGAGTCTTTGACAATTTTTAGGGCCTTCCTCTGACACCGCCTGGTATAGAGGTCGTGGATGGCAGGAAGCTTGGCTCTAGTGATGTACTGGGCCGTACGCACTACCCTCTGTAGTGCCTTGCGGTCGGAGGCCGAGCAGTTGCCATACCAGGCAGTGATGCAACCAGTCAGGATGCTCTTGATGGTGTAGCTGTAGAACCTTTTGAGAATCTGATGGACCTTTGCCAAATCTTTTCAGTCTCCTGAGGGGAATAGGTTTTGTTGTGCCCTCTTCACAACGGGCTTTTGTGTCTCAGGGTTCGATTTTTAAGATAAAATGTTAATTTAGATTTGTTTATTTCACATCCATTAAGTAGATACTAAAATAACCTTCAACTCTTTTTTTTCAGCTTACTTTTTTTCTTCAGCATGTCATGTCTGGATATCAGTGTTTTTGTTCTGTCTCACTCCCAGACTTTTGACAGTCTTCTTTGTATTACACTTTTTATAAAAGTCTTGATAATTACAAAATATTTAATGCACCTGTTTAAAAAGAGTCAAATACATGGAAACTATATACATACTAGATGTGCATAAGCCATTTGATACTTTCTTTACACAAAATACAGTCGTCTCTTAGTATTGTGTCATTAACACCATGACAAGCAAATTACATGGCAATAACCTTTTTTTCAAAAGTTTGTACTTGGTTACCATGGATATGAATAGTGACAGTGGAGCACATGGATGTCATGGAGCCTATTTGGTCGTTACCAAATAGGCTATAATTCTATAAAATTGTTAATTTTTAAAATTGTTTTAATTATGTGTATTTAGGATACATTGTATGCTACTATTCAACTGTAGTTAGCATGCTAGAATCCCTGCTATTTATGACCAAATGTCGTAAAAATGTCATTCCCACCACACGTCATTACCACCACATAATGAACTGTGATGGTAAATACAGAATGTGGTGGTAATGACTAAATGTACTAGTTTATACATTTTTACTTGCCGTAAGACCTGAAAAGACAAACAAATTACATGGTTAAGTTGAAATTGAACACTAAATAAGACCATTACATGTTGTATTCTGTTAGGATGGTTGAGTGATTTTGATGTCTATTCATGTGACTTACTATGGTTATTACTGTGTTAGGGTTAAATGACAACATTTAGACATGACAACTCACTACCAAGTTCCAAACTACCACGAGGGTTAGTAAATACCAAGGGTGAGAAATAATTAATTTCAAGTAGAATTATTTTCTTCCAGTTATGGGCCATTTAAAAAAGAAATAAAAACGACATATACAATCGTAGAACTATATTCATTCAATAGGATCTCTGTGGGCCTAGTCTTAAAGGTTTGTCATTTAACTTTTAAAATGTATGACCTTTTATTGAGTCATAAACACAACCAGTCACGATGTTTTCATCTGATTGTTCAACAATCACTTCAAAGAGCTCCTTTACTAGGCTACCTGCACATTCATCCACTCACGACATACACTACATGGCCAAATTAGTGGATTTGGCTATTTCAGCCACACCCATTGCTGACAGGTATAAAATCGGTAGGCCACACAAGCTCACAGAATGGGACCGCCGAGTGCTGAAGAGCATAGGCATTTGGAACGATTTTTATGCGCTCTGGAATCAACGTCCGCAAATTAACTCTTCGTCGGGAGCTTTATGAAATGTGTTTCCATGGCCGAGCAGCCGCACACAAGCATAAGATCACCATGCACAATGCCAAGCGTTGGCTGGAGTGGTGTAAATCTAGCCGCCATTGGAGTGATGAATCACGCTTCACCATCTGGCAGTCCGACGGACGAATCTGGGTTTGGTGGATGGCATGAGAACGCTGCCTTGACTGGCTCGCACAGAGCCTTGATATCAACCCCATCGAACACCTTTGGGATGAATTGGAACAAAATGGTCAGTTCTATATCTTCAATCAAATTAAACATGTACTAGTTTGACATTAAAATGTTTAATGGTATTTTTCATCAGTTGTTTTATATGAAATGTCATTTCCATCACACTCTGTCATTACCACAACGCTAAGTCATTACCATCACGGTACATATTTCTGTGGCGAAGGTGTATTAAATTACAATTGATATTGATGATTTTTCCCATTTGTTAACCTAATAGGCTTCTGTAATTTCCTTCTCAACTAAAATAGTTAATTTTATGACATGGTGGTAATGACATTTCCCCTCAGGTATTCTGCGAAACCGATAAAAATCTTTAATTGTTAAATAGTTTGGTCTCAGCCACTATTAGATCTTGTTTCCAGAGAGAGTGAAGAAGATATTCAGAGAAAAATCAGTTTCAAGACATTTCATTTTCCAAAACATTTAACATGCCTGTATTTGCAAAATCAACCATATATTGTAAAAGAACAGGTAGGACTATTCATATAGACATGGGTGATTTTAGCCCTGTAATCAGATGGACATTATTATGTTATGGTCATTGAATTGATTAGCCCAATAACCACGTGTTAAATGTGTATTGTAGCTTCACTGTGTAGGACTATGAATTGGAAAGCTATATGGTATTTGTTAATAGGCTAATTATGTTCTGGCCCGCAGACTAACTACAAGTGTCCCGCCCTGATCTGTTTCACCTGTCCTTGTGCTCGTCTCCACCCCACTCCAGGTGTCGCCCGTCTTCCCCACTTATCACCTGGGTATTTCTACTTGTGTTTTCTGTCTGTCTGTGCCTGTTTGTTCAAGCCTACCAGCGGTTTGTGTCTCAGCTCCTGCTTTTTCCAGTCTCTCTTTTCTCGCCCTTCTGGTTTTGACCCCTGACTCCGAGCCCGCCTGTCTGACCCTGCCTGTGGTCCTGTACCTTTGGCTCTACTCTGGATTACCGACCTTTGCCTGACCTGGGCCTGCCTGCACCTTGGCCCCACTACTCTGGATTACCGACCTTTGCCTGACCTGGGCCTGCCTCCCGTCCTGTACCTTGGCCCCACTACTCTGGATTATTGACCCCTGCCTACCTTGACCTGTCGTTTGCCTGCCCCTGTTGTTACAATAAACATTGTTACTTCTACACAGTCTGCACTTGGGTCTTACCTGAAACCTGATAACAAGTTAGGCAACACATTGACTGGAGGACAAACCTAGTTGTCAACCCCTGTTGTATATTCAAATTCAATCTTCCCCTTCATCATCATCAAACAGATAATTCAAACGTGTGGATTTAGTGCTAAACATGAAGGACTCATTGTCTTTGAATTGAAATGTTGTTCCCCACCAGTGCCCTCAGAAGAGGAAACAACGATACAATGGAGTCTAACAACATCTCTCTCAAACAGCACAGATGTGAGATGTGTTTCACTGTAGAAGCACTGGTCCTCTTACATTTTAATTCCAGGTTGCATATTACAATATTTAAGGGCATATCAGATGGTCTGCTCTGACCATAAGTCACACCAAGCATAGGGTTGGTTGGTATAAGATTGAAATGGGTAAATAATGTACCTGTGAAAACCCTATGAAATAGCTCCCTAATACCATCTGATGTATATATTTATTGTATTACATGAATGGTGACCACAGCCTATCCAACAATACATTTAAATTGTGTTTTACTGTGATTTTTCTCCACCCTGCTGCATATATTCAATGTATTCCATTTCAAATGTGTCTCCCAGTGCAGCTTTACTTCCAGGCTATTATGACACATCTGTCAGTTTCTTCTATGTTCCTAGATGGAAAACATATATTGTTTTTTGTTCACTACCATTCCATGAAAATACCATGCTATATTTTTTTCATTGTACTACAATCATACATTTTTGTACAGTTCTTCACATCGGAGTGCTGCTGCAGGCCCTTTGTCTCTCTTGACCATGGGCCGTGGGCCGGGCCCAACCCACAAAGCTCAAGGCGCACTCTCCACTTCCCTCTGGTAGCCTGATAATACATCACTCCTGACAGACACAAGCAAAAACTAAATGTAGCAGCCTATACACCTAATCATTAGCAATCTGACATGCTGTATTGCATGGAAACTGTAGACTACTAACAACAGCAGCTACATAGTCTAGCCTACTATGGCCCTATCCCTCTGGCCAGGGTAAACAATTCAGTAAGCTGAATTCACTGTAATGTTCTTGGAACCATTCCTGGACAAGCCTTGTAGCATAATCCTGCTGAAAAAAATAATTTTGCAGATGGATACACTGTTGCCATGAAGGGATGCACCTGATTGGCAATGATGTTTAGATATCCTGTGGCATTCAAACATTGCTCAACTTTTATCAAGGGGCCCAATGTGTGCCCTGAAAACACACCCCAACCATCACACCACCAGCCTGCAATGCTGACACACGGCATGGATGCATACAGTGGTGTAAAGTACTTAAATAGTTCTTTAAATCACTTTTACTTTATTTCACTAAATTCCCCCCAATTTCTTAACTTTTTCTCCATATATTTTCCCAGACACCCAAAAGTACTAGTTACATTTTATATGATTAGCAGGACAGAAAATGGTCCAATTCCCACACTTATCAAGATAACATCCGTGGTCATCCCTACTGCCTCTGATCTGGCAGACTCACTGGTTCGCTTAAAAACCTCTTAAGGATCGTACCCTTTTTTAAAACATTTTCACCTAAAATGACATACCCAAATCTTACTGCCTGTAGCTCAGCACCTGAAGCAAAGACATGCATATTCTTGATATCTTTTGAAAGGAAACGTGAAATGAATGTAGGAGAATAACACATTAGATCTGGTAAAATCATACAAAAAAAAAAAATCATGTTTCATGAACTTTGAAATGCAAGAAAGGCCATACTTTCAGATAGGAGTCTAGGTGTAATTTAGATTTTGGCCACCAGATGGCAGCACTGTATGCAAAGGTTCTGACTGATCCAGTGAAGAATTTACATTACTGCACTGTATCAAGTCTGCCAGGAGTTCGCCCCAAATGTCCTGAATTGGTCAATTGATACATTTAAGTACATAACTATAGAGAACATATAAAAATGCTATATTAATAAAAAATTTAAGTTTACACACTCCCAGGAATGTCATACATGATGGATCATTAGCTTATTCACTAACTTTCACACATCTAGATGGCCGGCCGGGCGGGGTAGGTGTGGAGCCAGAGACAACAGGGGTTCAAAAATGTAGAACCCAGTTCCTACATTTAACATAAAATAAATGTTTATCAAACAAAACTGTGCTACATTTTTATCTCTGGGACCCTAAGGATGACAAATCAGAGCAAGATTACTGAATGTAGGTACACTATTTACCTTCAGAGGTGAATGTATCAAACCAGTTGCCATGATACAAGTTGTTGTACACTCTCCTCAAACAATAGCAAGATATTTTTTCACTGTAATAGCTACTGTTAATTTGACACTGAAGTTAACATTAACAAAGAATGTAAGCTTTCTGCCCATATAAAAGACATGTCTATGTCCCAGAAAGTTAGCTGTTGAATACAATGTCATTATAGTCACATTAGCAACAACCGTCCTGTTTTAGGAACACCCATCCCGTAGAGGTTAATTTAAGGGATTTGAAATGATTCATACTTTTAGTTTTGATACTTAAGTATATTTAAAACCAAATACTTTTACTCAAGTGGTATTCTACTTGGTGACTTTCAGTTTTACTTGAGTTACTCTTGCCACATTAAGAGCAGAAGTCAGGCTTCTCTCCTGTGTCTGTTCTCTGATTAACTTTTAGCTCAGCTGTTTTAAAATATTTTCTAGAGTCAGATCAGCGGTGAGGAACAACTCATGTATGTATACGTTCATGTGTTTTTAAGTTACACAGTATAGAGAAACTCTTTCCACAGTCAGAGCATGAGTAAGGCTTCACTCCTGTATGTATACGTTCATGTGTTTTTAAGTTACACAGTATAGAGAAACTCTTTCCACAGTCAGAGCAGGAGTAAGGCTTCTCTCCTGTGTGTGTTCTCTGATGAACTTTTAGCTGACCTGATGTTGTGAAGCATTTTACACAATCAGAGCAGGAGTAAGGCTTCACTCTTGTATGTATACGTTCATGTCTTTTTAAGAGAACCAGTTGAGAGAAACTCTTTCCACAGTCAGAGCAGGAGTAAGGCTTCTCTCCTGTGTGTGTTCTCTGATGAACTTTTAGCTCGGCTGATGTTGTGAAGCATTTTAAACAGTCAGAGCAGGAGTAAGGCTTCACTCCTGTATGTATAAGTTTGTGGCTTTTTAAGGGGCCCAGTTGAGAGAAAATCTTTCCACAGTCAGAGCAGGAGTAAGGCTTCTCTCCTGTGTGTATACGTTCATGTTGTTTTAAGGTGCCCAGTTGAGAGAAAGTCTTTCCACAGTCAGAGCAAAAGTAAGGCTTCTCTCCTGTGTGTGTTCTCTGGTGAACTTTTAGGTCAGTTGATGTTGTGAAGCATTTTACACAGTCAGAGCAGGAGTAAGGCTTCACTCCTGTATGTATACGTTCATGTGTTTTTAAGTTGAACAGTAGAGAGAAACTCTTTCCACAGTCAGAGCAGGAGTAAGGTTTTTCTCCTGTGTGTGTTCTCTGATGAACTTCTAGCTGACCTGATGTTGTGAAGCAATTTCCACAGTCAGTGCAGGAGTAAGGCTTCACACCTGTATGTATAAGTTCATGTCTTTTTAAGGGGCCCAGTTGAGAGAAAGTCTTTCCACAGTCAGAGCAAGAGTAAGGCTTCTCTCCTGTGTGTGTTCTCTGATGAACTTTTAGCTCAGCTGATGTTGTGAAGCATTTTAAACAGTCAGAGCAGGAGTAAGGCTTCACTCCTGTATGTATACGTTCATGTCTTTTTAAGGGGCCAGGTTGAGAGAAAATCTTTCCACAGTCAGAGCAGGAGTAAGGCTTCTCTCCTGTGTGTGTTCTCTGATGAACTTTTAGCTCAGCTGATGTTGTGAAGAATTTTACACATTCAGAGCAGGAGTAAGGCTTCAGTCCTGTATGTCTACGTTTATGTGTTTTTAAGAAGTTCATTCGAGAAAAACTCTTCCCACAGTCAGAGCAGGAGTAAGGCTTCACTCCATTGTGCACACTCTGATGAACTGTCAGATTCCTTGATGTTGTGAATCTCTTCCCACAGTCAGTACAGGAATATGGATTCTCTCCTGTGTGTATTTTTAGGTGTATTTTTAGCTTTGATAGAATTGGGAAAATCTCCTCACAATGTGGGCAGTGGTGAGACCTCTTAGCTCTGTGATCTTCCTGCTGTTGCTCTCTGGATGTAGAGAATGTCTCAACATGGTCTCCTGTGTGAACAACATCAGAAGAACCAGTCAGTTGGAGTGATATACATGTCAATCAAATTTATATTATGAAGCCCTTTTTACATCATAAGTTGTCACAAAGTGCCTTTCAGAAACCCAGCCTAAAATCCATAAAGAGCAAGCAATGCAAATGTAGAAGCACAGTGATAGAAGCACAGTGGAAAGGAAAAACTCCCTAGAAAGCAGGAACCTTGGAAGAAACGCAGAGAGGAACCAGGCCCAAAGGTGTGACCAGTCCTCTTCTGTCTGTACCGGGTGACATATGTATTCATATCAGTAGGCTGGACAATACAGGGGAATAAAACTATTCTAAAAGTGGGTAAGAGATGAAAGCTAAAAAGGGGCGTGTCATCCTCCACTCACTATCACAAGGGTTAGTAACTACACAGACTCACTTCATATCATCCTCCACTCACTATCACAAGGGTTAGTAACTACACAGACTAATTTCATATAACTTTATAACACTAGCAGTTTGTCTACTTCACTTCTTTGGTCTACTCTCTGATCACTCCAGATAGCTCAGTGAATAAAACAAATGCTGGCAATACTGGTGTCAAACCATGCAAGTGTCAGTAGAATTAAATAATATCTACCTTCTCATGGAAACAGTTCATCATGAAACGGTTCTACTGCAACTTCTCATACACAGTGGGAAGTTGGAATGAATAACACAAACTTAGTTAGATACAACCTGCTCTTACCATGAGAAACAGATTTCCCAATCTTCTCCTCCTCTTCTTCATCTTTAATGTTGACATTCAGCTCCAGTGTTTGACTGCAGTCTTCCAGCTTCACTGATGCCATCTCTGGATCCTGCAGTGCAAACTGGGCTCCACTGTCACAATCAGGACCCAGTGACTGTAGGTTTGGACTCAGTGTGGAAGGAGAGAGGCAGGCTGGGTTCGTCGTCACTGTTGATGTTACCGGCTTCAGACTTAATTCTAGTCGTCCTGTAGTAACAATGAACAGACAAAAAAAGTTTGTCTATATTATTATTTCTTCTTGTTCAATTATCTAATTCAGTGCTTGACTTGGACTGAAATAGGTGCTGGTACTGTTTATATTTAGGTGCAGGAGCTCCACAATACGGTTGAGCTAATATTCTATAAGAGGAACATGAGCTCAAGCAGTAGAAATTTGAGGTGCCGGTAATCAGCTCCTGTCCATCTCATTTCAATAGATGAGGTAGGTAAGCATTGACAACAAAACATGAATTCATTCAAATTAGACAAAGTACACTTTTTAAAATTAGCTATGCTACACAACGTAAGTGAACTTAATCAAAAGTAGATGTCCCAAATTCACAATTGCATGAATGACAAAAACATTTAGTACAAGGTTACAGTTTGTTTTAACCTCGTCTTCACTGTATTTCACATCAAAAACCAATTGTAATTCCCGTTCACACACATTTACAGATAAGTCTGTTGACGCTGACAGAGTGGGCCCAGCCATGTTACCAGCTCGTGAATTTCACACAAAACCAATAACATGCCAAAAAAAAACAACTCAGAAATCTCAAATAAATAGATTTTTTTATAAAAAAATTACCTTGAAGAAATTATGTACATCCATTCAGACAACCCCAAAGTTTCTATCTGTGTGACTTTTTAAATAGTTCATCACGTTCACTTGGTTTGACACAAAAAATAATAAACCTTTACCAAAAGTGAAAATACTTGAACGGATTTGTTACCTAACATGGTATGACATGTTCTTTTGATATTAGATAGTTTAAATGTGCTATTATATACCTGTAGTAATAAATAGAAACGGACATAAGGTTATCTTTTTAACATCACAATTCTGGCGCTTTCTTTATTCTGAATATTCAGGATCACTGCTACTCGAACTTCCGCGATGCATACAAAGCCCTCCCGCGCCCTGCCTTCGGCAAATCTGACCATGAATCCATTTGTTGTTCCCAGCCTATAGACAGAAACTAAAACAGGAAACGCCCATGCTCAGGTCAATACAACGCTGGTCTGACCAATCGGATTGCTTCGATCATGTGGACTGGGTTATGTTCCGGATAGCCTCAGACAACATTGATGTATACACTGACTCGGTGAGCGAGTTTATTAGCAAGTGCATCGGAGATGTCGTACCCGCTGTGACGATTAAAACCTTCCCAAACCAGAAACCGTGGATTAATGGCAGCATTGGCGCAAATGTGAAAGCGCGAACCACCGCTTTTAATCATGGCAAGGCGACCGGAAACATGACTGTATACAAACAGTGCAGCTATTCCTTCCACAAGGCAATCAAACAACAAAAGTGTCAGTATAGAGAAAGTCGAGTCACAATTCAAACACGAGACGTATGTGGCAGGGTCTACAGTCAATCACGGATTACAAAAAGAAAACCAGCCCCGTCGCGGACATCAACGTCTTGCTCCCAGACAAATTAAACAACTTCTTTGCTCGTTTTGAGGACAATACAGTGCCACTGACACGGCCCACTACCAAAGCCTGTTGGCTCTCCTTCCCCGTGGCCAACGTGAGTAAAACATTTAAACGTGTTAACCCTCGCAAGGCTGCCAGTCCAGACGGCATCCCTCAGAGCATGCGCAGACCAGCTGGCTGGTGTGTTTATGGACATATTAAACCAATCCCTATCCCAGTCTGTTGTCCTCACATGCTTCAAGACGGCCACCATTGTTCCTGTTCCCAAGAAAGCTAAGGTAACTGAACTAAATGACTATCGCCCCATTGGACTCACTTCTGTCATCATGAAGTGCTTTGAGAGACTAGTCAAGGATCATATCACCTCCACCCTACCTGATACCCTAGACCCACTCCAAATTGCTTACCGCCCCAATAGGTCCACAGACTGCCTATCCCATCTGGACAAGAGGAATACCTATGTAAGAATGCTGTTCATTGACTACAGCTCAGCATTTAACACCATAGTACCCTCCAAACTCATTATTAAGCTTGAGACCCTGGGGCTCAACCCCGCCCTGTGCAACTGGGTCCTAGACTTTCTGACGGGCCGCCTCCAGGTGGTGAAGGTAGGAAACAATATCTCCACCCCGCTGGTCCTCAACACTGGGGCCCCACAAGGGTGCGTTCTCAGCCCTCTCCTGTACTCCCTGTTCACCCATGACTGTGTGGCCATGCACGCTTCCAACTCAATCATCAAGTTTGCAGACGACACTACAGTAGTAGGCCTGATTATCAATAATGATGAGACGGCCTACAGGGAGGAGGTGAGGGCCCTTGGAGTGTGGTGTCAAGAAAACAACCTCTCACTCAAAATCAACAAAACAAAGGAGATGATCATGGACTACAGGAAACAGCAGAGGGAGCACCCCCCCATCCACATCAACGGAACAGTAGTGGAGAAGGTGGAACATTTTAAGTTCCTTGGCGTACACATCACGGACAACCTGAAATGGTCCACCCACACAGCATGGTGAAGGCGCAAAAGCACCCCTTCAACCTCAGGAGGCTGAAGAAATTTGGCTTGTCATCTAAAAACACTCAAACTTTTACAGATGCACAACCAGGAGCATCCTGTCAGGCTGTATCACCGCCTGGTACTGCAATTGCACTGCCCTCGACCGCAAGGCTCTCTAGAGGGTAGTGCGTTCTGCACAACGCATCACCGGGGGAAAACTACCTGCTCCCCAGGACACCTACAGCACTCGATGTCACAGGAAGGTCAAAAAGATCATCAAGGACAACAACCACCCGAGCCACTGCCTGTTCACCTCGCTATCATCCAGAAGGCGAGGTCAGTACAGGTGCATCAAAGCTGTGACCGAGAGACTGAGAAACAGCTTCTATCTCAAGGCCATCAGACTGTTAAACAGCGATCACTAACATAGAGAGGCAGCTGCCAACATACAGACTCAAATCTATGGACACTTCAATAAATGGACTTAATAAAAGGTATCACTTAATAAAAGGTATCACTAGTCACTTTAAATAACACCACTTTAATAATATTTACATATCCTACATTACTCATTTCATATGTATATACTGTATTCTATACCATCTACTGCATCACACATCCCAAGATGGCGAAGCAGTCAGGCGTCCTTTGTCCTTGTCGTGTGTATATATATATTTTTCTTTGCATATCTTTTTATATAGATATATATATAGATATATATATATATATATTATTTTTTTCTTCTAAAAACTCAACTTCAAAACACTCTCCTGCAACCCACCTCACCAAATATGGTGTGAATCTGTTTGTTTCTTTTAAAAGTATTATTCAGCTCAAATCTGAAATCCACAACAGAAGCTAGCCAGAAGTTAGCCAGTTCACTAGCTAAAGTTAGTATTCAGCTAACCACGGCTAGCGGTCATCAGCTATCCTTTAGCTCGGAAAGCTATCGGCAGTTTTGTACAACGCGACTCAGACCAGAGCATACCGGACCTATTTTCTCTCCATATCCCCTGATTCTTACCGCAAGCTCCGGACATTTTCACCTGTATCTTGCAGCTAGCTAGCTGCTATCCGAGTGACTATTGGCTAACGTCGGTCCCGGAGCAAACACCAATTATCCTGGAGCTAGCCAGCTGAAGAGTTCCAACAGCCACTCCTGGGCTACAATCACGTAGCCGGACCCGTTTTACTGCTGATGCGGAGCCCCACCGGGCCTTCACGACTGGACTACGAACTACGAACGCCTGCTTCAACTGGCCCCTCCGTCGCGACGTAACCTGAACGCCCATCTGCTAACTGCGGCCCATTATTTGTTAGCTGTCTTGAGCATATCGGCTGGTAGCTGAATAGGTCTATCGGACTATTTTCCTGGGCCACTATAACTATAATTATTTTGCCAATTGGATTGGTCCCCTCTACCACACGGAACCCCACTAATCTACCGACGGAAACGCACGAGGTGGCTAAAAACAGACCTCCGTCTTCTGCTAGCATGCTACCCATGGCCCGGCTAGCTGTCTGAATCGCCGTGACCCCAATCAACCTCACTACTCACTGGATCCTTATGATCACTCGGCTAAGCATGCCTCTCCTTAATGTCAATATGCCTTGTCCATTGCTGTTCTGGTTTGTGTTTATTGGCTTATTTCACTGTAGAGCCTCTAGTCCTGCTCAATATACCTTATCCAACCCTTCAGCTCCACCACCCACATACCATCACCTGGTTTCAATGATGTTTCTAGAGACAATATCTCTCTCATCACTCAATGCCTAGGTTTACCTCCACTGTATTCACATCCTACCATACCTCTGTCTGTACATTATACCTTGAATCTATTTTATCGCCCCCAGAAACCTGCTCCTTTTACTCTCTGTTCCGGACGTCCTAGACGACCAATTCTCATAGCTTTTAGCCGTACCCTTATCCTACTCCTCCTCTGTTCCTCTGGCGATGTAGAGGTTAATCCAGGCCTTGCAGTGCCTAGCTCCACTCCTATTCCCCAGGCGCTCTCTTTTGTTGACTTCTGTAACCGTAAAAGCCTTGGTTTCATGCATGTTAACATTAGAAGCCTCCTCCCTAAGTTTGTTTTATTCACTGCTTTAGCACACTCTGCCAACCCGGATGTCCTAGCCGTGTCTGAATCATGGCTTAGAAAGACCACCAAAAACTCTGAAATCTCCATCCCTAACTACAACATTTTCAGACAAGATAGAACAGCCAAAGGGGGCAGTGTTGCAATCTACTGCAGAGATAACCTGCAGAGTTCTGTCCTACTATCCAGGTCTGAACCCAAACAATTTGAACTTCTACTTTTAAAAATCCACCTCTCTAAAAACAAGTCTCTCACCGTTGCCGCTTGCAATAGACCACCCTCTGCCCCCAGCTGTGCTCTGGACACCATAAGTGAACTGATTGCCCCCCATCTATCTTCAGAGATTGTGCTGCTAGGTGACCTAAACTGGGACATGCTTAACACCACGGCCATCCTACAATCTAAGCTTGATGCCCTCAATCTCACACAAATTATCAATGAACCTACCAGGTACAACCCCAAAGCCGTAAACACGGGCACCCTCATAGATATCCTCCTAACCAACTTGCCCTCTAAATACACCTCTGCTGTTTTCAAACAAGGTCTCAGCGATAACTGCCTCATTGCCTGTATCCGTAATGGGTCAGCGGTCAAACAACCTCCACTCATCACTGTCAAACGCTCCCTGAAACACTTCAGCGAGCAGGCCTTTCTAATCGACCTGGCCCAGGTATCCTGGAAGGATATTGACCTCATCCCGTCAGTAGAGCATGCCTGGTCATTCTTTAAAAATGCCTTCCTCACCATCTTAAATAAGAATGCCCCATTCAAGACATTTTGAATCAGGAACAGATATAGCTCTTGGTTCTCTCCAGACCTGACTGCCCTTAACCAGCACAAAAACATCCTGTGGCGTTCTGCATTAGCATCGAACAGCCCCCGTGATATGCAACTTTTCAGGGAAGTTAGAAACCAATATACACAGGTAGTTAGAAAAGCCAAGGCTAGCATTTCAAGCAGAAATTTGCTTCCTGCAACACAAACTCAAAAAAGTTCTGGGACACTGTAAAGTCCATGGAGAATAAGAGCACCTCCTCCCAGCTACCCACTGCACTGAGGATAGGAAACACTGTCACCACTGATAAATCCACAATAATTGAGAATTTCAATAAGCATTTTTCTACGGCTGGCCATGCTTTCCACCTGGCTACCCATACCCCGGTCAACAGCACTGCACCCCCCACAGCAACTCGCCCAAGCCTTCCCCATTTCTCATTGTCCCAGATCCAGTCAGCTGATGTTCTGAAAGAGCTGCAAAATCTGGACCCCTACAAGTCAGCCGGGCTAGACAATCTGGACCCTCTCTTTCTAAAATGATCTGCCGAAATTGTTGCAACCCCTATTACTAGCCTGTTCAACCTCTCTTTCGTATCGTCTGAGATTCCCAAAGATTGGAAAGCAGCTGCGGTCATCCCCCTCTTCAAAAGGGGGGAAACACTCTTGACCCAAACTGCTACAGACCTATATCTATCCTACCCTGCCTTTCTAAGGTCTTCGAAAGCCAAGTTAACAAACAGATTACCGACCATTTCGAATCCCACGTACTTTCTCCACTATGCAATCTAGTTTCAGAGCTGGTCATGGGTGCACCTCAGCCACGCTCAAGGTCCTAAACGATATCTTAACCGCCATCGATAAGAAACAATACTGTGCAGCCGTATTCATTGACCTGGCCAAGGCTTTCGACTCTGTCAATCACCACATCCTCCTCAGCAGACTCAACAGCCTCGGTTTCTCAAATGATTGCCTACTTTTCCGATAGAGTTCAGTGTGTCAAATCGGAGGGCCTGTTGCTGGGCCTCTGGCAGTCTCTATGGGAGTGCCACAGGGTTCAATTCTTGGGCCAACTCTTTTCTCTGTATACATCAATGATGTCGCTCTTGCTGCTGGTGAGTCTCTGATCCACCTCTACGCAGACAACACCATTCTGTATACATCTGGCCCTTCTTTGGACACTTAACTACCCTCCAGACGAGCTTCAATGCTATACAACTCTCCTTCCGTAGCCTCCAACTGCTCTTAAATACAAGTAAAACTAAATGCATGCTCTTCAACCGATTGCTGCCTACACACGCCCACCCGCCCAGCATCACTACTCTGGACGGTTCTGACTTAGAATATGTGGACAACTACAAATACCTAGGTGTCTGGTTAGACTGTAAACTCTCCTTCCAGACTCACATCAAACATCTCCAATCCAAAGTTAAATCTAGAATTGGCTTCCTATTTTTCAACAAAGCATCCTTCACTCATGCTGCCAAACATACCCTCGTAAAACTGACCATCCTACCGATCCCCGACTTCGGTGATGTCATTTACAAAATAGCCTCCAACACCCTACTCAATAAATTGGATGCAGTCTATCACAGTGCCATCCGTTTTGTCACCAAAACTACATATACTACCCACCACTGCGACCTGTACGCTCTCGTTGGCTGGCCCTCGCTTCATACTCGTCGCCAAACCCACTGGTTCAAGTAGGTCATCTACAAGACCCTGCTAGGTAAAGTCCCCCCTTATCTCAGCTCGCTGGTCACCATAGCAGCACCCACCTGTAGCACGCGCTCAAGCAGGTATATCTCTCTGGTCACCCCCAATGCCAATTCCTTCTTTGGCCGCCTCTCCTTCCAGTTCTCTGCTGCCAATGACTGGAACGAACTACAAAAATCTCTGAAACTGGAAACACTTATCTCCCTCACCAGCTTTAAGCACCAGCTGTCAGAGCAGCTCACAGATCACTGCACCTGTACATAGCCCATCTATAAATAGCCCAAACAATTACCTCATCCCCTACTGTATTTATTTTGCTCCCTTGCACCCCAGTATTTCTACTCTGCACATTCACCTACTGCAAATCTACAATTCCAGTGTTTTTAATTGCTATATTGTATTTACTTCACCACCGTGGCCTTTTTATTGCCTTTACCTCCCTTATCTCACCTCATTTGCTCACATTGTATGTAGACTTGTTTTTGTACTGTATGTTTGTTTTACTCCACGTGTAACTCTGTGTTGTTGTATGTGTCGAACTGCTTTGCTTTATCTTGGCCAGGTCGCAGTTGTAAATGTGAACTTGTTCTCAACTTGCCTACCTGGTTAAACAAAGGTTAAAAAAATAAAATAATCTTGCCAATGCCGCACGCCATCGCTCATCCATATATTTATATGTACATATTCTATTCATGCCTTTACATGTGTGTGTGTATAAGGTAGTTGTGAATTTGTTAAGATTACTTGTTAGATATTACTGCAACTAGAAGCACAAGCATTTTGCTACACTCGCATTAACATTTGCTAACTATGTGTATGTGACCAATAAAATTTGATTTGATTATGGTAGTGAGAGGAAGCCCACTGGCCGGCAGTGGGAGAAGATGGAACGAGATGGATTTTGCCCGACATTCTGCAAATGTTCTAATCTATGAAACATCTGATCTTAATACAGTTTTCTGTTCCCAGAACTAAAATCTGTTATGAACAGAGTGGACTAAGTTTTGTAGACTTTACCCTTTGCAAAAAAAATATATAATCACATTATTTATAAGGAACGTAAAGATGAATTGAGTTATTGCACACGAGCGCTTCACAGAGGAGTTCCCGAACAGAAATATGCAGATGTGTTGTAGAACGCACCAGATGTGTTATAGAACACAGGTTCTCGCTGACTTGTGCTTGGCTCTGCCCACTATGACTAATCTGTTCCCATTGGAAACGACCAGCTGTTGTCTATCTTGGTTTAGTTATAAAATGTGCAATCGTCTGTGCATTCAGGGATCCTTGGGATAGACCTAGCCCATTATATGAGAAGGGCGGTTCTTAATTTGAGCCAGATCCTCCGGCACCTCTCAGTTTTGTAGTCTTCCGTTCCGGAACCCATTCGCAAAGATCAGGTAAGCCTACCTTGTGGCGCGGGGGGAAAAATCCACTGTTTGCAATGAAAAAATCCTCATAAAAGCAATCCGAGTAATCACATTTGGATTCCTCTGTATTTGGCATATCCCATAAAAGACGTAATGTGAAAATGTGCCTGATATTCTAAGAATGTATTAATGTTGGGCCGTTCCAGGTTCATTGTTTGTGCAACATTGTAGCCTATTTAGACCAAGGCGTGGCCATTGCTGTGGTGAGAGAGAAGTACGCCTGTATCTCTCACAGAACTAAAATGAGATTCACTTTCTATGATCTCTCTGTGCTGTTATAGACATGAGCCTGCAACTCTCATCTCTCCTAACAGGCCTTTCACAATATTTTTTATACAAATTGCTGGAAAACAGGTTGTAAAGCAAATCCTGCTGAAAAGAAAATACTAATCTGTCTGTGTTATCAACTTCCAAATAGACCTATTGAGCGAACAGCATTGTTTTACAAAGTAAAGCAAGAGAGATGAGCTTTTGTCCGGTGAGTGAGCTGCACATCATTGGGTGAGTCAGTGAAACTGGAAAGCTTGTTTAGGACTATAACTTCCTCCTCATATTGTACAATGTGTTTCTCCTCACACCTGACCTAGGCTATTGATGGATTAGAGACACGGTCGCTTTTATTGATCTCAGATTCTCAGTTTGTCAGTGTCAAAGTAGCCTGTCGTTTGTGAGGTATTAAAAAACATTGTGCGAATGTCTCCAGTCATCTAAAATTATGTATAATTGCATGAAATCTGTTTATAAAAGGCCAACTTCTGCAAGTGTCTCCACACCACTGCTCTATGCCAGTGCACAAACTTGGATAGACAGAACCTGATCTTACCATGACTAGCAGATTCCCCAATCTTCTCCTCCTCTTCTTCATCTTTAATGTTGACATTCAGCACCAGTGTTTGACTGCAGTCTTCCAGCTTCACTGATGCCATCTCTGGATCCTGCAGTGCAAACTGGGCTCCACTG
The DNA here is from genome assembly GCF_045679555.1 of Salvelinus alpinus. Classification (NCBI taxonomy): domain Eukaryota; kingdom Metazoa; phylum Chordata; class Actinopteri; order Salmoniformes; family Salmonidae; genus Salvelinus; species Salvelinus alpinus. The sequence continues at coordinate 72,196,364 of NC_092095.1, forward strand.
TCACAATCAGGACCCAGTGACTGTAGGTTTGGACTCAGTGTGGAAGGAGAGAGGCAGGCTGGGTTTGTCCTCACTGTTGATGTTACCGGCCTCAGACTTAATCTGAGTCGGCCAGTAGTAATAAAGAGAAACGGACACTTAAGTTATTCTTGACAGTTCTGGCACTTTCTTAATTCTCTAAAAATATGGTTTATATTTAGGTGCAGGAGCTCCACAATACTGTTGAGCTAATATTCTATAAGAGGAACATGAGCTCAAACAGTAGAAATTTGAGGTGCTGGTACTCAGCTCCGGTGAGCTCCTGTCCAAGTCTAGCACTGATCTCATTTCAATATATCTGGTAGCTAAGCATTGATAACAAAACATGAATTAATTCATATTAGACAAAGTATACACTTTAAATTAGGCTACACAACTCTAAATGCACTTAATCTATAGTAGATTTCCTGAATTCACATAAACGCATAAATTACTCAAAAAACATTTAGTACAAGATTGTAGTATGTTTAAGACAGCACTATGTACTATTTTCCTGAATAACCTTGTCTTTACTGTATTATTTCACTCAAAAACCAATAGCATTTACGTTCACACCATAGTAACATGTATGGATAGACAGAAACAACTGAATGTCTCTGAATACAAGTACACATGTAGAAAACTGATTACATTAAGCTCCAAAACAGTAACTTAGTGCAACCGTAAAATTCTCTCTCTCTCTGCTGCACCCTCACTGCCTGCACTGAAGTCCGTTGATGCAGACCGAGTGGGAACCGCCATTTTACCAGCTCGTGAATTTGATACAAAACCAAAAACGACATGTAAAACGAACACAGAGAGCTAAAAGAAATGGATCCTTAATGAAATTACCTTGACGAAATGATATACATCCACTCAGACTAACCCACAGTCTCTAACTATGTGACTTGTAAAAACGTGATCACGTTCACTCACGAGGTTTGACACAAAAATAGCACATAAAACCTTTATCAAACGTAATAATAACTTGACGTATTTGTTACCTAGCATGTTATGACATGTTCTTTCGATATTATAACGTGCTATTACATACCAGTATTAATACATTTGAAACGGACGCAGAGGTTGTTGTCTCGACTGCACAATTCTGACGTATCCTTTATCCTGAAGAATGATGCGCGCCTGCGCGGAACTTCCTGTTCCCCCACTACCAGTTTCTAAACCCAGAGACACCCAGAGAAACGCGAGACTTCAGAGAACGCTTGCGAAGCAAACAAAGCCGGGATTTGAGAAGTCAATGAGATAAGTGAACAATTCTGACACTTTTTCAGCAGCTAATGGGGATCTTAATAAATACCAAAAATATTCCGTCGGCACACACTTGAAACATGGCCATTCTTTTATCAATTTCATAACTGCAGTGGCTTAGTCACAATAGCTCTCACTGCGTATGAAATATCCTAGCATCATGTCATAGCGTTGGGCCAGTAGCTGAACGGTTGCTGGATCGAATCCCCGAGCTGACAGGGTAAAAATCTGTCGTTCTGCTCCTGAACAAGGCAGTTAATCCACTGTTCCTTAGTCATTGTAAATAAGATATTTTTTTAACTGACTTGCCTTGTTAAATAAAGTTTTTTTTTTAATTACATGAGTAGGCAGACCGAGGTAAAGTTGGTTTTTGATTTGATAGAAATAAATAAAATATCAAGTATTGCATTTAAAGATAAAGAAATCAATAACTCATTCAGTGATTGTCTCAGAAAAAAGTGAGAATATGCATTTATTTAAAATACCTTAAAATGTTAATTTCAAGTGCAATTTGTTCTATATGAAGTTAGACAATGTTTACATCAAGTTGTACAATGTTTGCAATCTTAAACAGCATGACAAATCAATGTTTACCATCTTGAATTGTATGTCAAATCAATGTTTGCATTTTTAGTGCAACAGTTCCACATGTTAAAGTAGTTACAAGGAACAACAGTCATTTATTTATACGTCTCTAATTTAACAGCAAAAAGGCCCCTTCCAATCATTTTCTGTTTTGGCTTTGTTGAAGTCCTTCATTGTCATCCCCAGACAAGCTAAATGGAACCATCTCTGGCACACAGAGCATTCTATCTGCAGTATTAAAAACATAAAACAGGGTTATGTTGATTTACATGTAAATAACAGTTCTGGAATACCCAAATTCTGTTACATGCTTTTGCAAATAGGAACATTTTCAAATTGAATTGGATTTTTGTTCAATTGCTAAATTGACTTTAAAGGACATGCATTTGACCACAACCCTGTCAGAAGCACACATAACTGAGTTGTTAATCATCGTTGAGTATTCAGGCAATATAAATCGTATAGTAATAAAGACATACATTTGCAAAAAACGTATGTTGTAATATCAAACATTACTAGAATGGCGTCTTATAGATTTGATATATTTCTATCAAATCAAAACTGGAATTTGTATTCAAAACAAAGGTTGTACAAATATGCTAGACATTTATGGAATAAATCATATATAGTTTGATGATTCTGTGACAAAGGGTGAATTAGTTATTGATTTATACAGCTTTAAAAATACATTTAAGATTTTATATATTTCCATCAAATCAAAACTGGATTTTCTATTCAAAACAAAGGTTGTAAAAGTATGCTAGACATTTATGGAATAACCCATATCTATTTTTATATCTCTGTGACAATCAATTAATTAGTTATTGATTTTTACAATTTAAAATGGCTTTTGGCGAATTTCTGATGAATGTCTGTTGAATGTCAGAATGTGTGAATATAAAAGCAACTTTACCTCGGTAGTAGGCAGATTATCTTCTTCAAACAACGGTACAACTGATTGACTTTCTTCCTTCTTTCCATCTACTACACGGTTTAGTGCTCCAACCACTCCTGGAATCTTCCGTTTAAGACGATGAACCTCAATATCCAACGAAACTCCAGATATAACACCTTTAATCGGTGCCCTGCTCCGAAATGATATACACAATATAATATACATAATATAATCAAATATATTGATTTGAAATAAAAAAATAAATCGACTAGCTTGTTAGATGTTCTGATATAGACATAATGACTAAAAATTACCTGTAATTTCAAATCATTAGTTTACAATTTCACAATGGTATTTATTACAATTTATAACGGTCATGCCTCAAAACTGGATAAAGCAGAACGAGCAAGTCATTCAGCCGCCATTTGTTCCTCAAGACGGTAACACAACGACACGAAGATAATTGTAAGCGTCAACATTTTTGAAAACGTTTGCAATTTGATAAGGTTGTTATATTAATTATTAGTTTCTGTTAATGTCGCATAGTATTATTTTCTCTAGGCTAACATTAGCAACTATTCCTGGATACTTGCATGCTAGCTAACGTTACATTAACACTAACTTAGTTGTTCTAGCCTACTATGTCCCTGTCCCTCTGGCCAGGGTAAACAAAGCGGTAATGTTGTGTATCGTATATACAGTATTTCACTCAAAACTGTTTATTTAATTGAATTATACATATGAGAAAAAAGTGGTTGACCAGCACGAATTCATATACAAACATTATTTTTCATTACAATCTTGTCATTTAGCAGATGCTCTTATTCAGAGCAACTTACAGGACAAATAAGGGTTAATTGCCTTGCTCAAGGGCACAATGAGTGATTTTTCACCTAGTTGGCACGGGATTCAAACATTTACATTTAAGTCATTTAGCAGACGCTCTTATCCAGAGCGACTTACAAATTGGAAAGTTCATACATATTCATCCTGGTCCCCCGTGGGGAATGAACCCACAACCCTGGCGTTGCAAGCGCCATGCTCTACCAACTGAGCCACACGGGACCACAACCTTTCAATTACTGGCCCAACACTCTTAATTGCTAGGCTACCTGCCACCAGATCAATTAACTTCAATACAGTTATTCAAATACATTCATCATCAATGACTAAAATAATAAAACTAATATTAAAATACAATTTAATAAACACAAGTAGTCAATTCATAGCCTGTTTATCATTAAACAAAAGTTGTTTAGTAATATAAAATATAAAATAATATTTAAAAAATATTTAAAAAACAAGACAATTGTGCAGTCTGGTTTGCTTAATATAATTTTTTTTTAAACAATCAAACAATCGATAATTGAAACCGGTTGAAATCGATAATATTTAAACTGGACAATAACGTCGTCAATATAAAAGGTAAACAAGAAAGGTGCACTCTCTTTCGTGCGCATGAAAAAATTTCTGGGACACTGTAGGGTCCACTCATTCAGAGTGATCTTAGTCTCTCATTTTTCAGAATACAAGCCTGAAACAATTTCTAAAGACTGTTGACGTCTAGTGGAAGCCATAGGAAGTGGAATTTGAGTTCTAAATCAATGGATACTGTAATGGCATTCAATAGAAAACTACAAACATAAAAAAATCCCACTTCCTGGATGGATTTTTCTCAGGTTTTCACCTGCCAAATCAGTTCTGTTATACTCACAGACATTATTTTTAACAGTTTTGGAAACTTTAGAGTGTTGTCTATCCAAATCTACGAATTATATGTAAATCCTAGCTTCTGGGCCTGAGTAGCAGGCAGTTTAGTATTATTATTATTAGTATTATTATTATTAGTATTATTATTATTAGTATTATTACTACTAATAATACGGTATTAGTATTATCTTTGTATTACCCACATTAAAACACCTAGGTAGAGCAGTGGTTATCTCTGTGTTAGTATTATCTCTGTATTAGTCACATTAAAACACCTAGGTAGAGCAGTGGTTCTCTCTGTATTAGTATTATCTCTGTATTACCCACATTAAAACACCTAGGTAGAGCAGTGGTTCTCTCTGTATTAGTATTGTCTCTGTATTACCCACATTATAACACCTAGGTAGAGCAGAGAGGACAGAGCATGTGGCTTTGTAACACACAGGTGTTTCATCTCCACACTGGGATGATTTTAACAGTGCAACGCCACACAGGCCTCATGCCGCTCAGGTAGGAGAGTACCAGAAATAAATTAATAAAAAACACAAAACTAATGAAGGAACACACAGTCACCAACAATATATCCCTGGCGTCAATACTTTCAAATGGCTCGGCTCGCTGTTACAGTACAGCACCACCAAATTCCATTTATTAAGTAACCATCTGTCTTATGTAACCATGAAAACGTAACATACCATAATATTTTGAGAGTCCCGGATTTATATTTACTATGTTATGTCTAGTCTATGAGGCTGCACCTTGACCTACATTATAAACACGCAGATCAAGAGGTGTGTTTTCCCTTCAGCATCTGCATGTGGCATAAGCTCACCCACCTCACAGCATGAATCTAAAATAGTTAACTTTGGCTGTGAGTGATGGGAGAAAATCAGACTCTAAGGCAATTACTTGAATAATTCAATGGATGTTTTGTTTATAAACTTTATGATCATTTTTGAATTTTTTATGTGACTTCGCTATGGGGCCTTCAATGGGAATTGGGTCGTGCTTCAGCTGAACTGCAGTACCGAAAATGCCCTCTGAGCACAGTGGAAAGCATGCTTATAGACTAGAAGCCTGCCCCCTTGATCCGAGAAGGGTGTAATTGCAGACCGCAATTAGGGGCGTTCTCTGATATCGGGTGTTTCATGATATCAAGTTTACACCAATTGATGCTCCCCATTGGTCCGTGGCCGTTTCTTTTGCGTTGGGGACAACAGTTGTTGACAACTGTAGCATTGTAGCTAAGCCTAACCTTAACCCTTTTCCTAACCTTAATCTCAGTCTCCTAACCGTCGTTAATTATCATAACCTGCCACGTTAGTTTTCCAAACCTGCATGGTAAACAAATCCCTAACCCTCACCTTTTTCCTAACCTTAACCTCAGTCTCCTAACCGCCACGTTAATTATCCTAACCTGCCATGTTAGTTTTCCAAACCTGCATGGTAAACAAATCCCTAACCCTCACCTTTTTCCTAACCTTAACCTCAGTCTCCTAACCGCCACGTTAATTATCCTAACCTGCCATGTTAGTTTTCCAAACCTGCATGGTAAACAAATCCCTAACCCTCACCTTTTTCCTAACCTTAACCTCAGTCTCCTAACCGCCACGTTAATTATCCTAACCTGCCACTTTAATTATCCTAACCTGTTATGTATGCTTTGTGCCTAGTTAAATATATATATATATTTTTTAACAAATAGTATCCATCAGTTTCATAACACCTTAACTGACCAATGGCATGTATACATTTTTCTTGTATCAGGGAACATCCACATCAAGAAACTGTTCAGTAGTTCTACTGGGAGGCGCGGGAAATAGTTGAAAGAGTGATTGGTGCTGAGGAAGCTATGGCAGTGGATGACCCGCAACCTGTTGAGATTCATAATGTCATTTACCAGTTGAAGGATACCGATTGTAAAGATGAATTGTATGTGCGGCTGAAAGGTTTTTGGGAGTTCAGGAATTAACATTGGAAGCATTGCAGGCAGTGGTGGAAAAAGTACCCAATTGTCATACTTGAGTAAAAGTAAAGATACTTGAGTCCTTTCCTATCAAGGTAAAAGTGAAAGCCACCCAGTAAAATACTACTTGAGTAAAAGTCTAAAAGTATTTGGTTTGACATATACATAAGTATCAAAAGTAAATGTAATTTCTAAAATATACTTAAGTATCAAAAGTAAAAGTATAAATAATTTCAAATAAATTATATTAAGCAAACCAGACAGCACGATTTCCTTGTATTTTAAATTTACGGATAGTCTGGGGCACAACTGGCAAGTTGTTACATTTGTATAATTTTTTTTGTACGGCATGTGTGGCAAAGGCTGAGATTGTATCATTTTACTTGTCCTGTGTTAAGTCTCCTGTGTCAAGTCAATCAATGAAAAAAACAGTTGGTTGGCCGATAATGTTGTTTCTAAATTCTATATGGTGATCTTATAGTCTTTTAACCTAAAGTTTTTAGGAGTGTATTTTGTAATTATCTATTGTATTTTTTATTTCAGTATCCTATCAAGCCCTTTGGAGAGAAGGCGGTACCACATCACCAAGGAGCAGCTTGAGTTCCTCATAGATTGTCATATGACCATCAGACAAATGGCAGATGTTCTCAATGTGTCGCACTCTGTGGTCAAGCGGCGCACGAGGTAAGTTATCGTAATTTAATAAAGAATTGTAACACAAGAGGGAGATCTCTACATCCTCTTTAGATTTGATCACATTCCTGATTGATGTATCTTTTTGTGTTATTTTTGTATTTAGTAATTTTCAGCTTTTCAGATCCTACTCTCTGTTGTCAGACGCTCAGCTGGATGAGAGGATCAAAGAGCTGATATCAATAAAAACAGAATGGTGTCACTATAAGAGAAAAATATGGTTTTGTTAAACAAACGTGTCATGTTTTTTAGGTGGAGGATTGTTATCCATGGTGCTGTGGATGGTTACAGCAGACTTGTGTTTCTGAAGACCTCTGACAACAACAGGAGTGCCACAGTCATGGAGTCATTCAAAGCAGCCATCACCAGCTACGGAGTACCATCCCGGGTGAGATGTGACCGGGTGGTGAAAACAACCGTATCTGTGCCTTCATGGAGCAGTTCAGGGGTGGTGAGAGGGGAAGTGCCCTCAGAGGAAGGAGCACTCACAACCAGAGGATAGAGCGGCAGTGGGGGGAGGTCTGGCATGGAGTCTCCAACGTTTACCATGACCTGTTCACCTTCTTGGAGACGGAGCAGATCATCGACATCAACAATGAGGTGCACCTGTGGGCACTGCACTTTGTGTTCCTGCAATGGGTGAACAGAGATCTTGCTGTGTTTGCCAGTCAGTGGAACCACCATGGGCTGAGGACTGAACAACGGCAGTCACCTCTGCAGTTGTTCATCTCGGGTTCCCTGGCAATGCAGAGGGCCAATCTGAAAGCAGTAAGGGATTTGTTCGCCCCAAATTCAACCACCATCAGCTCTCAAGCCACCACCTCAGCTCCCCCAACCACTGGCGCCGCAGCTCTTTATTGGTCGGAATGGGTGATTGTGCCACAAATCCAGTTCACCATCAGCAACACACAGATGGAACTGTTGCAGACAATAATTCCATTGGAAAGCCCCAGAGGTAGCCTGGGAGTTGACAATCTACAGAGGGTTATGGCAGTTATATCTTCAGCGCCACTCGTTCCTACTCCAACCTGACTTACTACATACACCCCTGATACTCCCCTACTGGGATGAGGGATTGGACGCTATATCTTCAGCGCCACTCGTTCCTTTGAATCAGTTCATTTTTATAATAGTAGTAATAAATGTATAATAGTAACATTCCCCCTCTTTCACACACTGTATGATTTGGTCTCTAGAAAGGTACGATAGACATCTTCAACTCTAAACGGATGGGGACCAGAGTTTAGACACAGGTGGCCTTAACAAAAGTTAAGTACTTCCCCATTCCAGTACGATTCTGTTTGGTCATATTTGGAGAGAGTCAGGTACTGTTAAGATATACAGCCTATGGTTATTGCATTTTGCTCTATGGCGCTTTAGTACAGAATTCCATCAGCTGACACAATATTTGTCTTCCACTCAGTACAACACCACCCAGGAGAGGCCTACTGCAAGCACTGGATTGGAGCCTTCAGAGCGTGCCTGCTGTGGGAGGACAACAGAACATTCTGAATGGACATTATTAAAACAGAACTTACATTTTTATAATGCCCAATCGGGACTTTTATAAATTGTTAAAATAAATAATTGTGTGGAGAATGCCCTATAGTTAAAAAATGATCTATGAAGATAGTGGTTCACCCCCGTTACATTTTATATACTTGTGATTAACAGCAACCTATTACAGTTAGTAACATAACATTGTGGCAGCTCAGATGATGTGGTTGAAGATGGACTAGTGCAGTTCTCCTAACCTTGTTCCTGGAGAGCTACTGTCTTGTAGGTTCACTCCGACCCTAATCTAGTGCACCTGATTTTAATAATTACCTGCTTAATAAGTTAATGAGGTTAGTTAAAACTGAGGTTGGATTGAACATCTACAGGAGGGTAGCTCTCCAGGAACAGGGTTGGAGAGCCTAGGACTAATGGATGTAGTTCTTAGATCAATGCATTTGAAATCCGATAAGTCACTACGAAGGTGCAGTTCCCAGAAGTGGAGCTGTCACCTAATGCAGTGGATGGGAAGCCTTATTTCATATAGTTCTAATTAAATGATAATGGCTGAACTTAATTTGTTCTTAATGTAGGACATCAAATTATCAGATTTGGATGAGTTGGCTGCAATATGGCAGCAGTACTTCAGTCAATATCAGCAACGGATATTGGTTATTAGTGAAGTGTCAGTAAAGTGTTTCTAAAAAAAACTCAACCTTAACACCAAGACAAGCAATATGGACTGTATAATTACATTGTAATGATCATTATGTGAACAATAACAGCCAATATGGAAATACAGTGCATTTGGAAAGTATTCAGACCGCTTGACTTTCACCACATTTTGTTACATTAGAGCCTTATTCTAAAATGTATTAAATAAATAAAAATGTAGCGTCATACCCAAGAACTCTATGGTGTAATCGCTGCCAAAGATGCTTCAGCAAAGGACTGAGTAAAGGGTCATAAATGTAATATTTACTTTTTTTTTTATACATTTGCAAAAATGTCAACCTGTTTTTTCTTTGACATTATGGGGTATTGTGTGTAGATTGATGAGGGGAAAGAATTATTGTATCAATTTTTTGAAGAAGGCTGTAACGTAATAAAATGTGGAAAAAGTCAAGGGGTCTGAATACGTTCCGAATGCACTGTACAAACAATACAGATGTAAGTAGATAAATGCTTAAATGTTGATGGGCAGTTACATTCTCAAACACTCAATTGCTACTGTAATTTAGTGCTACTAGATACAATTATGTATCGTAAAAATGTTTTTATGCAACACTGAAATGTGGGGAATTCACAATACCGGAGGTCATGAATTCCCTAAAGGCATTGTAGGTGCTATGAAGAGGGAGCCTTAGTGTCACAGCACACGCGTTTGCCTCTGGGTACTTTTTATTCTGCTGCCCAGCGAGAGGCCCTCGCGCTGTGTGGAGGATTTCGATGGTCGAGGTGTCCTCAAACCCAAGGGGTGGCACCACCGTTGCCCCAGTAGCAAACTCCAACACCATCGCCACTGTTAGAGGAGGACATTCTCCATCTGAGGAGTACACAGTAAAACATTTAAAATACATATTTAAAATCACAAAATGGAATAATATGCAGTTGTCAATGGCGTGCATACTGGGAGCGGAGTCAGGTGCAGGAGAGCAGAGAGTTGTGAACAGGCACACACTTTATTTAGGCAGGAGAAACCAACAGACGGACGCCACTGCGTCGAAACCTCCAGCCAATGCAAAAGTGCAAACGAGCAAACATCACAATAATATTGTATAAACACAAAAAACATACCTCGTGAAATAAAACACAGAATAAACACATACCAGTAAAGCGCGTCAACATAGACACGTAACACAAAACAATCTCACACAAAGACATGAGGGGGAACAAAGGAATAAATACATGTAGTGTGATTGGGGAATGAAAACCAGGTGTGCAGGGAACAAGACAAAACAAATGGATAAATGAAAAATGGAGCGGTGATGGCTAGAAAGCCGGTGACATCGACCGCCGAACGCAGCCCGAACAAGGAGAGGTCCCGACTTCGGCGGAAGTCGTGACAGCAGTTACCAATAAACTTGAACAATTTACTATTTTACCTTGCACCTCAGCCAGCCAGTTGAACCAGTGGCAGATGGTGTTGTTCTCCAAACACCACCGGTTGCCGCCAGGTATGGAATAGGTTACTTTAAACAGGTCCCTGGCAGTGGGAGGTTTTATGGAGTCCACAAAAAGTGCTCGGAAGCTGTCCGGGTGGTTCCCCAATGCTTCGAGCAGCCCAAGAGCGTTGAGACGATATTTGAACCTGTTTTGTTTAGAGACAGTATGTATATTTAAAATAAGTGTTAAGGACAATATAGTGATGTGTATTGATTTAGGGGGGTGGACTGATTAAAAATACTTATGTTAGAGGAGGTATTGACAAGTACTTCACAGATTTATGACAGAGTTGACTTACTACTCCAAGGCCACCTGCATGCTCCCTTGGACAAATTGTTGAGCCACCAATTCAACCAGACCATCTCTGTCCTCCATTGTCTTGACAACAATCCTTTTTTTGTAGGGGAACGAGCCTCTTCCTATCTGTCTTAAAGGCCTCTACATTTGGATTAATCTGGGGGAATGTTTCCCCCAAAACCTTCAAGAAACTGCTCTCCTCCTGACCATAGGGTACTTTGATCTGCCTCATAGGATACTCTAAAGATACTGAGATGTGGAAACATTATTTCAATCTAATAAAACGCACTGTGTCCTCATGTACTGCATGGATATAGGGAAAATATACCTATCCTGTTCAGCTGCTGCATGTTAGGCTCAGCGATCAGACAAACCCTCATAGTTATCCACATGCTTTTCCCGGTTTGCCGCCTTTGGACTCCAGCATTATTCCGTCTCCTGAACGATTGAAATCTGACATGCGCAAACGTTATAAAAGTTACACTAATGACACTCACCATAATCGACACCGCCCATACTCGCGCACCCCACGGTAGCTGTTGCAATCATTAGCAAGCTAACGTTACTAGGTAGTTGTGCCGGTTAATGTTGACTTTTGACAGGTATTACCTAACCTACCAGAATTAATCCTACCCGATCGTCCTGGGGTGGTTGTAAAGGTGGCTACACTTGGCTGGTTACACTTGGCAAAACTTAAAAAGCGGTCTCTCATGTTTTCAAGGTTCGACATGACTTAGACGTTTGTTGGTGATGATGAATGAGAAGTTTTTCATATAGTGATTGGCCAACATTTGCAAATAGTTTACATATTGTTATTTGACGCGTCAAATACTGTTATTTGACACGTCAACTAGTGTTATTTGACACGTCAAATAGTGTTATTTAACGTGTATCTTTTTGACACGCAAAGTCCCAAACGGCGTTCCATAGTTGTAAGGTCAGAACGCTTGAATCAACCCTACTCCTCCGCCAGAGCGTCCAGTGTGGCTCTGAACGCCCCGAGAGCGATACGAACTGACAATCCGACAACGCTCTTAATTTACGAACGCCCAAGCGCACTCTGGCACTCCAGATTACATTTAAGATCACACCCATCATTTACAAACAAGGTATTTATGTTTAGTGAGACCGCCAGATCAGATGCGGTAGGGATGCGTGAATTGAAATTTTTTTCCTGACCTGCTAATCATTCAAAATGTAACGAGTACTTTTGGGTGTCAGGGAAATGTATGGAGTAGAAAGTACCTTATTTTCTTCAGGAATGTAGTGGAGTAAAAGTAGAAGTTGTCAAAAATATCAAAAGTAAAGTACATATACCCCCAAAAACTACTTATGTACAAATATTTTAAGTACTACATAAGTAGTTTGCACCACTGATTGCAGGGAATACTGATTTAAGATGTTCCTCCCTACGAGGCCCATGAGACTGTGTAGGGATGTGATTTGAATAGGACTGTGACTGAAGGAGTGGGATGTTTTTATTTTGATGTCGTTGTTTCCGCATGTATTTATTTCTACAGTTTACCAACGGTACAGCAGGTGGCGGTAGACACGTTATATTTGTGTAAATGTCAGTATACCAGAGAAGAAGATGACGCTGTTGTACTGTTGTTGTGGGGAACAGGAAGTTCCGGGTAGAAACGACAGAACTGTGCTGTTATGTCGATAATGGTTGTGTCCGTTTCAAATTTATCATTGTAGGTATGTAATAGCACGTTTAAAATGTCTAATGTCGACATAATATATAACATGCTAGGTAACAAATCCGTCAAGGTATTATCACGTTTGGTAAAGGTTTTAATTGTATGTGTTATTTTGGGGTCAAACCGATTGAGTGAAGAACGTGATTTAAAACGATTTTACAAGTCACATAGCTAGACTTTGGGTTTATCTGAGTGTATGTACATAATTTCGTCAAAGTCATTTCATAAAGATTCCACTTATTTGAGTTAGTTTTTACATGTTCTTGGTTTTGTGTAAAATGTTGTTTATGAGCTGGTAAATAGCCTCGTCCGAACCATCCTGATCTCGCGAGTTTACATACACTGTTTTGTAAGCTCGCGAGATCAGGATAGTTCGGACGAGGCTAGTCAAATGGTGGCGTCAACGGTTTCGGTCGTCTCTCTAGGTGTTTGCTCGTGGTGAAATGGCGACACGAGGCTGTGTGATGGAGTGTTAAAATAGAGGGAAGCGAACTGAAGTTATCCTTCACCATTGGGAGAGAGAGGCCAACTGCATGGAATGGCGTCGATTAATGCGGATGAATCGGAGCACATATCAAACTCATTCCATGGAGGACCAAGTGTCTGCGGGTTTTGGTTTCTCCCTTGTACTTGATTAATGAATTAATGTCACTAATTAGTAAGGAACTCCCATCTGATTGTCTAGGTTTTAATTGAAAGGAAACAAATAAAACCCGCGGAGACTCGGTCCTCAATGGAGTGAGTTTGGCACCCCTGAAACAATGGAAATGGAGAGAGTTTGAGAAGCAACAGCTGTGCTGGAATGCGATCAATGTGGGGGACATTTCTGATGATATGGAGCGGGAGGATGAGGGCCTAGTATGTGAATGGTCTGTAGTGGAAGAACAGAGATAATGATACTGGAAGCAGTGGCGCATGTAGTATAGAAACTCTAAAGAGGCCCAAGTTAGGGAGCTAGAGTAATAATGTGTCACAGTGGAAAGTTGGGATGGTGTTTGAGGAGACCACAGGGCCTCATTTACACCCTATCTGATTAACCAAGGCCATAAAAAGAGAGGTGAAGTTAAACTGGGCCTCATCAGTGTAAATGAGAACTTGTTCTCAACTAGCCTACCTGGTTAAATAAAGGTGAAATAAAACATTTTAAATGGTAGATTGTTAATATCTTGTGCTAGTCAGGTTCAGCAAGGGAAGATTATTCAATTGGAAAATCATAATGGGACGAAGCTCAGAAGCCATGATCCTGGAGTTTATGCTAAATTGAAGGGAGTAATCTGAGGTTGAAAACAGCACGTCTGGTGAACAGGTCAGGCTTCCATAGCCGCAGGCAGAACAGTTGAAACTGGAGCAGCAACGGAGGATCATCACAGTGTTTTTAAATGCCAAAGAATGGGACATGTGAAAAGATGTGCCAAGTGCCTGGTCCTGTAGTAAGAGGACCTACTGTCAGACTGATGGAGCTTCCATGGCTGGTCCCGTAGTAAGAGGACCTACTGTCAGACTGATGGAGCTTCCATGGCTGGTCCAGTAGTAAGAGGACCTACTGTCAGACTGATGGAGCTTCCATGGCTGGTCCCGTAGTAAGAGGACCTACTGTCAGACTGATGGAGCTTCCATGGCTGGTCCCATAGTAAGAGGACCTACTGTCAGACTGATGGAGCTTCCATGGTTGGTCCCGTAGTAAGAGGACCTACTGTCAGACTGATGGAGCTTCCATGGTTGGTCCCGTAGAAAGAGGACCTACTGTCAGAACTGGTCTTTCTACTAGTCCTGACATGGTTTCAAGGGCTGTTCAGAAATCTTGCGCACATAAATGCGCTGTGACAAAGGATACTTTAATATTGAATAAAATATACTTCATAGATTTCATTGGTAAGGTCATCAACACTTGGATTGTGTAAAGCAGAAATACCAGGTTGAAAGTTATCTTGTAAACTGCAGCAGAGTTGTTGGAGGTGACAGATGTTACTGTCCGTATGGTTTTTGATAAGCTGGATAACCTGGGCTGGATTGTCTCAGCATGATATAAACCCCAATGTTTTCAAACGCAGAAATGGATCTATTGATAACGTTTATTGGGGGTGTGGGAGGGTTTTTGGGGGAGGGGAGGGTGTGGTAGAAGTTAAGAGGGACTTCTTGGTTTATTTTCTTAGTACAGAATTAGACAGACATGGACCTTAAACGTTTGTTTGCGGACCACCATGATACCATAGGAGGTCTGCATCAACGGACTTCAGTGCAGGTAGTGCCTCATCAGAGAGAGAACATTTCAGTTGCTCTACAGTTTTGAAGCTGAATGTAATGATAATCAGTTTTTTACATGTGTACTAATATTCAGACACATTCAGTTGTTTCTATATTTATCTATAATTCAGGGTTTGCACAAGGGGCTTAAAGTAAATAAATATTAGCGCTTGAAAAAGTACTTGAAAGTCCTTGAATTTGACTTGCCACTGTACGATCCCTGATAATTCTTACTATGGTGTGAACGGGAAATAAAATTGGTTTTTGTGAGTGAAATAATACAGTGAAGACAAGGTTATTCATAAAATGTTTACATAGTACTGCCTACAACATTCTGCAACCATGTACTAAATGGTTTTTGAGTCATTTATGTCAATTTAGGAAATCGACTATAGATTAAGTGCATTTATGTTGTGCAATTTAAAATGTGTACTTTGTCTAATGTGAATGAATGTTTTGTCAATGTTTAGCTACCTGATCTACTGAAATGAGATAATTGAACAAGAAAAAGAGAAAATATGTTTACAGAATAAAGTGCCAGAACTGTCAAGAAAATAACTTTTGTGTCCGTTTGTCTTTATTACTACAGGCCGACTCAGATTAAGTCTGAGGCCAGTAACATCAACAGTGAGGACAAACCCAGCCTGCCTCTCTCCTTCCACACTGAGTCCAAACCTACAGTCACTGGGTCCTGATTGTGACAGTGAGGCCAGTAACATCAACAGTGAGGACAAACCCAGCCTGCCTCTCTCCTTCCACACTGAGTCCAAACCTACAGTCACTGGGTCCTGATTGTGACAGTGGAGCCCAGTTTGCACTGCAGGATCCAGAGATGGCATCAGTGAAGCTGGAGGACTGCAGTCAAACACTGGAGCTGAATGTCAACATTAAAGATGAAGAAGAAGAGGAGAAGATTAGGACAACTGTTAGTCATGGTAAGAGCAGGTTTTCTCTATAAGTTATCTTCGTAAATTAGACCTCCATAAGTTATGACCAGTCTATTGCTAGGTTGAATTCTGTAATTCTGACATCACACATCCCTGAACAACTCAAGACTTCACAGCGAAGCAAAACATTTTAAAACTTGTAATGCCTGCCTTTGCCCACACATTGTCTCAAGAACGTTGAAAATGTTTAATACCCTCAATCACCAAGTTAGGCATACCTCATTTCAAAATAGGCCATGACATCATCACTGTCAATATTGAATTATAATTCTTCGCGTTTTACCAGTGAAAGGACCAAGCTGTTTCTGCATGCCAATCGTTCGATCTCAATCAATTTCATGGGAATATGCATTTAAATCTTCTTGAATTACTGTTTGGTTAGCAAATTAGAGCAGATGGTGTTAAATTTGTAGACTTCCTGTATTTTGTTTTAATCAAAGCACATTCTGCCTAATGGCGTGCTGTTGAGTTTGAGACGATTCAGCAAACCATCCTAAAATATCGTAATAAATGAGGTGTTCTTTTTGTTGTAACAGTAATGTTATGCTATAATATTTGGTTATGTGGACTACTAATTAATCATTAGGTGATCGTCCAAGACATCTTTATCGTCCAGACATCTACCTTTACTAAACAAACACCATTGTGGCGGCTCATCGCTCTTGCAGCACTACACCCCTGCAGTCTGCTGCACCGAACTAGTGATTGATACTCACCTAGCCTACTCTTTTGTCTCGCGCAACATTTGGTGATGCAGAAACGAGAGAACATGTTTGGCTGTTTTTATGAAAATCTGGGAATATTTGGCCAAGGAAACATTTCTGGTTGGTCTTGTCACGGTGCTGACTTTTGCCCGTCGCCTGCAGCAAAAGCCTCTATCCCGTCCTCTGGCTAGGCAGAGTACTTTAGGATTTTAGTCACTTCGGTGTGACCAGGGCCTAGCCGTGCGGCCCTACCAACCCGTCTATTTATTCGTACTGGCCCTTCGCGTGAGTTGGGTTTGTTCCTTCGTTCACGTTGTCACTCCCTTATTTCCCCGGTCTAGTGTGGGGCCTTGGATAGATGAGTACTTTATTACTTTATGTTTATAGATTCCTCCTATATTCCCTTAACCCGTCTCTTCCTCTCTTGTATACCAATACCTAATAATTAACTTCTGTTAGTTATTATGCTCGTCAGCTAGTAGTCACTTGGAAACTAGTATTGTTATATGTTTGATTTTTCCAAAGATATATTATTGTCCACACAATGAAATATTCTTTAGTGCTATCCCTTTAACCTATAACCAGGGTCACTTTCCGTTTAGTGAGAGTGTCAAAGGCGTTCGCTCTCCGGGTAGGTTCCCTGGCCTAGTTGTCAAAGTTTCAAGCATTTATTTAAGTCACTCTGTTTTTTGTCATATACACGTTATTACAGTTAAATGGTTATACAGTCCTAATACATCAATAATGCTCAATCAATCCTTAATGTGTTATGCTATGCCAGATACTATTGCAAATATAAATCAGCTTAAACACTTCTTATAACTCTTAAACAAAGCAAATAGCAATATATTTACCTTAAAGCTCTATTCCCTTGGTCCTTCCCGAAACTGGTGTCTATAAGAGTAATATTGGCAGCCTCTGCTGTGTATAATATTTCAATCTCTTATTGTCTCCAAATTTCTTACGGTTACACTTTTCACTGCCTACTGCTTAGATACTGACTCCTTTTTAGTGACTCTGGGCTTTCTACGAGGCTTACTTGTATCTGGGCTTTTTTCAATCCTTCAAATTGGAATTGTTTCTGGTACTCCCAAGAATAGCGCTTGTTGCTCTCTAGGAGATTGCTCTCCTACGCAACTGCTTCCTTTTAATGGAGCGACTTTCCAGAATACAACACAACTCTCAAGATATACCAGTCAATATAATGCTCGTGCCTTAATGTCAAAGTAGTCAATACAAGCAGAGTATAGTGAAGAGTAATTTACCTTGCCTGATGATCCTCTATGATGTGATGTCCAAATCATATGTGTCGAGGATCATGCACTAGGCACGGACCTCTCCTCCTTTTATACCTTTCTTAAGACACTCAGTTCAGGGGAAGACACTTGAGAGTGCAATCGATTTGTCACATTTTGCCACTACTACTTCTCTTGTAGCATGCTCAACATTTTTTGGTGGGACTCAGTCCAATGTTAAGTCTTTCAGCACTGATGCCCATAACTCTTCTTCCGCTGGGGCGTCAGTTTGGTCGAGCGGTTCATACCACTCTCCCTCGGTCTTCCTGCTGATTGGTTCTTGTTTCATGTCTAGCCCTTCTCGAGCCTGTTCATTTGTCTCCTCATACCATTCTCCCTCGGTCTTCATGTCGAGGGGTTCTTGTTTTAGGTCCCGTTTTGTTAGGTCTGGTTCATTTGGCTCCCTCTGCTGGTTGGTCTCCGTCGTGGCAGTCATTCCCCAGTCTATAATTGGTCCTAGGGCCCACAGGGGTAGCTCTGGATCTGGCCTGATTTCTAGGGGAGGGGTCTGATTTCTTTTACTTTTCGTTACAGTCTCAAGGAATGTCACACAGGGAGACTTTTTGAAACAGGATTGAGTGAAGTAGCAGCTAATGCTCATGGAGAGCCTCACAATGATTATTATTAACCTTTATTTAACTAGGCAAGTCAGTTAAGAACAAATTATTATTTACAATGACGGCCTACACCGGCCAAACCTGGACGACACTTGGTCAATTGTGCTCCTCCCTATGGGACTCCCAATCACGGCCGGTTGTGATACAGCCTGGAATCTAACCAGGGTGTCTGTAGTGACGCCTCTAGCACTGAGATGCAGTGCCTTAGACCGCTGCGCCACTCGGGAGCTAATAAGTTTGATGAAATTCCATTATCTTTCAGTCTAATAGGGCTATATTCTTACTTTTATAGCTCTTCACCAGTTTCTTCAATGTTTATTGTACATAAATATTAACACAACATGCAACAATTTCAACGATTCTTCTGAGTTACAGTTCATATAAGGGGCGGCAGGTAGCCTGGTGGTTATAGCGTTGGGCCAGTAACCGAAAGGTTGCTGGATCGAATCCCTGAGCTGACAAGGTAAAAATCTGTTTTTCTGCCCCTGAACAATGCAGTTAACCCACTGTTCCCCGGAAGGCCGTCATTGTAAATAAGATTTTGTTCTTAACTGACTTGCCTAGTTAAATAAAGGTTCAATGTAATAAAAAAATATATATAATAAGGACATCAGTCAGTTGTTATGAATTAGGCCCTGACTCTCTTCTCTGTATACATCAATGATGTCGCTCTTGCTGCTGGTGAGTCTCTGATCCACCTCTACGCAGACGACACCATTCTGTATATTTCTGGCCCTTCTTTGGACACTGTGTTAACAACCCTCCAGGCGAGCTTCAATGCCATACAACTCTCCTTCCGTGGCCTCCAATTGCTCTTAAATACAAGTAAAACTAAATGCATGCTCTTCAACCGATCGCTGCCTGCACCTGCCCGCCTATCCAACATCACTACTCTGGACGGCTCTGACTTAGAATATGTGGACAACTACAAATACCTAGGTGTCTGGTTAGACTGTAAACTCTCCTTCCAGACTCACATCAAACATCTCCAATCCAAAGTTAAATCTAGAATTGGCTTCCTATTCCGCAACAAAGCATCCTTCACTCATGCTGCCAAACATACCCTTGTAAAACTGACCATCCTACCAATCCTCGACTTTGGTGATGTCATTTACAAAATAGCCTCCAATACCCTACTCAATAAATTGAATGCAGTCTATCACAGTGCCATCCGGTTTGTCACCAAAGCCCCATATACTACCCACCACTGCGACCTGTACGCTCTCGTTGGCTGGCCCTCGCTTCATACTCGTCGCCAAACCCACTGGTTCAAGTAGGTCATCTACAAGACCCTGCTAGGTAAAGTCCCCCCTTATCTCAGCTCGCTGGTCACCATAGCAGCACCCACCTGTAGCACGCGCTCCAGCAGGTATATCTCTCTGGTCACCCCCAAAACCAATTCTTCCTTTGGCCGCCTCTCCTTCCAGTTCTCTGCTGCCAATGACTGGAACGAACTACAAAAATCTCTGAAACTGGAAACACTTATCTCCCTCACTAGCTTTAAGCACCAGCTGTCAGAGTAGCTCACAGATTACTGCACCTGTACATAGCCCATCTATAATTTAGCCCAAACAACTACCTCTTTCCCTACTGTATTTATTTATTTATTTATTTTGCTCCTTTGCACCCCATTATTTCTATCTCTACTTTGCACATTCTTCCACTGCAAATCAACCATTCCAGTGTTTTACTCGCTATATTGTGTTTACTTTGCCACCATGGCCTAATTTTTGCCTTCACCTCCCTTATCTCACCTCACTTGCTCACATTGTATATAGACTTATTTTTCTACTGTATTATTGACTGTATGTTTGTTTTACTCCATATGTAACTCTGTGTTGTTGTATGTGTCGAACTGCTTTGCTTTATCTTGGCCAGGTCGCAGTTGTAAATGTGAACTTGTTCTCAACTTGCCTACCTGGTTAAATAAAGGTCAAATAAAATAAATAACCTGTAGATTTCACGTGACTGGGCAGGGGTGCAGCCATGGGTGGGCCTTGGAAGGCATAGGTCCTTGGCAGCCAGACCCACCCACTGGGGAGCCAGGTCCAGCCAATCAGAATGAGTTTTTCCCCACAAAAGGGCTTTATTACAGACATAAATACCCCCCCCCCCCCCCCCCCCCGTAGACGATCCCGCAGGTGAAGAAGCCAGATGTGGAGGTCCTGGGCTGACATTGTTACACGTGGTCTACGATTGTGAGGCCGGTTGGACGTACTGCCAAATACTCGAGTACGACATTGGAGGTAGCTTATGGTAGAGAAATGAACAATCAATTATCTGGCAACAGCTCTGGTCGACATTCCTGCAGTCAGCATGCCAATTGCACGCTCCCTCAAAACTTGAGACATCTGTGGCATTGTGTTGTGTAACAAAACTGTACATTTTTAAAGTGTCCTTTTGTTGTCCTCAGCACAAGGTGCAGCTGTGTAAAGATTATGCTGTCACATGTCACACCTGTCAGGTGGATGGGTTATCTTGGCGAAGGAGAAATGCTCACTAACAGGGACGTAAACATATTTGTGCACACAATTTGAGAGAAATAAGCTTTTTGTGTGTATTGGACAATTTCGGAGATAATGTATTTCAGCTCATGAAACATGGGACCAACACTTTACATGTTGCGTTTATATTTTTTTCAGTGTACAGTCGTGGCCAGAAGTTTTGAGAATGATACAAATATACATTTTCACAGAGTCTGCTGCCTCAGTTTGTGTGATGGCAATTTGCATATACTCCAGAATGTTATGAGGTGTGATCAGATGAATTGCAATTAATTGCAAAGTCCTTCTTTGCCATGCAAATGAACTGAATCCCCCCAAAACATTTCCACTGCATTTCAACCCTGCCACAAAAGGACCAGCTGACATCATGTCAGTGATTCTCTCGGTACCACAGGTGTGAGTGTTGACGAGGACAAGGCTGGAGATCACTCTGTCAGGCTGATTGAGTTCGAATAACAGACTGGAAGCTTCAAAAGGAGGGTGGTGCTTGGAATCATTGTTCTTCCTCTGTTACCCATGGTTACCTGGAAGGAAACACATGTCGTCATCATTGCTTTGCACAAAAAGGGCTTCACAGGCAAGGATATTGCAGCCAGTAAGATTGCACCTAAGTCAACCATTTATCGGATCTTAAAGAACTTCAAGGAGAGCGGTTCAATTGTTGTGAAGAAGGCTTCAGGGCGCCCAAGAAAGTCCAGCAAGTGCCAGGACCGTCTCCTAAAGTTGATTCAGCTGTGGGATCGGGGCACCACCAGTACAGAGCTTGCTCAGGAATGGGAGCTGGCAGGTGTGAGTGTATCTGCACGCACAGTGAGGCGAAGACTTTTGGAGGATGGCCTGGTGTCAAGAAGGACAGCAAAGAAGCCACTTCTCTCCAGGAAAACATCAGGGACAGACTGATATTCTGCAAAAGGTACAGGGATTGGACTGCTGAGGACTGGGGTAAAGTCATTTTCTCTCAGATTGTTTGGGGCATCCGGAAAAAAGCTTGTCCGGAGAAGACAAGGTGAGCGCTACCATCAGTCCTGTGTCATGCCAACAGTAAAGCATCCTGAGACTATTCATGTGTGGGGTTGCTTCTCAGCCAAGGGAGTGGGCTCACTCACAATTTTGCCTAAGAACACAGCCATGAATAAAGAATGGTACCAACACATCCTCCGAGAGCAACTTCTCCCAACCATCCAGGAACAGTTTGGTGACGAACAATGCCTTTTCCAGCATGATGGAGCACCTTGTCATAAGGAAAAAGTGATAACTAAGTGGCTCGGGGAACAAAACATCGATATTTTTGGTCCATGGCTAGGAAACTCCCCAGACCTTAATCCCATTGAGAACTTGTGGTCAATCCACAAGAGGCGGGTGGACAAACAAAACCCCACAAATTCTGACAAACTCCAAGCATTGATTATGGAAGAATGGGCTGCCATCAGTCAGGATGTGGCCCAGACGTTATTTGACAGCATGCCAGGGCAGATTGCAGAGGTCTTGAAAAAGAAGGGTCAACACTGCAAATATTGACTCTTTGCATAAGCTTCATGTAATTGTCAATTAAAGCCTTTGACACTTATGAAATGCTTGTAATTATACTTCAGCATTCCATAGTAACATCTGACAAAAATATCTAAAGACACTGAAGCAGCAAACTTTGTAGCTAGGCATAACTGTCCTCTCCATGTTCAGCTGGAATTTAGCCTGAAAAGGATTTGAGAAATATGATATAGGCCTACGTCTCCTTTTGCGCTGCACAGAATATCAGATCTCAACAACGATTGGAGAAGTGATGAACATAACCAGTAGACTACCACATCCTGATGATTTATATCTGATATATTTTATATATCAAGTTGTAGAAACATCTGAAGGATGATCAATGGAAACAGGATGCACCTGAGCTCAATTCAAAAGTTTGGGGCCACTTAACACCAGTCTCAAAGTCAACAGTGAAGAGGCGACTCCGGCATGCTTGCCTTCTAGGCAGAGTAGCAAAGGCCAGTTTTATTGCTTCTTTAATCAGCACCACAATTTTCAGCTGTGCTAACATAATTGCAAAAGGGTTTTGCAATTATGATAAACTGATAAACTTGGATTAGCTAACACAACATGCCTTTGGATCACAGGAGTGATGGTAGCTGATAATGGGCCTATTAAGATATTCCATTAAAAAAATCATACATTTCCAGCTACAATAGCAATTTACAACAATAACAATGTCTACACTGTATTTCTGATCAATTTGATGTTATTTTAATGGCGGCCAAAAAACTGCTTTTCTTTCAAAACAAGGACATTTCTAATTGAGCCCAAACTTTTGAACACTATTCTGGTTAGGGCCAGTTTGCGCTGTTCTGTGAAGGGAGTAGTACACAGCGTTGTACGAGATCTTCAGGCGTTTCCAGCTACAATAGTCATTAACAATGTCTACACTGTATTTCTGATCAATTTGACATTATTTTAATGGACAAAAAATTAACTTTTCTTTAAAAAACAAGGACATTTCTAAATGACCCCAAACTTTTGAATAGTAGTGTATTTTATTTTATTTTTTATCTTTCTTTTTTAACCTTTATTTAACTAGGCAAGTTAGTTAAGAACAATTTCTTATTTTCAATGACGGCCTAGGAACAGTGGGTTAACGGCCTTGTTCAGGGGCAGAACCACAGATTTTTACCTTGTCAGCTCGGGGATTCAATCTTGCAACCTTTCGGTTACTAGTCCAATGCTCTAACCACTATGCTACCTGTCACCCGGTACAGCCAGAAGAGGACTGGTCACTGCTCTGAGCCTGGTTCCTCTCTAGGTTTCTTCCTAGGTTCCTGCTTTCTAGGGAGTTTTTTGTGGCCACTGTGCTTCTACATCTGCATTGCTTGCTCTTTGGGGATTTTAGGCTGGGTTTCTGTTAAGCACTTTGTGACAACTACTGATGTAAAAAGGGCTTCATAAAATACATTTTACTGACATGTATATCACACCAACTGACTGGTTCTTCTGATGTTGTTCACACAGGAGACCATTTTGAGACATGCTCTACATCCAGAGAGCAACAGCAGGAAGATCACAGAGCTAAGAGGTCTCATCACTGCCCACATTGTGAGGAGACTTTCCCATTTCTATCAAAGCTAAAAATACACCTAAAAATACACACAGGAGAGAAGCCTTACTCCTGCTCTGACTGTGGGGCGAGTTTCTCTCGACTGGATACCTTAAAAACACACCAAGGTATACATACGGGAGAGAAGCCTTACTCCTGCTCTGACTGTGGGGCGAGTTTCTCTCGACTGGATACCTTAAAAACACACCAACGTATACATACGGGAGAGAAGCCTTACTACTGCCCTGACTGTGGGGAGAGATTCTCTCAAAAGACCAACTTAAAAACACACCAACAAATACATACAGGAGAGAAGCCTTACTCCTGCTCTGATTGTGGGAAGAGTTTCTCTCGACTGGATACCTTACAAACACACCAACGTATACATACAGGAGAGAAGCCTTACGTCTGCTCTGACTGTGGAAAATGCTTCACAACGTCAACTGATCTAAACGTTCATCAGAGAACACACACAGGAGAGAAGCCTTTCTTCTGCCCTGACTGTGGAACTAGTTTCTCTCAACTTTCTAACTTAAAAAGACATGAACGTATACATACAGGAGAGAAGCCTTACTCCTGCTCTGACTGTGTAAAATATTTCTCCCGATTGGGTACCTTGAAATCACATGAACGTATACATACAGGAGAGATGCCATACTCCTGCTCATACTGTGGAAAATGTTTAAAAACATTAAATGAGCTAAAGGTTCATCAGAGAACACACGCAGGAGAGAAGCCTTATTCCTGCTCTGTGGAGGGGTGGGCGTGTAAGTCAAACGTCTAGCCAAAGGCTGCGTGTTTGAATCTCATCAAGGAGGACTTTAGCATTTTAGCTAATTAGCAACTTTGCAACTACTTACTACTTTTTAGCTATGTTAGCATGTTAGCTGACCTTTCCCCTAAACCAATTTAACTCTACCTTAAACTCCTCACCCCTAACCAAGCTAATGTTAGCAACAACAAATTGGCATTCGTAACATTTCATACATATTACAAGTTCGGAAACATATTGTATGAATAGCAATGCGTAAAATAACATACAAATTGTAATTCGTAACATTTGATACGTCCTACAAGTCGTATTATACTGAACAACAATCTAAACACAACAATTTCAAAGATTTACAGTTTTTATAAGGAAAGAAGTCAATTGAAATAAATAAACGAGGCCCTAATCTATGGATTTCACATGACTGGGCAGGGGCTCAGGCTTGGGTGGGACTTGGGAGGGCATAAGCCCACTTGGGAGCCAGGCCCAGCCAATCAGCATGAGTTTTTCCCCACAAAAGGTCTTTATTACAGACAGAAATACTACTCAGCCCCCTCCCAGACAATCCTAAAGGTGAAGAGGTCCTGGGCTGCCGTGGTTACATGTGATCT
Organism: Salvelinus alpinus; assembly: GCF_045679555.1. Taxonomy (NCBI): domain Eukaryota; kingdom Metazoa; phylum Chordata; class Actinopteri; order Salmoniformes; family Salmonidae; genus Salvelinus; species Salvelinus alpinus. Next base: position 72,221,939 of record NC_092095.1, read on the forward strand.
GCAGTTGTGAGGCCGGTTGGATGTACTGGCAAATTCTCTAAAAGGATGTTAGAGGTGGCTTATGGTAGAGATATAAATATTGAGTTCTCTGCCAACAGCTCTGGTGGACATTCCTGCAGTCATCATGAGAATTGCACATTCCCTAAACTTGAGACATCTGTGACATTGTGTTGTGTGGCCTTTTATTGTCACCCAGCACAAGATTATCTTGACAAAGGCTGAAATGCTCACTAACAGGGATATAAACAAATGTGTTAACAACATTTGAGAGAAATAACCTTTTTGTGCAAATGGAACATTTCTGGAATTTTTTACTTCAGTTCATGAAACCAACACTTTACATGTTTTGTTTAAATTTTTGTTCAGCTTATATTGGTAGTCCAATGTAATGTAACATACTAAATGGAATGGCGGGATATTTTTGTAACATATAATACATTTTGCTCTGAGACCAGGTTGTCCCTCTGCAGTATTCTGTGGGAATGAGTTAGTAGACACTTCTTTTTTACCTTTATCTAACTAGGCAAGTCAGTTAAGAACAAATTCTTATTTACAATGATGGCCTAGGAACAGTGGGTTAACTGCCTTGTTCAGAGGCAGAACAACAGAGTTTTACCTTGTCAGCTCGGTGATTTGATCTAGAAACCTTTTGGTTACTGGCCCAACGCTCTAACCACTAGGCTGCCTTCTGCCCCTAACATGTATCAGATAGAGATCACTTTTCACCACTAGTTTGGGGGGATTGTTTTACAACTTTATTCAATGAGACATAGTTTATGAAATGAATACATGTGTTTATTAATTGTCTTTAAAACTAGATTAGTTATTTTAGTTACTGATCATGAATGTGTTTGGATAACTGCATTGAAGCAAACTTTATTGATCTGCCAATGAAAAATAAAGTTACATGAATATGTACTGGTCAACCTCTTCTTCTCTTTAGTATTCAGTTCTTCATATTAGATCTGACAGTATGAATGGTTCTTATGGTTGTATTCAGTTCTTCATATTAGATCTGACAGTATGAATGGTTCTTATGGTTGTATTCAGTTCTTCATATTAGATCTGACAGTATGAATGGTTCTTATGGTTGTATTCAGTTCTTCATATTAGATCTGACAGTATGAATGGTTCTTATGGTTGTATTCAGTTCTTCATATTAGATCTGACAGTATGAATGGTTCTTATGGGCTGAGTGCCTGGAGTGTTTTTGTATGACTACAGTCAGGAGTTCTCTTTGACCCTGTGATGTCACCAGCGCATTAAGTACATTCATCTTAAGATAGCCAGGTGAGACAACCACATATCACAGTAAATACATTTATCCTCAATTAGTCAGTGTCACATTATTATTATTATTAGTATTAGTATTATTAGTATTTTGGGGGGGACTCTTTAAAGACGTAGGGTTTCAGACCTTTTCGGGCAGATGGGCAGGGACTCTGCTGTCCTAGCATCAGGGAAGCTGGTGCCACCATTGGGGTGCCAGGACAGAGAAGTGCTTTGACTGGGCTGAGAGGGAGCTTGACCTCCTGTAGCAGTGGGACGGCCATGAGACCAGAGGTGGCAGAACTGAGTCCCCGGGTTGGGATACAGGGTTTGAGCATAGCCTGAAGGTAGAGATGGGGCAGTTCCTCTTGCTGCACCGTAAGTAAACACCATTGTCTTGTAGTGGATGTGAGCTTCGACTGGAAGCCAGTGGAATGTACGGAGGAGCAGGGTGACTTTGGAAGGTTAAACATCCAGATGGACTCCAGTGTTCTAGATAAGTTCAGTGGCGACCCATCATTCAGGGCAGGTTGGCCACCTGTTTTGAGCCCCACAGTTTTAGCGAGAAAAAAGTGAGAAAAAAATGATCTGTTTGCAAACAATGTAAAAAAAACATTTATAATTGAGTAATTAATAAAGCCACATACAAACATGGTCTCTTTTATGTTTTCTTGAGTAAGGCAGCTCCAAAATGCAGGTGTTTCAGCCTAGCTCAGTGCTTTCTGTGGAGGTGGGGCAAGCCCGCAGAAAATACGGAGCTTTGCGCCGTGATTGGCTCAGTGTTCTGTCATTCATGGGGACAATACGTTACTGCCAAGTCTAAGGGTAGAACTTGAAAATTCAAGCCCCTTGGGTGCTGCCATAGAGTTACATTAGAAGTACCCATCCAAGAAGGCTCAAGGTCATTGTCCACAGATAAAATAACGTCAAATCATGTGATATCTACAGTCGCTTTGATTGGACTGATCATGTCAACATCATACTTTCAAAATCTGAGCTAGCAGTCATCATCATGAATCAAGTCGACAATCTACTGGCAAATCCTTTATAATTTTTGTCATATGAAGAGAAATAATGAGAAATAATAGATTAAACGTATCGGTTTTCATCGGCCGTTGGACATAAACATTACAAAACAATTTGGAATGTTTATTAGCCTGCTATTCAGTGGAGTGGCTGTGTGGTCCCAAGTCTAAGATTAAGGGGCTCTTTTCCTAGTTTACAATTGTAAACATTCAACATTGGCCATGCTGTCAATGAAGCTTGATTTGTACCGCGCTGAAAACAACTTAACTCGGTACTGCAAAATCTGACTTGAGTGAGTTCAAGACAACTGGGAACTTGGGGATAAACGAGCTACGACTGAGAAAATACGTTTTGAACTCATCCAACCCGGAATTGTAAATTGGGAACTCGGGCCTCTTTCTACAGCTACGACCTGAAGATCACTGACGTCATCATGATTCCATTTTTCTCTTTGAGTTCCCAGTTGTCTTGAAAGCACCATAAATCCAGAGAAAGCCAGACTTTGATGACAAAGTTTGATGACAAAATATGCCCACGAAGGACTGCCGCACCACCTTCCTGTTCAAGTGAGCACAAGGAGTCAACAAGGTGAGTCAAAACATTTCTTGTATGCTGTTGCATATATGATGTAACATGCCAGGGAGATATGTATACTGTAGCTAAGAAAGTAATACTAAGTGTATGTTGTGTAGTAAGATGTTAGTAGCCCATGTGCCTCACCTTTGTAATTTGGTCTATTTTCACCTCTTAATTTTGCCTACTGTTCTGACTTGGTGGTTCACATGTAGCCTATAACCTGTTTTTGAGAAATGTAATAATTGAATATTGTAAGAATTTTAATTGTCTGCATATATGCCCCTTTATTTATCCTACAGTTCTGACTTGGCGTACAGGGAGAACACTGTAAGAACGGCCCATGTTCTGAATTCTGTCGCTGTGTATTTCAAAAGGGCTGAACGTCTTAATCGAAATTACGGTTTGCCTCTTATCCGCTTGTCGTCCCCTTATGCCATAGTTTGTACATATCAATTGACAGTAGAAACCACATTTGTTTAAGCAAGTCAGCCATTTTATTTTTTATTTTTTAATGAGGCTGAATGAATTGTTTCGTTGCCAGACAAGGCTCCGCTGATAGCCAGGTGTAGCAGTGGTAAGTTGTTTGGACTATGCTTTTCGGTCAGCTTTATGTAACAGTTTGTGGGCACCCTTTGTCACTGTTAGAGTACAATTAATGTATTGTTTAGTAATGTGTTGTGTAGTGGCTTTGCTGGCATGCATCCCACTTTTTAATTGATTTAACTAGTCAAGTCAGTTAAGAAGAAATTCTTATTTACAATTACGGCCTATCCCGACCAAACCCGGACGATGCTGGCCCAATCACGGTCAGATGTGATTTAGCCTGGATTCGAACCAGGGACCGTAGTGATGCCTCTTGCACTGAGATGCAGTGCCTTAGACGGCTGCGCCACTCGGGAGCCCTTAAAAGGTTTGCGCCCAACGTGGGGCAGGAGTTTGACGGCACAAGCGGGGAGCCCAGCCAACAGAGATTTGAGAAATGTGTTGGTACTCTTCTCCAGATCTGTGCCTCGCCACAAACCTGTCTCGGAGCTTGACGGACAATTTCTTCAACCTCATTGCTTGGTTTTTGCTCTGACATGCACTGTCAACTGTGGGACCTTATATATACAGGTGTGTTCCTTTTCCAATCATGTCCAATCATTTGAATTTACCACATGTGGACTCCAGTCAAGTTGTAGAAACATCTCAAGGATGATCAATGGAAACAGGATGCACTTGAGCTCAATTTGGAGTCTCAGAGCAAAGGGTCTGAATACTTACCAAATAAGGTATAGATTTGCTAAAATTTCTAAAAACCTTTTCGGTTTATCATTATGGGCTATTGTGTTTATATTGACGAGGGAAAAAATGCATTTAATCAATTTTCGAATAAGGCTGTAACGTAACAAAATGTGGAAAAAGTCAAGGGCTCTTATATACTGCCCTGTATATGCTTCAAACTACAGATGTAAGGTTCTGAAATGGTAAACACAATGACATAATGGAAAATGCATGTTCAATGGTTATCTCTGTATTAGTATTACTAACATTAAAACACCTAGGTAGATCAGTGGTTATCTCTGTATTAGTATTATCTCTGTTTTACCCACGTTAACCACCGCTCTACCTAGGTGTTTTAACGTGGGTAAAACAGAGATAATACTAATACCGAGACAACCACTGCTCTACCTAGGTGTTTTATCTCGGTATTAGTATTATCTCTGTATTACCCACATTAAAACACCTAGGTAGAGCAGTGGTTATCTCTGTATTAGTATTATCTCTGTATTACCCACATTAAAACACCTAGGTAGAGCAGTGGTTATCTCTGTATTAGTATTATCTCTGTATTACCCACATTATAACACCTAGGTAGAGCAGTGGTTATCTCTGTATTAGTATTATCTCTGTATTACCCACATTAAAACACCTAGGTAGAGCAGTGGTTATCTCTGTATTAGTATTATCTCTGTATTACCCACATTAAAACACCTAGGTAGAGCAGTGGTTCTCTCTGTATTAGTATTATCTCTGTATTACCCACATTAAAACACCTAGGTAGAGCAGTGGTTATCTCTGTATTAGTATTATCTCTGTATTACCCACATTATAACACCTAGGTAGAGCAGTGGTTATCTCTGTATTAGTATTATCTCTGTATTACCCACATTAAACACCTAGGTAGATCAGTGGTTATCTCTGTATTAGTATTATCTCTGTATTACCCACATTAAACACCTAGGTAGATCAGTGGTTATCTCTGTATTAGTATTATCTCTGTATTACCCACATTAAAACACCTAGGTAGATCAGTGGTTATCTCTGTATTAGTATTATCTCTGTATTACCCACATTATAACACCTAGGTAGAGCAGTGGTTATCTCTGTATTAGTATTATCTCTGTATTACCCACATTAAAACACCTAGGTAGAGCAGTGGTTATCTCTGTATTAGTATTATCTCTGTATTACCCACATTATAACACCTAGGTAGAGCAGTGGTTATCTCTGTATTAGTATTATCTCTGTATTACCCACATTAAACACCTAGGTAGATCAGTGGTTATCTCTGTATTAGTATTATCTCTGTATTACCCACATTAAACACCTAGGTAGATCAGTGGTTATCTCTGTATTAGTATTATCTCTGTATTACCCACATTAAAACACCTAGGTAGATCAGTGGTTATCTCTGTATTAGTATTATCTCTGTATTACCCACATTATAACACCTAGGTAGAGCAGTGGTTATCTCTGTATTAGTATTATCTCTGTATTACCCACATTATAACACCTAGGTAGATCAGAGAGGACAGAGCATGTGGCTTTGCAACACACAGGTGTTTCATCTCCACACTGGGATGATTTTAACAGTGCAACGCCACACAGGCCTCATGCTGCTCAGGTAGGAGAGTACCAGAAATAAATGAATAAAAAACACAAAACTAATGAAGGAACACACAGTCACCAACAATATATCCCTGGCGTCAATAGTTTCAACTGGCTCAGCTCGCTGTTACAGTACAGCACCACCAAGTTCCATTTATTAAGTAACCATCTGTCTTATGTAACCAGAAAACCTATCACACTATTTTGAGAGTCCCAGATTTATATTTACTATGTTACATCTAGTCTATGAGTGTGTGTGTTTTCCCTTCAACATCTGCATGTGGCATAAGCTCACCCACCTCACAGCATGAATCTAAAATAGTTAACTTTGGCTGTGAGTGATGGGAGAAAATCTGACTCTTAAGGCAATTACTTGAATAATTCAAAGGATGTTTTATTTACAAACGTGATAACTAAATTGTCTTTTATTATTATTTTTTACTTCGCTATGGGGCCTTCAATGGGAATTTGGCAGTGCTTCAGCTGAACTGCAGTACCGAAAATGCCCTCTGAGCACAGTGGAAAGCATGCTTATAGACTGGAAGCCTGGCCCCTTGATCCGAGAAGGGTGTAATTGCAGACAGCAATTAGGGGCGTTCTCTGATATCGGGTATTTCATGATATCAAGTTTACACCAAATGATGCTCCCCATTGGTCCGTGGCCGTTTCTTTTGCGTTGGGAAAACACTTGTTGACAATTGTAGCTAAGCCCAACCCTTTTCCTAACCTTAATTTCAGTCTCCTAACCGCCACGTTAGTTATCCAAACCTGCATGGTAAACAAATCCCTAACCCTCACCCTTTTCCTAACCTTAACCTCAGTCTCCTAACCTGCCATGCTAATTCACCTAACTGCCACTTTAATTATCCTAACCTGTTATGTATGCTATGTGCTTTCTTCAATAAAATATATATCTTTTTTTTTACAAATATTCTCCATCAGTTTCATAACACCAGTTCTGACCAATGGCATAAATACATTTTTCTTATATCAGGGAACATCCACATCAAGAAACTGTACAGTAGTTCTCCTACTGGGAGGCGCGGGAAATAGTTGAAAGAGTGATTGGTGCTGAGGAAGCTATGGCAGTGGATGCCCCGCAACCTGTTGAGATTCATAACGTCGTTTACCAGTTGAAGGATACTGATTGTAAAGATTAATTGTACGTGCGGCTGAAAGGTTTTTGGGAGTTCAGGAATTAACATTGGAAGCATTGCAGGCAGTGGTGGAAAAAGTACCCAATTGTCATACTTGGGTAAAAGTAAAGATACTTGATTCCTTTCCTATCAAGGTAAAAGTGAAAGCCACCCAGTAAAATACTACTTGAGTAAAAGTCTAAAAGTATTTGGTTTAACATATACATAAGTATCAAAAGTAAATGTAATTGCTAAAATATACTTATGTATCAAAAGTAAAAGTATAAATAATGTAATAAATAACGCTCCGAGAGCGATACGAACTGACAATCTGACAACGCTCTGAATTTACGAACGCCCAAGGCCACTCTGGCACTCCAGATTGAATTTAAGATCACACCCATCATTTACAAACAAAGCATTTGTGTTTAGTGAGTCCGCCAGATCAGATGCAGTAGGGATAGGTGAATTTAACAATTTTCCTGTCCTGCTAATCATTCAAAATGTAACGAGTCGTTTTGGGTGCCAGGGAAATGTATGGAGTAGAAAGTACATTATTTTGTTTAGGAATGTAGTGGAGTAAAGTAGTTGTCAAAAATATCAAAAGTAACGTACAGATACCCCAAAAAACGACTTACGTAATACCTAAAATAGTACTTTACACCACTGATTGCAGGGAATACTGACTGAAGATGTTCCTCCCTACGAGGCCCATGAGACTGTGTAGGGATGTGATTTGAATAGGACTGTGACTGAAGATGTTCCTCCCTACGAGGCCCATGAGACTGTGTAGGGATGTGAATTGAATAGGACTGTGAATGAAGGAGTGGGATGTTTTTATTTATCTATTTTTGAATGTTGTTTTGATGTCGTTGTTCCCCCTCCCCTTATCAGCATTGGACGTGTATCTTTTTCTACAGTTTACTAACCGTACAGTAGGTGGCGGCAGACACGTTATATTTGTGTAAATGTCAGTGTACCAGAGAAGAAGATGACGCTGTTGCAATGTCGTAGAGGGGAACAGGAAGTTCCGGGTAGAAAACGACAGAACTGTGTTATGTCGATAGTGGTGTGTCCGTTTCAACTGTATTATTGTAGGTATGTAATAGCACGTTTAAACTTTCTAATGTCGAAAGAATATATAATATGCTAGGTAACAAATCCGTCAAGGTATTTTCACGTTTGGTAAAGGTTTTAATTGTATGTGTTATTTTGGGGTCAAACCGAGTGAGTGAAGAACGTGATTAAAAACGATTTTACAAGTCACTTAGCTAGACTTTGGGTTTGTCTGAGTGTATGTACATAATTTCGTCAAAGTCATTTCGTAAAGATTCCACTTATTTGAGTTCTTGGTTTTGTGTAAAATGTTGTTTATGAGCTGGTAAATAGCCTCGTCCGAACCATCCTGATCTCGCGAGTTTACATACACTGTTTCGTTAATGTAAGTTCGCAAGATCAGGGTGATTCGGACGAATCTAGTCAAATGGCGGCTTCAACGGTTTCGGTCGTCTTTCTAGGAGTTTGCTCGTGATGAAATGGCGACATGAGGCTGTGTGATGGAGTGTCAAAATAGAGGGAAGCTAACTGAAGTTATCCTTCACCATTTGGAGAGAGATGCCAACTGCATGGAATGGCGTCGATTAATGCGGATGAATCAGAGCACGTATTAAACTCATTCCATGGAGGACCAAGTGTCTGCGGGTTTTCGCGCCACCCTTGTACTTGATTAATTAATTAAGGTCACTAATTAGAAAGGAACTCCCCTCATCTGATTGTCTAGATTTTAATTGAAATGGAGAGAAAAAATTAAACCCGTGGAGACTCGGCCCTCAATGGAATGAGTTTGACACCCCTCTAAACAATGGAAATGGAGAGAGAGTTTGAGAAGCAACAGTTAGAATGCGATCAATGCGGGGGACATTTGATGATATGGAGTGGGAGGATGAGGGCCTAGTATGTGAATGGTCTGTAGTGGAAGAACAGAGATAATGATACTGGAAGCAGAGGCTCATGTAGTATAGAAACTCTAAAGAGGCCCACTAAAGAGGCCCAAGGTAGGGAGCTAGAGTAATAATGTGTCACAGTGGAAAGTTGGGATGGTGTTTGAGGAGACCACAGGGCCTCATTTACACCCTATCTGATTAACCAAGGCCATAAAAAGAGGTGAAGTTAAACTGGGCCGCATCCGTGTAAATGAGAACTTGTTCTGAACTAGTCTACCTGGTTAAATAAAGGTGAAATTAAACATTGAAAATGGTTGATTGTTAATATCTTGTGCTAGTCAGGTTCAGCAAGGTAAGATTCTTCAAATGGAAAATCATAATGTGACGAAGCTCAGAAGCCATGATCCTGGAGTTTATGCTAAATGGAGCTTCCATGGCTGGTCCCGTAGTAAGAGGACCTACTGTCAGACTGATGGAGCTTCCATGGCTGGTCCTGTAGTAAGAGGACCTACTGTCAGAACTGGTCTTTCTACTAGTCCTGACATGGTTTCGAGGGCTGTTCAGAAATCTTGCGCCCATAAATGCGCTGTGACAAATGACTTCATAGCTTTCATTGGTAATGTTATCAACAACTTGGATTGTGTAAAGCAGAAATACCAGGTTTAAAGTTATCTTCAAAACTGCAGCAGAGTTGTTGGGGGTGACAGATGTTACTGTCCGTATGGTTTTTGGTAAGCTGGATAACCTGGGGGTGGATTGTCTCAGCATGATATAGACCCCAATGTTTGCAAACACAGAAATTGATCTATTGATAAAGTTTATTGGGGGTGTGGGAGGGTTTTTGGGTAAGGGGGGGGGGGGGGGGGGGTAGAAGTTAATAGGCATTTCTTGGTTTATTTTCTTAGTACAGAATTAGACAGACATGGACCTTAAACGTTTGTTTGCAGACCGCCATGATACCATAGGAGGTCTGCATCAACGGACTTCAGTGCAGGTAGTGCCTCATCAGAGAGAGAACATTTCAGTTGCTCTACAGTTTTGAAGCTGAATGTAATGATTATCAGTCCTTTACATGTGTACTAATATTCAGACACATTCAGTTGTTTCTATATTTATCTATAATTCAGGGTTTTCACAAGGGGCTTAAAGTAAATAAATATTAGTGCTTGAAAAAGTACTTAAGTCCTTGAATTTGACTTGCCACTGTACGATCCCTGATAATTCTTACTATGGTGTGAATGGGAAATACAATTGTTTTTTGTGAGTGAAATAATACAGTGAAGACCTGGTTATTCATGAAATGTTTACATAGTACTGCCTACAACATACTGCAACCTTGTACTAATTGGTTTTTGAGTCATTTATGCATTTATGTGAATTTAAGAAATCTACTATAGATTAAGTGCACTTATGTTGTGCAATTTAAAATGTGTACTTTGTGTCTAATGTGAATGAATGTTTTGTCAATGTTTAGCTACCTGATCTACTGAAATTAGATAATTGAACAAGAAAAAAGAGAAAATATTTTTACAGAATAAAGTACCAGAACTGTCAAGAAAATAACTTTTGTGTCCGTTTGTCTTTATTACTACAGGCCGACTCAGATTAAGTCTGAGGCCGGTAACATCAACAGTGAGGACAAACCCAGCCTGCCTCTCTCCTTCCACACTGAGTAGAAACCTACAGTCACTGGGTCCTGATTGTGACAGTGGAGCCCAGTTTGCACCTCAGAATCCAGTGATGGCATCAGTGAAGCTGGAGGACTGCAGTCAAACACTGGAGCTCAATGTCAACATTAAAGAAGAAGAGGAGGAGAAGATTAGGACAACTGTTAGTCATGGTAAGAGCAGGTTCTCTCTATAAGTTATCTTCATAAATTAGACCTCCATAAGTTATGACCAGTCTATTGCTAGGTTGAATTCTGTAATTCTGACATCACACATCCCTGAACAACTCAAGACTTCACTGCGAGGCAAAACTTTGTAAAACTTGTAACGCCTGCCTTTGCCCACACATTGTCTCAAGAACGTTGAAAATGTTTAATACCCTCAATCATCAAGTTAGGCATACCTCATTTCAAAATAGGCCATAGGCCACTGTCAATATTGAAATATAATTCTTCGCGTTTTACCAGTGAAATGACCAAGCTGTTTCTGCATGCCAATCGTTCGATCTCAATCAATTTCATGGGAATATGCATTTAAATCTTCTTGAATTACTGTTTGGTTAGCAAATTAGAGCAGATGGTGTTAAATTATATAGACTTCCTGTATTTTGTTTTAATCAAAGCACATTCTGCCTAATGGCGCGCTGTTGAGTTTGGGACGATTCAGCAAACCATTCTAAAATCTCGTAAGAAATGAGGTGTTGTTTTTGTTGTAACAGTAATGTTATGCTATAATATTTGGTTATGTGGACTACTAATTAATTAATCATTAGGTGATCGTCCAAGACATTGATCGCTCTGCACCGAACTAGTGATTGATGCTCACCTAGCCTACTCTTTTGTCTCGCGCAACATTTGGTGATGCAGAAACGAGAAAACATGTTTGGCTGTTTTTATGAAAATCTGGGAATATTTGGCCAAGGAAACATTTCTGGTTGGTCTCAAGGAATGTCACACAGGGAGACTTTTTGAAACAGGATTGAGTGAAGTAGCAGCTAATGCTCATGGAGAGCCTCACAATTATTATTATTAACCTTTATTTAACTAGGCAAGTCAGTTAAGAACAAATTATTATTTACAATGACGGCCGACACCGGCCAAACCTGGACGACACTTGGTCAATTGTGCTCCGCCCTATGGGACTCCCAATCACGGCCGGTTGTGATATGATGGAATCTAACCAGGCTGTCTGTAGTGACGCCTCTAGCACTGAGATGCAGTACCTTAGACCGCTGCGCCACTTAGGAGCTCATACGCTTGATGAAATTCCATTATCTTTCAGTCTAATAGGGCTATATTCTTCCTTTTGTAGCTCTTCACCAGTTTCTTCAATGTTTATTGTACATAAATATAAACGCAACATGCAACAATTTCAACGATTTTTCTGAGTTACAGTTCATATAATCGGCGGCAGGTAGCCTAGTGGTTAGAGCGTTGGGCCAGTAACCGAAAGGTTGCTGGATCGAATCCCTGAGCTGACAAGGTAAAAATCTGTCGTTCTGTCCCTGAACAAGGCAGTTAACCCACTGTTACCCGGAAGGCCGTCATTGTTAGTAAGATTTGTTCTTAACTGACTTGCCTAGTTAAATAAAGGTTAAATGTAATAAAATAAAAAAATATACACTGCTCAAAAAAATAAAGGGAACACTAAAATAACACATCCTAGATCTGAATGAATGAAATATTCTTATTAAATACTTTTTTCTTTACATAGTTGAATGTGCTGACAACAAAATCACACAAAAAATGATCAATGGAAATCAAATTTATCAACCCATGGAGGTCTGGATTTGGAGTCACACTCAAAATTAAAGTGGAAAACCACACTACAGGCTGATCCAACTTTGTTGTAATGTGCTTAAAACAAGTCAAAATGAGGCTCAGTAGTGTGTGTGGCCTCCACGTGCCTGTATGACCTCCCTACAATGCCTGGGCATGCTCCTGATGAGGTGGAGGATGGTCTCCTGAGGGATCTCCTCCCAGACCTGGACTAAAGCATCCGCCAACTCCTGGACAGTCTGTGGTGCAACGTGGCGTTGGTGGATGGAGCGAGACATGATGTCCCAGAATTGCTCAATTGGATTCAGGTCTGGGGAACGGGCGGGCCAGTCCATAGCATCAATGCCTTCCTCTTGCAGGAACTGCTGACACACTCCAGCCACATGAGGTCTAGCATTGTCTTGCATTAGGAGGAACCCAGGGCCAACCGCACCAGCATATGGTCTCACAAGGGGTCTGAGGATCTCATCTCGGTACCTAATGGCAGTCAGGCTACCTCTGGCGAGCACATGGAGGGCTGTGCGGCCCCCCAAAGAAATGCCACTCCACACCATGACTGAACCACCGCCAAACCGGTCATGCTGGAGGATGTTGCAGGCAGCAGAACGTTCTCCACGGCGTCTCCAGACTCTGTCACGTCTGTCACATGTGCTCAGTGTGAACCTGCTTTCATCTGTGAAGAGCACAGGGCGCCAGTGGCGAACTTGCCAATCTTGGTGTTCTCTGGCAAATGCCAAACGCCCTGCACGGTGTTGGGCTGTAAGCACAACCCCCACCTGTGGACGTCGGGCCCTCATACCACCCTCATGGAGTCTGTTTCTGACCGTTTGAGCAGACACATGCACATTTGTGGCCTGCTGGAGGTCATTTTGCAGGGCTCTGGCAGTGCTCCTCCTTGCACAAAGGCGGAGGTAGCGGCCCTGCTGCTGGGTTGTTGCCCTCCTACGGCCTCCTCCACGTTTCCTGATGTACTGGCCTGTCTCCTGGTAGCGCCTCCATGCTCTGGACACTACGCTGACAGACACAGCAAACCTTCTTGCCACAGCTCGCATTGATGTGCCATCTTGGATGAGCTGCACTACCTGAGCCACTTGTGTGGGTTGTAGACTCCGTCTCATGCTACCATTAGAGTGAGAGCACCGCCAGCATTCAAAAGTGACCAAAACATCAGCCAGGAAGCATAGGAACTGAGAAGTGGTCTGTGGTCACCACCTGCAGAATCACTCCTTTATTGGGGGTGTCTTGCTAATTGCCTATAATTTCCACCTTTTGTCTATTCCATTTGCACAACAGCATGTGAAATGTATTGTCAATCAGTGTTGCTTCCTAAGTGGACAGTTTGATTTCACAGAAGTGTGATTGACTTGGAGTTACATTGTGTTGTTTAAGTGTTCCCTTTATTTTTTTGAGCAGTGTATATATAATAAGGACATCAGTCAATTGAAATGAATTAGGCCCTAACCTGTACATTTCACATGACTGGGCAGGGGTGCAGCCATGGGTGGGCCTTGGAAGGCATAGGCCCACCCACTTGGCAGCCAGACCCACCTCAGGTCCTGGGCTGACGTTATCACACGTGGTCTACGATTGTGAGGCCGGTTGGACGTACTGCCAAATTGTCTAATACGACGTTGGAGGCAGCTTATGGTAGAGGAATTAACATTCAATTCTCTGGAAACAACTCTGGTCGACATTCCTGCAGTCAGCATGCCAATTGCACGCTCCCTCAAAACTTGAGACATCTGTGGCGTTGTGTTGTGTGACAAAACTGTACATTTTAAAGTGTCCTTTTATTGTCCCCAGCACAAGGTGCAGGTGCAACTGTGTAATGATTATGCCGTTTAATCAGCTTCTTGATATGCCACACCTGTCAGGTGGATGGATTACCTTGGTAAAGGGGAAATGCTCACTAACAGGAATGTAAACATATTTGTGCACACAATGTGAGAGAAATATGCTTGTTGGAAAATTTCAGAGATGTTTTTTTCAGCTCATGAAACATGGGACCAACACTTTACATGTTGCATTTATATATTTTTTCAGTGTTGTTAGGCATTACTGTTCTCTCCATGTTCGGCTGGAATTTAGCCTGAAAAGGACTTGAGAAATATGATATAGGCCTACGTCTCGTTTTGCGCTGCACAGAATATCAGATCTCAACAACGATTGGAGAAGTGTTGAACATAACCAGTAGACTACCACATCCTGATGATTTATATCTGATACATATATATTTCATATTTTATATGTCAAGTTGTAAAAACATCTCAATGATGATCAATGGAAACAGGATGCACCTGAGCTCAATTCAAAAGTTTGGGGTCACTTAACACCAGTCTCAACGTCAACAGTGAAGAGGTGACTCCGGGATGCTGTCCTTCTAGGCAGAGTTGCAAAGGCCAGTTTTATTACTTCTTTAATGAGCACCACAATTTTCAGCTGTGCTAACATAATTGCAAAATGGTTTTCTAATGATAAACTTGGATTAGCTAACACAACATGCCATTGGATCACAGGAGTGATGGTTGCTGATAATGGGCCTCTGTACGCCTATGTAGATATTCCATAAAATATCTGCCGTTTCCAGCTACAATAGTCATTTACAACAATAACAATGTCTACACTGTATTTCTGATCAATTTGATGTTATTTTAATGGACAAACAATGTGCTTTTCTTTCAAAACAAGGACATTTCTAAGTGACCCCAAACTTTTGAACACTAGTGTATATTTAATATGTTTTATATATCAAGTTGTAGAAACATCTCAAGGATGATCAATGGAAACAGGATGCATCTGAAGTCAATTTTGAGTCTCTTGTTTTTCTTTTTTCTTATTTTTTTATAAATTTGCAAAAATGTCTAAACCTTTTTTAGCTTTGTCATTATGGGGTATTGTGTGTAGATTGCTGATTATATTTTTGTATCTAATTTTAGACTAAGGCTGTAACATAACAAAATGTGGAAAAAGTCAAGGGGTCTGAATTCTTTCCGAGGCCACTGTCAGACCCCTTCCCATTTTTCCCATTTTGGTACGTTACAGCCTTTTTATAAAATTGATTACATGTTTTTCCTCATCAATCTACGCACAATACCCCATAATGACAAATCGAAAACAGGTTTTTAGAAATTCTTGCAAATGTAAAAAAAATTATAATAATTGCTTATTTATGTTTTTTAAGTTTTCAGACCCTTTGCTATGAGATAATCCTTGAGATGTTTCTACAACTTGATTGGAGTCCACCTGTGGTAAATTCAATTGATTGGACATGATTTGGACAGGCACACACCTGTCTATGTAAGGTCCCACAGTTGACAGTGCATGTCAGAGCAAAAACCAAGCCATGAGGTCGAAGGATTTGTCCGTAGAGCTCCGAGACAGGATTCTGTCGGCACAGATCTGGGGACCGGTACCAAAACATTTTTCCAGCATTAAAGGTCCCCAAGAACACAGAGGCCTCTATCATTCTTCAATGGAAGAAGTTTGGAACCACCAAGACTCTTCCTAGAGCTGGCCAGAAGGACAACCATCTCTGCAGGACTCCACCTATCAGGCCTTTATGGTAGAGTGCCCAGACGGAAGCCACTCCTCAGTTAAAGGCACATGACAGTCCGCTTGGAGTTTGCCAAAAGGCACCTAAAGGACTCTTACCATGAGAAACAAGATTCTCTGGTCTGATGAAACCAAGATTCAATTCTTTGGCCTGAATGCCAAGCGTCATGTCTGGAGCAAACCTGGCACCATCCCTACGGTGAAGCATGGTGGTGGCAGCAGCATGCTGTGGGGATGTTTTTCAGCGGCAGGGACTGGGTGACTAGTCAGGATCAAGGGACAGATGAACGTAGCAAAGTATAGAGAGATCCTTGATGAAAACCAACTTGAGAGCGCTCGGGACCTCAGACTGGGGTGAAGGTTCACCTTCCAACAGGACAACGACCCTAAGCACACAGCCAAGACAACGTGGGAGTGGCTTCGGTACAAGTCTCTGAATGTCATTGAGTGGCCCAGCCAGAGCCCGGACTTGAACCCGATCAAACATCTCTGGAGAGACCTGAAAATAGCTTTGCAGAGACGCTCCCCATCCAACCTGGCAGAGCTTGAGAGGATCTGCAGAGAAGAATGGGAGAAACTCCCCAAATACAAGTGTGCCAAGCTTGTAGCTTCATACCCAACAAGACTCAAGGCTGTAATCGCTGCCAAAGGTGCTTCAACTAACTATTGTGTAAAGGGTCTGAATACTTACGTAAATGTAATATTTCAGTTATTTCTAAAAAACTGTTTTTGCTTTGTCATTATGGGTATTGTGTGTAGATTGATGAGGGGAAAAAAACAATTTAATAAATTTTAGAATAAGACTGTAATGTAACAAAAACAAAGAGTCAAGAGGTCTGAATACTTTTTGAATGCATTGTAGACGTTATTCCATGCTAGTGAGACTTGTATGGATGACACCAGTATTGCCAGCATTTGTTTTATTCACTGGGTTATCTGGAGTGCTCAGAGTGTAGACTAAAGAAGTAGACAAACTGCCAGTGTTTTTGAAGTTCTATGAAATGAGTCTGTGTAGTTACTAACCCTTTGTCATGAGAATTTCTATCCCAATGTTCTAACTGAACTATTTTATAACTCCATCTGTATCCTAGAGGTTGTAAGGCTCTAAGTTTAATAAACAGAGTCCCAGCATACAAATGATCAGTTGTTTATTCAGAGAGCTCTGCCCTCTCAAGTTCAGAGCCCTTCTTTTATACACACATCAGTCGAGAACCCCACCCCGCTTTAGGCGGGCTGTATTGTTCCACTGTACACATACATTGTTTATCATATTCTGCAACATGTTTGTTAAAAGAATTTAATTCCTATATGTTTATCAACCAATTCAATTAAAACACTCTGCCCATACATAAGAATTTGTAAGATACTTATCAGCATTAAATGGACAGAAACCAGTCTCAAAATCAATCAATCAATAGCGTTTATTCTCGAGAGTACTGATCATAGTACAATTTACATCAGGTTATATAATAATAATGACGTCATAGGTTTTAAAATGTCCTTCCTCCTCTCGGATACAATGGCAATACAGTTCACAGCCTCATTACGTTGTCTGCCACCTGTTAAACAATCTACAACCGGCCCAAGGTCTTTCCCCTCCCTGGGTGGAGACAGAATGTCCTGTAAGGAACACATCATTCCAGCCTGTCTGAAGATAACTCCATTCTTTCTAACAAGGAACATATTATATTCAGCATTATGATTATAATAAGATTCATTCATCCATACAGTAACATAGTAGTATTCTATTTAGTTATAATTCTAAGTCAAATGTATACATATTTTAGTCATTAAACACGAAAATCCCGTAACAATGTTTCATAATTTTCTGCAAGCCTAACAGTTTCTCCACTCCACGGGTGGGGACAGGATGTCCTGTAAGGAACACAATGTTCTAATTCTATCCTGCTTACGCTGCACACATTATCTACTTATAGTCTTATGTGTCTAATGGATTTCACACACAGTGATACAGTTTCAGGGTGAAATATCTTAGTCATTACTTTAAACATACAAATTCTTCTATCAATCCACCCTTTGACTAAATATTACACACAAGATAACTCAATGTCAGGGGTTAGTTCTATCACTACTTCCAGTTATAGCTCTTCATTTTCAAGATTTTCACTATAACCTTCACGCGTAAGAACTAAGACATTTTTTATCCAATTGCAGATCATCAGGATCTAATTGGTCATCATCGTCCGCCAGTCCTGGAGGCATGTATTCTTCATTCCATTGGTCTGAGTTAGGAATTGGTCCATACCTCACCAACTGCTGGATTCTCACAGCATTCTCCAACGCCTTGCTCACCAAGCCTCGGACACAAGGAATAAAACAACAACCACATAATACGAGCATACCCATACAAACAATAGCAGCCCCCAAGATGGTAGCTCCTATGGTTTTCCATTTTCCAAACATTTCATCAAACCACCCTGTCACAGATGTGTTCACCCCTGAGTTCTCAGCCCATTCATCACTTAAAGCAGTCAACCCTGCCAGTGCCTTTGTGACACTTCCATCTGGTGCTGTATTATTTGGAATGAAAGTACAGCAATGAACACCCACCATTCTACATACCCCGCCCTTTTCTGCCAGTAACATATCGAGAGCCAGCCTATTTTGCCAAGTCATGAGGGAGGTGGTGGATAGCTGAGTTGAGATTCCCCTCACCGCATCTCTAGTCTGGTTAACAAATCGTTGTTGATTATAATATATATAATTGACCCAATCCACATGTTTGTTTATCGTCACCCACCAAAAGAACGTGGTGGTAAATCCTTCACCTATTTGATTCATAGCTTTGTATTCATCTTGAACTCCCCTGGGGATGCCAATAGCATCCATCTAGACAGGGCTACTCCCATCCTGGTCAAAACTCCTCCTGTGCCTACTTTGGCCTCCTATAACTGGCCTCTGATGACTAATTCTAACTGGTTGGACAAATAACAGGCACAAGTACCTACCCACCCTTTTGGTAGTATCTGTCAGATACGTCCTTTGCTGTTACAAGCCCACCATACATCCGTTATAGGGGCTGTGAGGTTCAGAATTTTCTCCTGTGCAGTCACATTAACTACCGTTTTACAGCCATTAAAATCACCTACATTCTGCCCCTCTCTGATTCCTATTTTGTAGGTCACTCGTCCTTGACGGTCGGTATGTTGGGTCGTTAGTCTTTTACTTCTTAGCAATTGTGGGGACGTAGTATAATTGGTGCCGGGAGGTGGTGGATCTGGATATATCAGGAAAATTACCAAGACTATGATGCAGCCCAGGGTCTTTCCCAAAAACCGCCAACCCTCTCCTGCCCTTGGTTGATCTGCTAGGAACCACCCCATACCCACACCTCTATGAGCGCACACAGTGATGATAGGTCAGGATAGGGAATCTTCGTCAGGGAGGTAAATCCCGGTCCCTATTTGCACTTGGTTCTGCTCCCTAACTCTGTGTGTTTTCACCGGTGTTTGTATGTGTTCCTACCTTTTCGCAGTGGGTAACGTAGACCCAAGTGGCTCTCTCAGCTATTCTAATGGCAAAAGCGGTTACCAACAAAACCTGGTATGGGCCTTCCCAACGGGGCTTCTTCCAGTCTTTTCTCCTCAGGGATTGGATCCACACCCAGTCTCCTGGTTGGATTGAGTGAATCACCTTCTGTAATTTACCTGTGGGACACAAAAGCTTTGACATACGGGTGTGGTTAACAAATAATCTCCTCATGTGTTCTACTAGGGTATGCTCTACTTCTATATCGGCTTATTCTGGTCTCCCCAGTTCGGGGATTCTATATAATCTACCAAACACTTTCTCGAATGGGGACAGTCCATTTTTATCTGGGGTTATCCTAATAGTCATTAATACTATTGATAAGCATTGTAACCAATTTATACCTGTGCTCATGTGTGTTTTCCTTAACTTCTCTGGGATAGGCGGGACGCAAGCGTCCCACTTGGTCAAATGCCAGTGAAAATGCAGAGCGCCAAATTCAAATAAATTACTATAAAAATCAAACTTTCATTAAATCACACATGAAAGACACCAAATTAAAGCTACACTTGTTGTGAATCTAGCCAACATGGCAGAATTCAAATAGGCTTTACGACGAAAGCACACCAAACGATTATGTTAGGTCTGAGCCAAGTCACAGAAAAACAGCCATTTTTCCAGCCAAAGATAGGAGTCACAAAAAGCCCAAATAGAGATAAAATGAATCACTAACTGTAGTATCCTTAAAGGCTTCTTAGAGTTACGACTCGTGAGACTTAAGTACGGTTTTGTATTTAATGGTAACTTAGATTTACATTCTCTTATGCACCTGGCTTAAACTACCTGAAGCTTTCTTAATCATAGTTATATAGGCAGACATAGGAAATAGCTACGGATAGCGGGAAGCAAACCCCCGTCTTGAGTCAATACTGCCATCTATTGGTAAACATAAATATACCAGGTTACTACATTCCCCCCCGTTAAAGCTAATAACCCAATGTAATTTATTTCTGAGCTATGCTATATTCTTATTTACATTTTTTTCAAAAATGATCTCCTTTTGGATCTGAAAAAGTCTGGCGGACGTCTCTCTCTAATAGAGCGTCTCAGAGGTGGTGTAGCTGGTGCCTCCAGATCTTCACCCCTTGATGGTGAAAGAAAGTCCTTTTGTGGAGACTTCACAGGAGGAGGTCGTCCCGGACTGGTGGTCTCAGGAAGTTGAGCATTGTTGGTCTCAGGTGGTTTGTCCAACTGCAACTCTTGGGAACGTTCCAATGTCCTGTCCTGCTCGTTTAAGAATTGATCCAGATCTCCGGATGGAACTGGAATTCGAGCTCGGATCTGATCCACGTGTCTCCTTAGTCTTTGTCCACTTCCGATGATCACAGTATAAGATACTGGTCCTGAGCAATCCTCAATGGTAGCTGGAATCCATTTAGGACCAAACCCATAGTTTCTTGTATAGACATCATCTCCAGGTGAGAAACTTCTGAGTTTGGCTCGGGTGTCATGATTCCATTTTTGATTCCATTGCTTTTGTTGTATTTTCATTTTCAGGTCTGGTCTGATGAGATCCAAGGTTGACCTTAACCTCCTTGACATCAACATTTCTGCAGGTGACAACCCAGTCGTAGCTTGAGGAGTAATCCTGTAGCTAAACAAGAATCTTGAGACCTTTGTTTCAATGCTGGGCCCTTGCATCTTCCTCATCCCCTCCTTCAAGGTCTGAACCGCACGTTCTGCTAATCCGTTTGAAGATGGGTGAAAAGGGGCCGACGTTACATGCTGAATTCCATTTTGTTTCATGAAATTGTGAATTCAGTGCTTGTAAAACAAGTAGCATTGTCACTAACCAACATTTGAGGCAATCCCATAACACTGAAGCTTTGTCTCAACTTCTCAATCGTAGCGTACGATGTTGACGTGTTCATGGGGTAAACATCCATCCACTTTGAATGAGAATCAATCAGCACAAGGAACATTTTTCCTAGGAAAGGTCCAGCGTAGTCCACATGTAGTCGTGTCCATGGTTTTTCTGGCCATTCCCATGGATGTAATGGCGCGGTGGGGGGTGACTTCCTGTTACTCTGACAATCTTCACACCGGCTAACCTCATTTTCCACATCGTGGTCCATCTTTGGCCACCAGACATATGACCTCGCTAGGCATTTCATTCTCGACATACCTGGATGCGACTGATGCAACAACTTCAGTAGCAACCCCCGCCCTTGTGGTGGGATAACTACTCTTGAACCCCACAGAACACATCCATCTCGAACACTCAATGCCAAGCGGCGAGTGTAGTAAGGCATGATCTGAGGCTCTGTCACTGTAGGCCATCCTTTCAGGATAAATTCATGCACTTGTGATAACGTCACATCCTTTGAAGTCCATTGCCTAATTTGTGCTGTGTTCACCGGTGCATCATCCAACACATCGATCATCAAAACCTGGTCATTTTCTTCTTCCTGAATGATGATTTCTGGAACGGGCAGCCTACTCAGAGCATCAGCATTCCCATGGTATCTACCTGGTTTGTAAATGATTCTGTACTCGTAGGCCCTGAGCCACACATTCCAACGTTGAACTCTTGGAGAGACCATTTGTGGTACTGGCTTTTGTTCATGGAACAGAGAGATCAGAGGCTTATGATCGGTCACAATAGTGAATGTTCTCCCATACAAGTACTTGTGGAATCTCTGTATTCCGAATATGACAGCCAGTCCTTCCTTGTCCAGCTGAGAGTACTTTTCTCCGCTGGCGACAACGTTCTTGACATGAACCCGATAGGTTTCTCGGCACCATTCTCCATCCGGTGGGATAGCACCGCCCCCACACCATACGATGAGGCATCACACGATAAGATGAGATCTCTGTCTGCTGAGTAGTGCACTAGCACTTCAGCTGATTGCAGTAACACCTTTGACTTTGCAAAAGCTTCTTCCTGTCTTTCTGACCATTTCCAGGCCACATCCTTCCTTAGCAGTTGATGTAGAGGAGCTAAGAGGGTAGAGAGGCTCGGGAGGAAGCGATTGTAATAGTTCAGTAAGCCTAGATAGGCTTTCAGCTCTGTAACGTTTGTCGGAGCTGGAGCTTCCACAACAGCCCTCACTTTAGCTTTGACAGTGTGTAACCCCTTGGCATCCACCTTGTGACCCAGGTACTGTACTTCATCAGCTAACAGTGTACACTTGCTCCTCTTCAGCCGGAGACCGGCGTCCTCCATCCTCCTCAAAACTTCACCTAAGTTTCTGAGATGTTCCTCCTTCGTGACTCCCGTGACAAGAATGTCGTCGAGGTAAACTGCTACCTTGGGTATCCCCTGCAGAATTCCCTCCATAGTTCTTTGGAAGATAGCTGGTGCAGAAGACACCCCGAAAGGTAAGCGTTTATAGGTAAACATCTCTCTGTGGGTGTTTATGGTCAGGTACTTCTGTGAAGCTTTATCCATTAGCACTTGCTGATATGCGTGACTCATGTCCAGTTCTGTAAACTGTTGCCCTCCGGTTAACGTTGAAAGCAAATCCTCCACTTTGGGTATGGGGTACTGCTCCAGAGAGGAAACTCTATTTACAGTCAGCTTATAGTCACCGCATAATCTGATTGAACCATCTGGTTTTAGTATGGGAACAACTGGTGCTGCCCACTCAGAAAACTTGACAGGTACAATTATATCCTCTGCTAAGAGTCTGTCAATTTCCACATCCACTTTAGGCTTCATGGCATATGGAACGGATCTTGGCCTATAGAATCTGGGAGTAGCATCAGCAGCAACATGAATGGTAGCTTGGACCCCTTTTAATGTCCCGAGCTCTTCTTTGAAAACACACTCATGCTTTGAAAGCACCTGCTGTAGTGTCAATGTCTCTGTGGTGACATGTTTGATTTCATCCCAGTTCAATTTTATTTCCTCCAACCACCCTCTTCCTAGTAAGCTGGGGCCAGTACCTTCCACTACTAAGAGAGGCAGATTTTTATTTTGTCCATGATATTCCACTTGAACATCAGTAACTCCAATCACAGTGATCTTCTCCCCTGTGTACGTTTTGAGTTTAATGGGGGTGTCTCACACTGTTCATCAGTGTGACACTACATCCTGTGTCTAGTTCAATCCATTTATTCCCATTTCCACAATGAAAGGCTCCACCTTCTTCATATTCACCCCCTGTACACTGTACATTGAGAATGCTTGCTCTGCGTCTGCGCACTCTCTTTCACTTTCTATCACTTGATTAGAGCGGTAGCTAGAGCGTCCGGAGGTATTCGGTTTTCTGTCCGTCCTCTTTTCTGCAGCCCGTGGCTTTTTTTTATTGTGGCACGCCCTCGCAATGTGGCCTATTATCCCACATGCATAACACTTTTCGTGTTTGAATTTACAGTCAAACGCTGCGTGTTTACCTTTGCAACGATAACAGTCTCTATTGGCTGCTGCCCCACGGCTTTCTGTTCTTTGAAATTCTACGCGCTCAGTTCTGCTCTCTTTTATTGTATGGCACGCAGTTGCGCCCCTTGCCTGCAAATCCAGTGCATTTCTATTCGCGGACTCCATGGCCTGAGCCAGTTTAAGTGCATTCTCAAACGTGAGATTAGGCTCTGATAACAATCGTATTTGTATCCTGTCATCATTAATCCCACACACCAGCCGATCGTGTAGCATTTGCGATAATGTATTCCCATAGTTACAGTCCAATGCTAGTTTTCTCAACTCAGCCACATATTCCCCCACTGATTCGTTAGGTTTTCTCATGCGTGAATCAAACTTGAATCTTTGTACTATCTCACTGGGTTTGGGGTTGAAGTGAATTTTTAATAGCTCGACTAAATCTATGAATGACTTTTCTCCTGGCTTATCTGGGCTCAACAGGTTTCTCATTAAGCTGTACGTCTGTGCACCGACCGCTTATGAGTATGGATTTCTGTTTAGCGGCATCAGTTATTTCATTAGCAGCAAATAAATGTTCCATTATTTCACAGTACTCCTCCCATTCCTGATTTTTAGGATCAAATGGTGGTAGCGAGCCTATTGTTGCCAAAGCCATCTTTTCCAATTCTTTCTCCCCTCACACAGTCAATAATTTGTCCTACCCGTATCCAGGGAATCAATCCTTCAGAATCTTCCACCGCTCACTTGAGTCTCACCTCCCGCGTCGACTCCGTTAACTTCGTGGCAAAAAAAATCCAACGCAGTTCTCCATAGTTATCCTCATCGCCAAATATGTAGTATCCTTAAAGGCTTCTTAGAGTTACGACTCATGAGACTTAAGTACGGTTTAGTATTTAATGGTAACTTAGATTTACATTCTCTTATGCACCTGGCTTAAACTACCTGAAGCTTTCTTAATCATAGTTATATAGGCAGACATAGGAAATAGCTACGGATAGCGGGAAGCAAACCCCCGTCTTGAGTCAATACTGCCATCTATTGGTAAACATAAATATACCAGGTTACTACACTAACCTTTGATGATCTTCATCAGATGATTCTCATAGGACATCATGTTACACAATACATGTATGTTTTGTTTGATAATGTGCATATTTATATCCAAAAATCTCAGTATACATTTGCGCCATGTTCAGAAATTCCTCCAAAATATCCTGAGAAATTGCAGAGAGCCACATCAAACAACAGAAATACTCATCATAAATGTAGATGATAATACAAGTTATACACATGGAATTATAGATATACCTCTCCTTAATGCAACCGCTGTCAGATTTCAATTTTTTTTTACGGAAAAAGCAAACCATGCAATAATCTGAGACAGCACTCAGAAAAAAATGTTTTTTATCCGCCATGTTGGAGTCAACATAAATCAGAAATTACAATATAAATATTCCCTTACCTTTGATGATCTTCATCAGAATGCACTCCCAGGAATCCTAGTTCCACAAATTGTTGTTTTGTTCGATAATGTCCAAGTAGCTACTTTTTTAGCGCGTTTAGTACACATATCCAAACGCTCGTGCAGGTCCCCGCATAACTTCGGACAAAAACTTCAAAAAGTTATATTACAGGTCGAATAAACTTGTCAAACTAACTATAGAATCAATCTTTAGGATGTTGTTATCATAAATCTTCAATAACTTTCCAACCGGAGAATTCCTTTGTGTCTGTAGAAGTAATGGACCGCAAGTCACTACCATGTGAAATGCGCGTGACCAGGACTTGGCTCTCTGCCAGACCACTGACTCAAACAGCTACCATCCGGCTCAACATCACAGTAGAAGCTTCATTCAACGTTCTACAGACGGTTGACATCTAGTGGAAGGCGTAGGAAGTGCAAACAGATCCATATCTTACTGTGTTTTCAATAGGCTATGAGATGAAAATCGACCAGCCTCAGATATCCCACTTCCTGTTTGGATTTTTTCTCAGGATTTCGCCTGCCATACGAGTTCTGTTATACTCAGACATCATTCAAACAGTTTTAGAAACTTCAGAGTGTTTTCTATCCAATAGTAATAATAATATGCATATATTAGCATCTGGGACAGAGTAGGAGGCAGTTCACTCTGGGCACGCTATTCATCCAAAAGTGAAAATGCTGCCCCCTATCCCAAGAAAGTTAACCATATCGCTCCTGTGTTCAATTAATCCTGCCGATTGTAGGTAATATGAACCGTATTTCTTTTCCTATTTAATGTTCAATTTCTGGCCTATACTATCTTTTACCTGATTAGCAAAAACTGTAATCCATTGTCTAAAGAAATAGATTCTAGTAAACCAAATCTAGGGATAATATCTTGACCCAATACTTTAGCTACCGTCATCATGTCCGCCAAGTAAGTTGGGAACACTTCTACCCATTTAATACACTGCTCAAAAAAATAAAGGGAACACTTAAACAACACAATGTAACTCCAAGTCAATCACACTTCTGTGAAATCAAACTGTCCACTTAGGAAGCAACACTGATTGACAATAAATTTCACATGCTGTTGTGCAAATGGAATAGACAAAAGGTGGAAATTATAGGCAATTAGCAAGACACCCCAATAAAGGATTGATTCTGCAGGTGGTGACCACAGACCACTTCTCAGTTCCTATGCTTCCTGGCTGATGTTTTGGTCACTTTTGAATGCTGGCGGTGCTCTCACTCTAGTGGTAGCATGAGACGGAGTCTACAACCCACACAAGTGTCTCAGGTAGTGCAGCTCATCCAGGATGGCACATCAATGCGAGCTGTGACAAGAAGGTTTGCTGTGTCTGTCAGCGTAGTGTCCAGAGCATGGAGGCGCTACCAGGAGACAGGCCAGTACATCAGGAGACATGGAGGAGGCCGTAGGAGGGCAACAACCCAGCAGCAGGACCGCTACCTCCGCCTTTGTGCAAGGAGGAGCACTGCCAGAGCCCTGCAAATGACCTCCAGCAGGCTACAAATGTGCATGTGTCAGCATATGGTCTCACAAGGGCTCTGAGGATCTCATCTCGGTACCTAATGGCAGTCAGGCTACCTCTGGCGAGCACATGGAGGGCTGTGCGGCCCCCCTGCTTTATTCAGAGAGCTCTGCCCTCTCAAGTTCAGAGCCCATCTTTTATACACAAATCAGTCGAGAACCCCACCCCGCTTTAGGCGGGCTGTATTGTTCCACTGTACACTTACATTGTTTATCATATTCTGCAACATGTTTCATAATTTTCTGCAAGCCTAACAGTTTCTCCACTCCACGGGTGGGGACAGAATGTCCTGTAAGGAACACAATGTTCTAATTCTATCCTGCCTACGCTGCACACATTATCCACTTATAGTCTTATGTGTCTAATGGATTTCACACACAGTGATACAGTTTCAGGGTGAAATATTTTAGTCATTACTTTAAACATACAAATTCTACTATCACCCTTGTGATGTTGAGTGGAGGATGGTATAGCTCATCATTTTTACGACTTTTGCCTCTTTGTAGTTTTTGACTCCTACCCAGTTTTAGAATAGTTTTATTCCCATTCCCATACAGCCTACTGAAATGAATACATACACTACCGTTGAAAAGTTTAGGGTCACTTAGAAATGTCGTTGTTTTTGAAAGAGAAGTACGTTTTTTTTGTCAATTAACTTTTTAGAGATAGGGGGCAGCGTTTTCACTTTGGATGAATAGCGTGCCCAAAGTGAACTGCCTCCTACTCTGTCCCAGATGCTAATATATGCATATTATTATTACTGTTGGATAGAAAACACTCTGACATTTCTAAAACAGTTTGAATGATGTCTGTGAGTATAACAGAACTCATATGGCAGGCAAAAACCCAAACAGGAAGTGGGAATTCTGAGGCTGGTCGATTTTCAACTCATCGCCTATTGAAATCCCAGTGGGATATGGATCTGTTTGCACTTCTTACGCCTTCCACTAGATGTCAACAGTCTGTAGAACGTTGAATGAAGCTTTTACTGTGATGTTGAGCCGGATGGGAACTGTTTGAGTCAGTGGTCTGGCAGAGAGCCAAGTCCTGGTCATGCGCATTCCAAATGATATCGACTTGCGTTCCATTATTTCTACAGACACAAAGGAATTCTCCGGTTGGAACGTTATTGAATATTTAGGATAACAACATCCTGAAGATTGATTCTATAGTTAGCTTGACAAGTATATTAGACCTGTAATATAACTTTTTTAAGTTTTCGTCCGACGTTCGCCTGGACCTGCACAAGCGTTTGGATGTGTGTACTAAACGCGCTAACAAAAGTAGCTACTTGGACATAAATAATGGACATTATCGAACAAAACAACAATTTATTGTGGTACTAGGATTCCTGGGAGTGCATTCTGATGAAGATCATCAAAGGTAAGGGAATATTTATCATGTAATTTCATATTTCTGTTGACTCCAACATGGCGGAGAAATGTTGTTTATATCTGAGCGCCGTCTCAGATTATTGCATGGTGTGCTTTTTCCGTAAAGTTTTTTTGAAATCTGACACAGCGGTTGCATTAAGAACAAGTGTATCTTTAATTCTTTGTAAAACATGTATCTTTCAAGGTTTATGATGATCAAGGTTTATGATGAGTATTTCTGTTATTTGATGTGGCTCTCTGCAATTTCTCCGGATATTTTGGAGGCATTTCTGAACATGGCGCCAATATAAACTGAGATTTTTGGATATAAATACGCACATCATCGAACAAAACATACATGTATTGTGTAACATGATGTCCTATGAGTGTCATCTGAAGATCATCAAAAGTTAGTGATTCATTTTATCTCTATTTCTGCCTTTTGTGACTCCTATCTTTGGCTGGGAAAATAGCTGTGTGTTTTTTGGACTTGGCGGTGATCTAACATAATCATATGTTGTGTTTTCGCTGTAAAGCATTTTTTTTAAATCGGACACGATGGGTAGATTAACAAGATGTTTATCTTTCATTTGCTGTATTGGACTTGTTAATGTGTGAAAGTTACATATTTCAAAAATATATTTTTGAATTTGCCGCGCTGCCTTTTCAGCGGAATGTTGTCGAGGAGTTCCGCTAGCGGAACGTGTGTCCTAGAAAGGTTAAACTAACATCAAATTGACCATTAATACAGTGTAGACGTTAATGTTGTAAATGACTATTGTAGCTGGAAACTGATGATTTTTTAAAATTGAATATCTACATAGGCGTACAGAGGCCCATTATCAGAAAACATCACTCCTGTGATCCAATGGCATGTTGTGTTAGCTAATCCAAGTTTATCATTTTAAAAGGCTAATTGATCATTACAAAACCCTTTTTGCAATTATGTTAGCACAGCTGAAAACTGTGGTGCTGATTAAAGAAGCAATAAAACAGTCCTTTAGACTAGTTGAGTATCTGGGTCATTTGCTGGTTCGATAACAGGCTCATAATGGCCAGAAACAAAGACCTTTCTTCTGAAACTAGTCCGTCTATTCTTGTTCTGAGAAATTAAGGCTATTCCATGTGAGAAATTGCAAAGAAACTGAAGATCTCGTACAACGCTGTGTACTACTCCCTTCACAGAACAGCGCAAACTGGCTTTAACCAGAATAGAAAGAGGAGTGGGAGGCCCCGGTGCACAACTGGGCAAGAGGACAAGTATTTCAGAGTGTCTAGTTTGAGAAACAGACGTCTCACAAGTCCTCAACTGGCAGTTTCATTAAATAGTACCCGCAAAGCACCAGTCTCAATGTCAACAGTGAAGAGGTGACTCCGGGATGCTGGCCTTCTAGACACTATTCTGGTTAGAGACTGTTTGCGCTGTTCTGTGAAGAGAGTAGTACACAGCGTTGTACGAGATCTTCAGCCGTTTCCAGCTACAATGGTCATTTACAACATTAACAATGTCTACACTGTATTTCTGATCAATTTGACATTATTTGAATGGACAATGTGCTTTTCTTAAAAAAAATAAGGACATTTGTAAGTGTAACTTTAGAATTTATTCATTTATTTCACCACTAATGGTAGTGTATTTTTTATTTTATTTTTTATTTTAACCTTTATTTAACTTCCTTAGCATACTGGTTATTGTCCGGAATTTCGGATGACTGACGTGCCCAAAGTAAACTGCCTGTAAACTGCCCAGAAGCTAGGATATGCATATACTTGATAGCATTGGATAGAAAACACTCTGAAGTTTCTAAAACTGTTAAAATAATGTCTGTGGGTATAACAGAACTGATATGGCAGGCGAAAACCTCGAGGAAAATCCATCCGGAATTTTTATTTTTTGAGGTCACAGGTTTTTTCAATGCTTGCCTATGGGATATACAAATAGATAGGACCCAGATTGCAGTTCCTATGGCTTCCACTAGATGTCAACAGTCTTTAGAAAGGGTTTCAGGCTTGTTTTTTGAAAAATGAACAAGTATTTGTAGTTTTTCCAAGGTGTCCCCCATTAGAAAAGTAGTCATGTTGCGCCCATCAAGGAGAGTGCGCTCTTCGTTATTTATCTTCGCTATTGAACACACTATTCTCCGTCTTAAATATTATTGTTTATTTAGATATTAGAATACCTGAGGATTAATTCGAAACATCGTTTGACTTGTTTGGACGAACTTTACTGGTAACTTTTTGGATTCGTCTGTGTGCATGTTGAACGAGTGAATTACTGAATCAAGCGCACCATCTAAACTGACATTTTTGGGATATAATGAAGGACTTTATCGAACAAAACGACCATTCATTGTGTAGCTGGGACCCTTGGGATTGCAATCAGAGGAAGATCTTCAAAGGTAAGTGATTTATTTAATTGCTGTCTGTGATTTTGTCACGCCTGTGCTGGTTTAAAAAGTATTTTGACGTGGGGCGCTGTCCTCAGATAATCGCATGGTATGCTTTCTCCGTAAAGAATTTTTGAAATCTGACAACGCAGTTAGATTAACACGAAACTTTTAAATGATGTAAGACACTTGTATTTTCATGAATGTTTAATATTACGATTTTTGTATTTTGAATTTCGCACTCTGCAATTTCACCGGATGTTGTCGTAGGTGTCCCACTAGCGTTTGGACATGCGCCCAAACAGGTTAACTAGGCAAGTCAGTTAAGAACAAATTCTTATTTTCAATGACGGCTTAGGAACAGTGGGTTAACTGCCTTGTTCAGGGGCAGAACGACAGATTTTAACCTTGTCAGCTCAGGGATTCGATCTTGCAACCTTTCGGTTGCTCTAAACACTAGGCTACCTGTCACCCGGTATGGCCAGAAGAGGACTGGTCACCACTCAGCCTGGTTCCTCTCTAGGTTTCTTCCTAGGTTCCTGCTTTCTAGGGAGTTTTTTGTGTGGCCACTGTGCTTCTACATCTGCATTGCTTGCTCTTTGGGGATTTTAGGCTGGGTTTCTGTTCAGCACTTTGTGACAACTACTGATGTTAAAAGGGCTTCATAAAATACATTTGATTGACATGTATATCACACCAACTGACTGGTTCTTCTGATGTTCACACAGGTTACCATGTTGAGACATTCTCTACATCCAGAGAGCAACCTCAGGAAGATCAGAGAGATAAGAGGTCTCATCACTGCCCACATTGTGAAGAGATTTTCCCATTTCTATCAAAGCTAAAAATACATCTAAAAATACACACAGGAGAGAAGCCTTACTCCTGCTCTGACTGTTTAAAATGCTTCAAAACATCAACTCATCTAAAAGTTCATCAGAAGACTCACACAGGAGAGAAGCCTTATTACTGCTCTGACTGTGGAAAACGTTTTAAAACATCAACTCAGCTAAAAGTTCATCAGAAGACTCACACAGGAGAGAAGCCTTATTACTGCTCTGACTGTGGAACTAGTTTCTCTCATCTGGGCACCTTAAAAACACACCAACGTATACACACAGGAGAGAAGCCCTACTCCTGCTCTGACTGTGGAGCGAGTTTCTCTAATCTGGGCACCTTAAAAACACACCAACGTATACACACGGGAGATAAGCCTTACGTCTGCTCTGACTGTGGAAAATGCTTCAAAACATCAACTGAGCTAAAAGTTCATCGGAGGACACACACAGGAGAGAAGCCGTATTACTGCTCTGACTGTGGAACTAGTTTCTCTCAACTTTCCCACTTAAATTCACATGAACGTATACATACAGGAGAGAAGCCTTACTCCTGCTCTGACTGTGTCAAATATTTCAAAACATCAAATGAGCTAAAAGTTCATCAGAGAACACACACAGGAGAGAAGCCTTACGTCTGCTCTGACTGTGGAAAATGCTTCAAAACATCAACTGAGCTAAAAGTTCATCAGAGAACACACACAGGAGAGAAGCCGTATTACTGCTCTGACTGTGGAACTAGTTTCTCTCAACTTTCCCACTTAAATTCACATGAACGTATACATACAGGAGAGAAGCCTTACTCCTGCTCTGACTGTGTCAAATATTTCAAAACATCAATTGAGCTAAAAGTTCATCAGAGAACACACACAGGAGAGAAGCCTTTCTTCTGCCCTGACTGTGGTACTAGTTTCTCTCAACTTTCAAACTTAAATTCACATGAACGTATACATACAGGAGAGAAGCCTTACTCCTGCTCTGACTGTGTAAAATATTTCAAAACATCATCTGAGCTAAAAGTTCATCAGAGAACACACACAGGAGAGAAGCCTTACGTTTGCTCTGACTGTATAATTTGCTTCAAAACATCAACTGAGTTAAAAGTTCATCAGAGAACACACACAGGAGAGAAGCCTTATTCTTGCTCATACTGTGGAAAATGTTTAAAAACATCAAATGAGCTAAAAGTTCATCAGAGAACACACACAGGAGAGAAGCCTTATTCCTGCTCTGACTGTGGAAAATGTTTTAAAACATCAAATGAGCTAAAAGTTCATCAGAGAACACACACAGGAGAGAAGCCTTACGTCTGCTCTGACTGTGGAAAATGCTTCACAACATCAACTCATCTAAAAGTTCATCAGAGAACACACACAGGAGAGAGGCCTTATTACTGTTCTGACTGTGGAAAATGTTTTAAAACATCAAATGAGCTTAAAGTTCATCAGAGAACACACACAGGAGAGAAGCCTTTCTTCTGCCCTGACTGTGTAAAATGTTTTAAAACATCAACTCATCTAAAAGTTCATCAGAGAACACACACAGGAGAGAGGCCTTACTCCTGCTCTGACTGTGTAAAATATTTCAAAACATCAACTGATCTAAAAATTCATCAGAGAACACATACAGGAGAAAAGCCTTACTCCTGTTCTGACTGTGGGGCAAGTTTCTCTCGACTGGATACCTTAAAAAGACATCAACATATTCATGAAGGAGAGAAGCCATACTCCTGCTCTGCCTGTGTAAAATGCTTCAAAACAGCAACTGAGCTAAAAGTTCATCAGAGAACACACACATGAGAGAAGCCTGCTTACGTCTCCTCTGACATTCTGGTGAGTTTCTCTCACCATAGCAACTTAACACACCAATGTATACACACAGGGGAGAAACCTTACTCCTGCTCTGTGGAGGGGTGGGCGTGTAAGTCAAACGTCTAGCCAAAGGCTGCGTGTTTGAATCTCATCAAGGATGACTTTAGCATTTTAGCTAATTAGCAACTTTGCAACTACTTACTACTTTTTAGCTATGTTAGCATGTTAGCTAACCTTTCCCCTAAACCAATTTAACTCTACCTTAAACTCCTCACCCCTAACCTAGCTAATGTTAGCAACAACAAATTGGCATTCGTAACATTTCATACATATTACAAGTTCGGAAACATATTGTATGAATAGCAATGCGTAAAATAACATACAAATTGTAATTCGTAACATTTGATACGTCCTACAAGTCGTATTATACTGAACAACAATCTAAACACAACAATTTCAAAGATTTACAGTTTTTATAAGGAAAGCAGTCAATTGAAATAAATAAACGAGGCCCTAATCTATGGATTTCACATGACTGGGCAGGGGCTCAGCCATGGATGGGACTTGGGAGGGCATAGGCCCACTTGGGAGCCAGGCCCAGCCAATCAGCATGAGTTTTTCCCCACAAAAGGTCTTTATTACAGACAGGAATACTACTCAGCCCCCCCCCCCCCCCCCCCCTCCCAGACAATCCTAAAGGTGAAGAGGTCCTGGGCTGCCGTGGTTACATGTGATCTGCAGTTGTGAGGCCGGTTGGATGTACTGGCAAATTCTCTAAAAGGATGTTAGAGGTGGCTTATGGTAGAGATATAAATATTGAGTTCTCTGCCAACAGCTCTGGTGGACATTCCTGCAGTCATCATGAGATTTGCACATTCCCTAAACTTGAGACATCTGTGACATTGTGTTGTGTGGCCTTTTATTGTCCCCCAGCACAAGATTATCTTGACAAAGGCTGAAATGCTCACTAACAGGGATATAAACAAATGTGTTAACAACATTTGAGAGAAATAACCTTTTTGTGCAAATGGAACATTTCTGGAATTTTTTACTTCAGTTCATGAAACCAAGACTTTACATGTTTCGTTTAAATTTTTGTTCAGCTTATATTGGTAGGCCAATGTAATGTAACATACTAAATGGAATGGCACAGATATTTTTGTAACATATAATACATTTTGCTCTGAGACCAGGTTGTCCCTCTGCAGTATTCTGTGGGAATGAGTTAGTAGACACTTCTTTTTTACCTTTATCTAACTAGGCAAGTCAGTTAAGAACAAATTCTTATTTACAATGATGGCCTAGGAACAGTGGGTTAACTTCCTTGTTCAGAGGCAGAACAACAGAGTTTTACCTTGTCAGCTCGGTGATTTGATCTAGAAACCTTTTGGTTACTGGCCCAACGCTCTAACCACTAGGCTGCCTTCCGCCCCTAACATGTATCAGATAGAGATCACTTTTCACCACTAGTTTGGGGGGATTGTTTTACAACTTTATTCAATGAGACATCGTTTATGAAATGAATACATGTGTTTATTAATTGTCTTTAAAACTAGAGGAGTTATTTTAGTTACTGATCATGAATGTGTTTGGATAACTGCATTGAAGCAAACTTTATTGATCTGCCAATGAAAAATAAAGTTACATGAATATGTACTGGTCAACCTCTTCTTCTCTTTAGTATTCAGTTCTTCATATTAGATCTGACAGTATGAATGGTTCTTATGGTTGTATTCAGTTCTTCATATTAGATCTGACAGTATGAATGGTTCCTGGAGTGTTTTTGTATGACTACAGTCAGTAGTTCTCTCTGACCCTGTGATGTCACCAGCACATTAAGTACATTCATCTTAAGATAGCCAGGTGAGACAACCACATATCACAGTAAATACATTTCTCCTCAATTAGTCAGTGTCACATTATTATTATTAGTATTAGTATTATTTGTATTTTGGGGGGGATACTCTTTAAAGACGTAGGGTTTCAGATCTTTT
This sequence comes from Salvelinus alpinus, assembly GCF_045679555.1. Classification (NCBI taxonomy): domain Eukaryota; kingdom Metazoa; phylum Chordata; class Actinopteri; order Salmoniformes; family Salmonidae; genus Salvelinus; species Salvelinus alpinus. The sequence goes on from NC_092095.1 coordinate 72,257,049, forward strand.
CGGGCAGATGGGCAGGGACTCTGCTGTCCTAGCATCAGAGGGAAGCTGGTGCCACCATTGGGGTGCCAGGACAGAGAAGTGCTTAGACTGGGCTGAGAGGGAGCTTGACCTCCTGTAGCAGTGGGACGGCCATGAGACCAGAGGTGGCAGAACTGAGTCCCCGGGTTGGGATACAGAGTTTGAGCATCGCCTGAAGGTAGAGATGGGGCTGTTCCTCTTGCTGCACCGTAAGTAAACACCATTGTCTTGTAGTGGATGTGAGCTTCGACTGGAAGCCAGTGGAATGTACGGAGGAGCAGGGTGACATGGGGGAACTTGGGAAGGTTAAACATCCAGACGGACTGCAGTGTTCTAGATAAGTTCAGTGGCGACCCATCATTCAGGGCAGGTTGGCCACCTGTTTTGAGCCCCACAGTTTTAGCGAGAAAAAAGTGTGAAAAAAATGATCTGTTTGCAAACAATGTAAAAAACATGTAATTGAGTTGTTAATAAAGCCGCATATAAACATGGTCTCTTTGAGTTACATTAGAAGTGCCCATCCAAGAAGGCTCAAGGTCATTGTCCACAGATAAAATAACGTCAAATCATGTTATATCTACAGTCGCTTTGATTGGACTGATCATGTCAACATCTTACTTTCAAAATCTGAGCTAGCAGTCATCATGATTCGAGTCGACAATCTACTGGCAAATCCTTTTTAATCTTTGTCATATGAAGAGAAATCATGAGAAATTGTAGATAAAATGTATCGGTGCTCATCGGCCATTGGACATAAACATTACACAACAAATTGCAAATTCAACAATGAGTAGTTTGGAAGGAATCAGTGGCTAACTGCAAGCATTGCAAAGCAATCATTAGCGTGCTATTCAGTGGAGTGGCTCTTTGGTCTCAAGTCTAAGATTAAGGGGCTCTTTTCGTAGTTTAAAATTGTAAACATTCAACATTGGCCAAGCTGTCAATGAAGCTTGATTTGTGCCGCGCTCAAAACAACTTAACTCGGCACTGAAAAATCTGACTTGAGTGAGTTCAAGACAACTGGGAACTCAGGGAAAAGCAAGCTACGACTGGGAAAATACGTTTTGAACTTTCATCCAACTCGGAATTGTAAATTGGGAACTCGGGCCTCTTTCTACAGCTACGACCTGAAGATCACTGACGTCATAATTTTTTTCTGAGTTCCCAGTTGTCTTAAAAGCACCATAACTCCAGAGAATGCCAGACTTTGATGACAAAGTTTGATGACAAAATATGCCCACGAAGGACTGCCGCGCCACCTTCCTGTTCAAGTGAGCACAGCATAACAAGGTGAGTCCAAAAATGTCTTGTCTCCTGCTGCATAAATTATGTAATATGCCAGGGAGATATGTATACTGTAGCTAAGAAGGTAATACTAAGTGACTCACAATCACGGCCGGATGTGATTCAGCCTGGATTCGAACCAGGGACTGTAGTGATGTCTCTTGCACTGAGATGCAGTTTCTTAGACAGCTGCGCCACTCAGGAGCCCTTAAAAGGTTTGCGCCCAACGTGGGGCAGGAGTTGGACGGCACAAGCGGGGAGCCCAGCCAACAGAGATTTGAGAAATGTGTTGGTACTCTTCTCCAGATCTGTGCCTCGCCACAAACCTGTCTCGGAGCTTGACGGACAATTTCTTCAACCTGATTGCTTGGTTTTTGCTCTGACTTGCACTGTCAACTGTGGGACCTTATATAGACAGGTGTGTTCCTGTTCCAATCATGTCCAATCATTTGAATTTACCACATGTGGATTCCAGTCAAGTTGTAGAAAATTCTCAAGGATGATCAATGGAAACAGGATGCACTTGAGCTCAATTTTGAGTCTGAGAGTAAAGTGTCTGAATACTTACCAAATAAGGTATTTATTTTTTATAAATTTGCTAAAATATTCGCTTTGTCATTATGGGGTATTGTGTGTATATTGATGAGGGGTAAAAAAATGCATTTAATCAATTTTCGAATAAGACTGTAAAGTAACAAAATGTGGAAAAGTCAAGGGGTCTTGTATAATGCCCTGTATATGGTTTAAACTACAATTTAAGGATCTGAAGTGGTAAACACAATGGCATAATGGAAAATGCATGTCCAGTGGTTATCTCTGTATTAGTAATATCTCTGTATTAGTCACATTAAAACACCTAGGTAGGGCAGTGGTTATCTCGGTGTTAGTATTATCTCTGTATTACCCACATTAAAACACCTAGGTAGAGTAGAGAGGACAGAGCATGTGGCTTTGCAACACACGTGTTTCATCTCCACACTGGGATGATTTTAACAGTGCAACGCCACACAGGTCTCATGCCACTCAGGTCGGAGAGTACCAGAAATAAATTAATAAGAAATACAAAACTAATGAAGGAGCACACAGTCACCAACAATGTATCCCTGGTGACAATACTTTCAACTGGCTCAGCTCGCTGTTACAGTACAGCACCACCAAATTCCATTTATTAACTTGTTATTGGGGCAGTATTGAGTAGCTTGGATGAATATGGTGCCCAGAGTAAACTGCCTCCTACTCAGTCCCAGTTGCTAATATATGCATAGTATTAGTATATTTGGATAGAAAACACTGTGAAGTTTCTAAAACTGTTTGAATGATGTCTGTGAGTATAACAGAACTCATATGGCAGGCAGAAACCTGAGAAATAAATCCAACCAGGAAGCGGGAATCTGAGGTTGGTCGTTTTTCAACTCAGCCCCTATTGACTTCCTAAGGCTTCCACAAGATGTCAACAGTCTTTAGAACGTTGTTTCAGGCTTCTGCTGTGAAGGGGGAATGAATGAGAGGGGAATGAGTCAGAGGTCTGCCAGAGAGCCTGTGACGCTCGTTCACGTGAGAGCGACCTCGCATTCCATTGCTTTTCTACAGACGAAGGAATTCTCCGGTTGGAACATTATTGAAGATTCATGATTAAAACATCCTAAAGATTGATTCTATTCATCGTTTGACATGTTTCTACGGACTGTAACGGAACTTTTTGACATTTCGTCTGCAACTAGTGAACGCTCTTCGTGAGTTTTGATTTGTTTACCAAACGCGCTAACAAAAGAAGCTATTTGGACATAAATGATGGACATTATCGAACAAAACAAACATTTATTGTGGAACTGGGATTCCTGGGAGTGCATTCTGATGAAGATCATCAAAGGTAGGTGAATATTTATAATGTTATTTCTGACATCTGTTGACTGCACAATATGGCGGATATCTTTTTGGCGGGTTTGGGCTCTGAACACCGTACTCAGATTATTGCATGGTTTGCTTTTTCCGTAAAGCTTTTTGAAATCAGACACAGCGGTTGCATTAAGGAGAAGTGTATCTAAAGTTCCATGCATAACACTTGTATTTTCATCAACATTTATAATGACTATTTCTGTAAATTGATGTGGCTCTGCAAAATCACTGGATGTTTTTGGAACTACTGAACATAAAGCGCCAATGTATACTGAGATCTTTTTATATAAATATGAACTTTATCAAACAAAACATACATGTATTGTGTAACATGAAGTGTATATGAGTGTCATCTGATGAAGATCATCAAAAGTTAGTGATTCATTTTATCTCTATTTGTGCTTTTTGTGACTACTCTCTTTGGCTGGAAAAATGGCTGTGTTTTTCTGTGACTTGGCTCTGACCTAACATAATCGTTTGTGGTGCTTCGCTGTAAAGCCTATTTGAAATCGGACACTGTGGTGGGATTAACAAGAAGTGTATCTTTAAAATGGTGTGAAATACTTGTATGTCTGAGGAATGTTAATTATGAGATTTCTGTTGTTTGAATTTGGCGCCCTGCACTTTCACTGGCTGTTGTCATATCGATCCCGTTACCGGGATCTCAGCCATAAGAACTTTTACGTAACCATCTGTCTTATGTAACCATAATAACATAGCATATCACACTATTTTGAGAGTCCCGGATTTATATTTACTATGTTACATCTAGTCTATGAGACGAGGCTGCACCTTGACCTACATTATAAACACGCAGGTCAAGAGGTGTTTTTTCCCTTCAGCATCTGCATGTGGCATAAGCTCACCCACCTCACAGCATGAATCTAAAATAGTTAACTTTGGCTGTGAATGATGGGAAAAATCAGACTCTAAGGCAATTACTTGAATAATCCAATAGATGTATTGTTTACAAACTAAATTAGAGTCTTTGTTTTGTTTACAAACAATTAGGGGCGTCCTCTGATATCGGGTGTTTCATGAAATCAAGTTTACACCAATTGATACTCCCCATTGGTCCGTGGCCGTTTCTTTTGCGTTGGGGACAACATTTTTTGACAAATGTAGCATTGTAGCTAAGCCTAACCTTAACCCTTTTCCTAACCTTAATCTCAGTCTCCTAACCGCCACGTTAGTTATCCAAACTTGCATGGTTAACAAATCCCTAACCCTCACCCTTTTCCTAACCTTAACCTCAGTCACCTAACCTGCCATGCTAATTATCCTAACCTGCCACTTTAATGATCCTAACCTGCCACTTTAATTATCCTAACCTGTTATGTATGCTATGTGCCTAGTTAAATAAATAGTTTTTTAAACAAATGGTCTCCATCAGTTTCATAACACCGGAACTTGTATAATTTTTATTATATCAGGGAACATCCACATCAATTAACTGTACAGTAGTTCTCCTACTGGGAGGCGCGGGAAATAGTTGAAAGAGTGATTGGTGCTGAGGAAGCTATGGTAGTGGATGCCCCGCAGCCTGTTGAGATTCATAATGTCGTTTACCAGTTGAAGGATACCGATTGTAAAGATGAATTGTATGTGCGGATGAAAGGTTTTTGGGAGTTCAGGAATTAACATTGGAAGCATTGCGGGCAGTGGTGGAAAAGTAGCCAATTGTCATATTTGAGTAAATGTAAAGATACTTGAGTCCTTTCCTATCAAGGTAAAAGTGAAAGCTATCCAGTAAAATACTACTTGAGTAAAAGTCTAAAAGTATTTAGTTTAACATATACATAATTATCAAAAGTACATGTTATTGCTAAAATATACTTAAGTATCAAAAGTAAAAGTACAAATCATTTCAAATTCTTTATATTAAGCAAATCAGACAGCACGATTTTATTGTAGTTTAAATGTAAGGGGCACAGTCCAACACTCAGACATAGCGTACGTTCCTAAATTCGCTCTGGCTATATACACTCCGATTTCAGAGCACTCTCGTGTGAGTGCCAGAGGGCAGAATAATTGATGACAAACGAACGCTCAACACCCCTTGAAAACGGCCGGTGTCAGTAAACGTCGATAAAAAAAGCGTAAATAAATTGTTGCCTGTAGCACAGTTAAAGTCACCAATGCTCTGGATAACATGAACACAACCTAACCAGCTCAGCTAAGGCGAGTGAAATGGTCAGAGTTCGCTCATTTGTACTGGAAGTAGCTAGCAAGCTAGTCAGAACGCTTGAATCAACCCTACTCCTCCGCCAGTGTGGCTCTGAACGCTCCGAGAGCGATACGAACTGACAATCTGACAACGCTCTGAATTTACGAACGCCCAAGCGCACTCTGGCACTCCAGATTGAATTTAAGATCACACCCATAATTTACAAACCAAGCATTTGTGTTTAGTGAGTCCGACAGATCTCTTTACACCACTGATTGCAGGGAATACTGACTGAAGATGTTCCTCCCTACGAGGCCTATGAGACTGTGTAGGGATGTGATTTGAATAGTACAGTGACTGAAGGAGTGGGATGTTTTTATTTATCTATTTATGTATTTTTTTTTATGTCGTTGTTTCCGAAATGGACATGTCTTTATTTCTACAGTTTACTAACCGTACAGTTGGTGGCGGCAGACACGTTATATGTGTGTAAATGTCAGTATACCAGAGAAGAAGATGACGCTGTTGCATTGTCGTAGTGGGGAACAGGAAGTTCCGGGTAGAAAACGACAGAATTGTGTTATGTCGATAGTGGTTGTGTCCGTTTCAAATGTATAATTGTAGGTATGTAATAGCATGTTTAAACTTCCTAATGTCGAAAGAATATATAATATGCTAGGTAACAAATCCGTCAAGTATTATCACGTTTGGTAAAGGTTTTAATTGTATGCGTTATTTTGGAGTCAAACCGAGTGAGTGAAGAACGTGATTAAAAACGATTTTACAAGTCACTTAGCTAGACTTTGGGTTTGTCTGAGTGTATGTACATAATTTCGTCAAAGTCATTTCGTAAAGATTCCACTTATTTGAGTTCTTGGTTTTGTGTAAAATGTTGTTTATGAGCTGGTATATAGCCTCATCCGAACCGTCCTGATCTCGCGAGTTTACATACACTGTTTCGTTAATGTAAGCTTACGAGATCAGGATGGTTCGGACGAGGCTAGTCAAATGGCGGCTTCAACGGTTTCGGTCGTCTTTCTAGGAGTTTGCTCGCGGTGAAATGGCGACATGAGGCTGTGTAATGGAGTGTCAAAATAGAGGGAAGCTAACTAAAGTTTTCCTTCACCATTTGGAGAGAGAGGCCAACTGCATGGAATGGCGTCGATTACTGTGGATGAATCGGAGCACGTATCAAACTCATTCCATGGAGGACCAAGTGTCTGCGGGTTTTCGCTCCACCCTTGTACTTGATTAATGAATTAATGTCACTAATTAGTAAGGAACTCCCCTCATCTGATTGTCTAGGTTTTAATTGAAAGGAAAAAAAATAAGGCCCGCGGAGACTCGGTCCTCAATGGAGTGAGTTTGACACCCCAGAAACAATGGAAATGGAGAGAGTTTGAGAAGCAACAGCTGTGCTGGAATGCGATCAATGTGGGGGACAGTTGTGATGATATGGAGCGGGAGGATGAGGGCCTAGAATGTGAATGGTCTGTAGTGGAAGAACAGAGATAATGATACTGGAAGCAGTGGCGCATGTAGTATAGAAACTAAAGAGGCCCAAGTTAGGGAGCTAGAGTAATAATGTGTCACAGTGGAAAGTTGGGATGGTGTTTGAGGAGACCACAGGGCCTCATTTACACCTTATCTGATTAACCAAGGCCATAAAAGAGAGGTGTAGTTAAACTGGGCCGGATCCGTGTAAATGAGAACTTGTTCTCAACTAGCCTACCTGGTTAAATAAAGGTGAAATAAAACATTTTAAATGGTAGATTGTTAATATCTTGTGCTAGTCAGGTTCAGCAAGGGAAGATTCTTCAATTGGAAAATCATAATGGGACGAAGCTCAGAAGCCATGCTAAATTGAAGGGAGTAATCTGAGGTCCCAATATCTATGTCCATGGATGATCTTGTTAAAGAACATGTGAAGGGAGACAGAGTGGTTGAAGCCTAAACGTTGATCAGTAGGAAAGAGGGTTAAAGAAGTGAAAGCTTATCAGTGCTGTTGAGGTTTGAGACGGTTTTATCTGGAAAAGTACAGAATAGGATTCCTTAGCTTCAATGTCAGAGATTTTGACCCAGCCTCATCAATCAACCAATCAAATGTATTTATAAAGCCCTTCTTACATCAGCTGATGTCACAAAGTGCTTTACAGAAACCCAGCCTAAAACCCCAAACAGCAAGGTGTAGAAGCACAGTGGCTAGGAAAATCTCTCTAGAAAGGCCAGAACCTAGGAAGAAACCTTGAGAGGAACCAGGCTATGAGGGGTGGCCAGACCTCTTCTGGCTGGAGATTATAACAGAACATGGCCAAGATGTTCAAATGTTCATAGAACACAAGCAGTGTCAAATAATAATAATCACAGTGGTTGTCGAGGGTGCTACAGGTCAGCACCTCAGGAGTAAATGTCAGTTGGCTTTTCATAGCCGATCATTGAGAGTATCTCTACCGCTCCTGCTGTCTCTAGAGAGTTGAAAACAGCACGTCTGGTGAACAGGTCAGGCTTCCATAGCCGCAGGCAGAACAGTTGAAACTGGAGCAGCAACGGAGAATCATCACAGTGTTTTTAAATGCCAAAGAATGGAACATGTAGCTGTTGAGTGAAAATATGTGCCAAGTGGCTGGTCCTGTAGTAAGAGGACCTACTGTCAGACTGATGGAGCTTCCATGGCTGGTCCCGTAGTAAGAGGACCTACTGTCAGAACTGGTCTTTCTACATTTTACATTTACATTTAAGTCATTTAGCAGACGCTCTTATCCAGAGCGACTTACAAATTGGTGCATTCACCTTATGACATCCAGTGGAACAGCCACTTTACAATAGTGCATCTAAATCTTTTAAGGGGGGGGGGGGGGTGAGAAGGATTACTTTATCCTATCCTAGGTATTCCTTAAAGAGGTGGGGTTTCAGGTGTCTCCGGAAGGTGGTGATTGACTCCGCTGTCCTGGCGTCGTGAGGGAGTTTGTTCCACCATTGGGGGGCCAGAGCAGCGAACAGTTTTGACTGGGCTGAGCGGGAACTGTACTTCCTCAGTGGTAGGGAGGCGAGCAGGCCAGAGGTGGATGAACGCAGTGCCCTTGTTTGGGTGTAGGGCCTGATCAGAGCCTGGAGGTACTGAGGTGCCGTTCCCCTCACAGCTCCGTAGGCAAGCACCATGGTCTTGTAGCGGATGCGAGCTTCAACTGGAAGCCAGTGGAGAGAGCGGAGGAGCGGGGTGACGTGGGAGAACTTGGGAAGGTTGAACACCAGACGGGCTGCGGCGTTCTGGATGAGTTGTAGGGGTTTAATGGCACAGGCAGGGAGCCCAGCCAACAGCGAGTTGCAGTAATCCAGATGGGAGATGACAAGTGCCTGGATTAGGACCTGCGCCGCTTCCTGTGTGAGGCAGGGTCGTACTCTGCGGATGTTGTAGAGCATGAACCTACAGGAACGGGCCACCGCCTTGATGTTAGTTGAGAACGACAGGGTGTTGTCCAGGATCACGCCAAGGTTCTTAGCGCTCTGGGAGGAGGACACAATGGAGTTGTCAACCGTGATGGCGAGATCATGGAACGGGCAGTCCTTCCCCGGGAGGAAGAGCAGCTCCGTCTTGCCGAGGTTCAGCTTGAGGTGGTGATCCGTCATCCACACTGATATGTCTGCCAGACATGCAGAGATGCGATTCGCCACCTGGTCATCAGAAGGGGGAAAGGAGAAGATTAGTTGTGTGTCGTCTGCATAGCAATGATAGGAGAGACCATGTGAGGTTATGACAGAGCCAAGTGACTTGGTGTATAGCGAGAATAGGAGAGGGCCTAGAACAGAGCCCTGGGGGACACCAGTGGTGAGAGCACGTGGTGAGGAGACAGATTCTCGCCACGCCACCTGGTAGGAGCGACCTGTCAGGTAGGACGCAATCCAAGCGTGGGCCGCGCCGGAGATGCCCAACTCGGAGAGGGTGGAGAGGTCTACTAGTCCTGACATGGTTTTGAGGGCTTTTCAGAAATCTTGCTCCCATAAATGCTCTGTGACAAAGGATACTTTAATATTGAATAATATGTACTTCATAGCTTTCATTGGTAAGGTTATCAACAACTTGGATTGTGTAAAGCAGAAATACCAGGTTGAAAGTTATCTTGTAAACTGCAGCAGAGTTGTTGGGGGTAACAGATGTTACTGTCGGTATGGTTTTTGATAAGCTGGATAACCTGGGGGTGGATTGTCTCAGCATGATATAGACCCCAATGTATTCAAACACAGAAAGGGATCTATTGATCAAGTTTATTGGGGGTGTGGGAGGGTTTTTGGGGAAGGGGAGGGTGTGGTAGAAGTTAATAGGGATTTCTTGGTTTATTTTCTTAGTACAGAATTAGACAGACATGGACCTTAAACGTTTGTTTGCGGACCGCCATGATACCATAGGAGGTCTGCATCAACGGACTTCAGTGCAGGTAGTGCCTCATCAGAGAGAGAACATTTCAGTTGCTCTACAGTTTTGAAGCTGAATGTAATGATTATCAGTCCTTTACATGTGTACTAATATTCAGACACATTCAGTTGTTTCTATATTTATCTGTAATTCAGGGTTTTCACACGGGGCTTAAAGTAAATAAATATTAGTTCCTGAAAAAGTCCTTGAATTTGACTTGCCACTGTACGACCCCTGATAATTCTTACTATGTTGTGAACAGGAAATATAATTGTTTTTTGTGAGTGAAATAATACAGTGAAGACGAGGTTATTCAGGATAATAGTACATAAATCATACTGCAATCTTGTAATAAATGTTTTTTTAGTCATTTATGCATTTATGTGAATTTAGGAAATCTACTATAGATTAAGTGCACTTATGTTGTGCAATTTAAAATGTGTACTTTGTGTCTAATGTGAATGAATGTTTTGTCAAGGATTAGATACCTGATCTACTGAAATGAGATAATTGATCAAGAAAAAATATTTTTACAGAATAAAGTGCCAGAACTGTCAAGAAAATAACTTTTATGTCCGTTTGTCTTTATTACTACAGGCCGACTCAGATTAAGTCTGAGGCCGGTAACATCAACAGTGAGCACAAACCCAGCCTGCCTCTCTCCTTCCACACTGAGTAGAAACCTACAGTCACTGGGTCCTGATTGTGACAGTGGAGCCCAGTTTGCACCGCAGGATCCAGAGATGGCATCAGTGAAGCTGGAGGACTGCAGTCAAACACTGGAGCTGAATGTTAACATTAAAGATGAAGAAGATGAGGAGGAGAAGATTAGGACAACTGTTAGTCATGGTAAGAGCAGGTTCTATCTATAAGTTATCTTCATAAATTAGACCTCCATAAGTTATGACCCAGTCTATTGCTAGGTTGAATTCTGTAATTCTGACATCACACATCCCTGAAAACCTCAAGACTTCACAGCGAGGCAAAACATCTAAAAACTTGTAACACCTGCCTTTGCCCACACATTGTCTGAAGATCACCAAGTTAGGCATACCTCATTTCAACATAGGCCATGGCATCATCACTGTCAATATTGAATTATAATTCTTCGCGTTTTACCAGTGAAATGACCAAGCTACGTCTGCATGCCAATCGTTTGATCTCAATCAATTTCATGGGAATATGCATTTAAATTGTCTTGAATTACTGTTTGGTTAGCAAATTAGAGCAGATGGTGTTAAATTATATAGACTTCCTGTATTTTGTTTTAATCAAAGCACATTCTGCCTAATGGCGTGCGCCGTTGAGTTTGAGACGATTCAGCAAACCATTCTAAAATCTCGTAAGAAATTAGGTGTTGTTTTTGTTGTAACAGTAATGTTACAACAAAAACCACATAACCATAATATTTGGTTATGTGGACTACTAATTATTCAGTAGGTGATCGTCCAAGACATTGATCTAACTTTACTAAACAAAACACCATTGTGGCGGCTCATCGCTCTTGCAGCACTACACCCCTGCAGTCTGCTGCACCGAACTAGTGATTGATGCTCACCTAGCCTACTCTTTTGTCTCGCGCAACATTTGGTGATGCAGAAATTAGAAAACATGTTTTGCTGTTTTTATGAAAATCTGGGAATATTTGGCCAAGGAAACATTTCTGGTTGGTCTCAAGGAATGTCACACAGGGAGACTTTTTAAAACAGGATTGAGTGAAGTAGCAGCTAATGCTCATGGAGAGCCTCACAATTATTATTATTAACCTTTATTTAACTAGGCAAGTCAGTTAAGAACAAATTATTATTTACAATGACGGCCTACACCGGCCAAACCCGGACGACACTTGGCCAATTGTGCGCCGCCCTATGGGACTCCCAATCACGGCCGGTTGTGATACAGCCTGGAATCTAACCAGGGTGTCTGTAGTGACGCCTCTAGCACTGAGATGCAGTGCCTTAGACCGCTGCGCCACTCGGGAGCTCATAAGTTTGATGAAATTCCATCATCTTTCAGTCTAATAGGGCTTTTTACTTCCTTTTGTAGCTCTTCACCAGCTTCTTGTATGTTTATTGTACATAGATATAAACACAACATGCAACAACTTCAAAGATTTTACTGAGTTACAGTTCATATAAGGGGCGGCAGGTAGCCTGGTGGTTAGAGCGTTGGGCCAGTAACCGAAAGGTTGCTAGATCGAATCCCTGAGCTGACAAGGTAAAAATCTGTCGTTCTGCCCCTGAACAATGCAGTTAACCCACTGTTACCCGGAAGGCTGTCATTGTTAGTAAGAATTGTTCTTAACTGACTTGCCTAGTTAAATAAAGGTTCAATGTAATTTCTAATATATATATATATATATAATAAGGACATCAGTCAATTGAAATGAATTAGGCCCTAACCTGTAGATTTCACATGACTGGGCAGGGGTGCAGCCATGGGTGGGCCTTGGAAGGCATAGGCCCACCCACTTGGCAGCCAGACACACCTCAGGTCCTGGGCTGACGTTATCACACGTGGTCTACGATTGTGAGGCCGGTTGGACGTACTGCCAAATTGTCTAATACGACGTTGGAGGCAGCTTATGGTAGAGGAATTAACATTCAATTCTCTGGAAACAACTCTGGTCGACATTCCTGCAGTCAGCATGCCAATTGCACGCTCCCTCAAAACTTGAGAAATCTGTGGCGTTGTGTTGTGTAACAAAAATGTACATTTTAAAGTGTCCTTTTATAGTCCCCAGCACAAGGTGCGACTGTGTAATGATTATGCCGTTTAATCAGCTTCTTGATATGCCACACCTGTCAGGTGGATGGATTATCTTGGCGAAGGAGAAGTGCTCACTAACAGTGATGTAAACATATTTGTGCACACATTTGAGAGAAATAAGCTTTTTGTGTGTGTAGGAAGATTTCCAAGATTTTTTTATTTCAGCTCATGAAACATGGGACCAACACGTTTATATTTTTTTCAGTGTAGTTATGCATTACTGTCCTCTCCATGTTCGACTGGAATTTAGCCTGAAAGGGATTTGAGAAATATGATATAGGCCTGCATCTCGTTTTGCGCTGCACAGAATATCAGATCTCAACAACGATTGGAGAAGTGTTGAACATAACCAGTAGACTACCACATCCTGATGATTTATATCTGATACATATATATTTAATATTTTATATATCAAGTTGTAGAAACATCTCAAGGATGATCAATGGAAACAGGATGCACCTGAGCTCAATTCAAATGATAAACTTGGATTAGCTAACACAACGTGCCATTGGATCACAGGAGTGATGATTGCTGATAATGGGCCTCTGTACGCCTATGTAGATATTCCATAAAATATCTGCCGTTTCCAGCTACAATAGTAATTTACAACAATAACAATGTCCACACTGTATTTCAGATCAATTTGATGTTATTTTAATGGACAATCAATGTGATTTTCTTTCAAAACAAGGATATTTCTAAGTGACCCCAAACTTTTGAACGGTAGTGTATATTTAATATTTTATATATCAAGTTGTAGAAACATCTCAAGGATGATCAATGGAAACAGGATGCATCTGAACTCAATTTTGAGTCTGTCTTGTTTTTCTGTTTTTTAAGTTTTTATAAATTTGCAAAAATGTCTAAACCTGTTTTCGCTTTGTCATTATGGGGTATTGTGTGTAGATTGCTGAGGATATTTTTTTATTTAATTTTAGAATAATTCTGTAACATAACAAAATGTGGAAAAAGCCCTTCCCATTTTTCCCATTTTGGTACGTTACAGCCTTTTCCTAAATTGATTACATGTTTTTCCTCATCAATCTACGCACAATACCCCATAATGACCAAGCCAAAACAGGTTTTTAGAAATTCTTGCAAATGTAAAAAATATACACTGCTCAAAAAAATAAAGGGAACACTTAAACAACACAATGTAACTCCAAGTCAATCACACTTCTGTGAAATCAAACTGTCCACTTAGGAAGCAACACTGATTGACAATAAATTTCACATGCTGTTGTGCAAATGGAATAGACAACAGATGGAAATTATAGGCAATCAGCAAGACACCCCCAATAAAGGAGTGGTTCTGCAGGTGGTGACCACAGACCACTTCTCAGTTCCTGTGCTTCCTGGCTGATGTTTTGGTCACTTTTGAATGCTGGCGGGGCTTTCACTCTAGTGGTAGCATGAGACGGAGTCTACAACCCACACAAATGGCTCAGGTAGTGCAGCTCATCCAGGATGGCACATTAATGCGAGCTGTGGCAAGAAGGTTTGCTGTGTCTGTCAGCGTAGTGTCCAGAGCATGGAGGCGCTACCAGGAGACAGGTCAGTACATCAGGAGACGTGGAGGAGGCCGTAGGAGGGCAACAACCCAGCAGCAGGACCGCTACCTCCGCCTTTGTGCAAGGAGGAGCACTGCCAGAGCCCTGCAAAATGACCTCCAGCAGGCCACAAATGTGCATGTGTCTGCTCAAACGGTCAGAAACAGACTCAATGAGGGTGGTATGAGGGCCCGACGTCCACAGGTGGGGGTTGTGCTTACAGCCCAACACCGTGCAGGAAGTTTGGCATTTGCCAGAGAACACCAAGATTGGCAAATTTGCCACTGGCGCCCTGTGCTCTTCACAGATGAAAGCAGGTTCACACTGAGCACATGTGACAGTCTGGAGACGTCGTGGAGAACGTTCTGCTGCTTGCAACATCCTCCAGCATGACCGGTTTGGCGGTGGGTCAGTCATGGTGTGGGGTGGCATTTCTTTGGGGGGCCGCACAGCCCGACATGGGCTCGCCAGAGGTAGCCTGACTGCCATTAGGTACCGAGATGAGATCCTCAGACCCCTTGTGAGACCATATGCTGGTGCGGTTGGCCCTGGGTTCCTCCTAATGCAAGACAATTCTAGACCTCATGTGGCTGGAGTGTCAGCAGTTCCTGCAAAAGGACGGCATTGATGCTATGGACTGGCCCGCCCGTTCCCCAGACCTGAATCCAATTGAGCACATCTGGGACATGTCTCGCTCCATCCACCAACGCCACGTTGCACCACAGACTGTCCAGGAGTTGGCGGATGCTTTAGTCCAGGTCTGGGAGGAGATCCCTCAGGAGACCATCCGCCACCTCATCAGGAGCATGCCCAGGTGTTGTAGGGAGGTCATACAGGCACGTGGAGGCCACACACACTACTGAGCCTCATTTTGACGTGTTTTAAGGACATTACATCAAAGTTGGATCAGCCTGTAGTGTGGTTTTCCACTTTAATTTTGAGTGTGACTCCAAATCCAGACCTCCATGGGTTGATAAATTTGATTTCCATTGATAATTTTTGTGTGATTTTGTTGTCAGCACATTCAACTATGTAAAGAAAAAAGTATTTAATAAGAATATTTCATTCATTCAGATCTAGGATGTGTTATTTTAGTGTTCCCTTTATTTTTTTGAGCAGTGTGTATAATAATTGCTTATTTAGGTAAGTTTTCAGACCTTTTTCTATGAGATGATCCTTGAGATGTTTCTACAACTTGATTGGAGTCCACCTGTGGTAAATTCAATTGATTGGACATGATTTGGACAGGCACACACCTGTCTATGTAAGGTCCCACAGTTGACAGTGCATGTCAGAGTAAAAACCAAGTCATGAGGTCGAAGGATTTGTCCATAGAGCTCCGTGACAGGATTGTGTCGGCACAGATCTGGGGACCGGTACCAAAACATTTCTGCAGCATTAAAGGTCCCCAAGAACACAGAGGCCTCCATCATTCTTCAATGGAAGAAGATTGGAACCACCAAGACTCTTCCTAGAGCTGGCCGCCCAGCCAAACTGAGCAATCGGGGGAGAAGGGCCACTCTGATTCCTCTATGGAGATGAGAGAATCTTCCAGAAGGACAACCATCTCTGCAGGACTCCACTAATCATGCCTTTATTGCCCAGACGGAAGCCACTCCTTAGTAAAAGGCACATGACAGTTCGCTTGGAGTTTGCCAAAAGGCACCTAAAGGACTCTGACCATGAGAAACAAGATTCTCTGGTCTGATGAAACCAAGATTGAACTCTTTGGCCTGAATGCCAAGCGTCATGTCTGGAGCAAACCTGGCACCACCCCTACGGTGAAGCATGGTGGCAGCAGCAGCATGCTGTGGGGATGTTTTTCAGCGGCAGGAACTGGGTGACTAGTCAGGATCAAGAGACAGATGAATGTAGCAAAGTATAGAGAGATCCTTGATGAAAAGCTACTTGAGAGCGCTCGGGACCTCAGACTGGGGTGAAGGTTCACCTTCCAACAGGACAATAACCCTAAGCACACAGCCAAGACAACGTAGGAGTGGCTTCGATACAAGTCTCTGAATGTCATTGAGTGGCCCAGCCAGAGCCCGGACTTGAACCCGATCAAACATCTCTGGAGAGACCTGAAAATAGCTTTGCAGAGATGCTCCCCATCCAACCTGGCAGAGCTTGAGAGGATCTGCAGAGAAGAATGGGAGAAACGCCCCAAATACAAGTGTGCCAAGCTTGTAGCTTCATACCCAAGAAGACTCAAGGCTGTAATCGCTGCCAGAAGTGCTTCAACTAACTATTGTGTAAAGTGTCTGAATACTTACGTAAATGTAATATTTCAGTTATTTCTAAAAACCTGTTTTTGCCCTTGTCATTATGGGGTATTGTGATGTCATTATGGAGTATTGTTTGTAGATTGATGAGAAGAAGAAAAAACAATTTAATCAGTTTTAGAATAAGGCTGTAATGTAACAAAATGTGGAAAAAGTCAAGGGGTCTGAATACGTTTGAATGCATTGTAGATGTTATTTCATGCTGCTAAGACTTGTATGGATGACACCAGTATTGCCAGCATTTGTTTTATTCACTGGGTTATCTGGAGTGCTCAGAGAGTAGACTAAAGAAGTGAAGTAGACAAACTGCCAGTGTTTTTGAAGTTATATGAAATGAGTCTGTGTAGTTACTAACTCTTGTGATAGTGAGTGGAGGATGATATAGCTCATCATTTTCACGACTTTTGCCTCTTTTTAGTTTTTGACTCCTACCCAGTTTTAGAATAGTTTTTTCCCCATTCCCATACAGCCTACTGAAATGAATACATACACTACCGTTGAAAAATCTAGGGTCACTTAGAAATGTCCTTGTTCTTGATAGAAAATTACTTTTTTTCCCTCCATTAAAATAACATCAAATTGATAATTAATACAGTAGACATTGTTAATGTTGTAAATGACTATTGTAGCTGGAAACGGGGGATTTTTTTTATTGGAATATCTACATAGGTGTACAGAAGCCCATTATCAGCAACCATCACTCCTGTGATCCAATGGCATGTTGTGTTAGCTAATCCAAGTTTATCATTTTAAAAGGCTAATTGATCATTAGAAAACCCTTTTGCAATTATGTTAGCACAGCTGAAAACTGTGGTTCTGATTAAAGAAGCAATAAAACTGTCCTTCTTTTATTTATTTAACTAGGCAAGTCAGTTAAGAACAAATTCTTATTTTCAATGATGGCCTAGGAACAGGGGCAGAACGACAGATTTGTACCTTGTCAGCTTGGGGATTCGAACTTGCAACCTTTCGGTTATGAGCCCAATGCTCTAACCACTAGACTAGTTGAGTATCTGGGTCATTTGTCGGTTCGATTACAGGCTCATAATGGCCAGAAACAAAGACCTTTCTTCTGAAACTCGTCAGTCTATTCTTGTTCTGAGAAATAAAGGCTATTCCATGTGAGAAATTGCCAAGAAACGTAAGATCTCGTACAACGCTGTGTACTACTCCCTTCACAGAACAGCGCAAACTGGCTTTAACCAGAATAGAAAGAGGAGTGGGAGGCCCCGGTGCACAACTGGGCAAGAGGACAAGTACATTAGTGTCTAGTTTGAGAAACAGACGTCTCACAAGTCCTCAACTGGCAGCTTCATTAAATAGTACACGCAAAACAACAGTCTCAACGTCAACTGTGAAGATGCGACTCTGGGATGCTAGCCTTCTAGACACTATTCTGGTTAGAGCCAGTTTGCGCTGTTCTGTGAAGGGAGTAGTACACAGCGTTGTACGAGATCTTCAGCCGTTTCCAGCTACAATAGTCATTTACAACATTAACAATGTCTACACTGTATTTCTGATCAATTTGACATTATTTGAATGGACAAAAAATTTGCTTTTCTTTCAAGACCAAGGACATTTGTAAGTGACCCCAATCTTTTGAATTTATTCATTAATTTCACCACTAATGGTAGTGTATTTATTAAAAATTTTATTACCTTTATTTAACTTCCTTAGCATACTGGTTATTGTCCGGAATTTCGGATGACTGACGTGCCCAAAGTAAACTGCCTGTAAACTGCCCAAAAGCTAGGATATGCATATACTTGATAGCATTGGATAGAAAATACTCTGAAGTTTCTAAAAGCTGTTAAAATGATGTCTGTGAGTATAACAGAACTGATATGGCAGGCGAAAACCTGAGGAAAATCCAACCCAGAATTTTTTTGTTTGTTGAGGTCACAGGTTTTTCAGTGCTTGCCTATTGGATAAACAAATAGACAGGACCCAGATTGCAGTTCCTATGGCTTCCACTAGATGTCAACAGTCTTTAGAATGGGTTTCAGGTATTTGTAGTTTTTCCAAGGTGTCCCCCATTTAGAAAAGTAGTCATGTTGCGCGCATCAACGAGAGTGCGCTCTTCGTTATTTATCTTCGCTATTGAACACACTATTCTCCGTCTTAAATATTATTGTTTATTTAGATATTAGAATACCTGAGGATTAATTAGAAACATCGTTTGACTTGTTTGGACGAACTTTACCGGTAACTTTTTGGATTGGTTTGTGTGCATGTTGAACGAGTGAATTACTGTATCAAGCGCGCCATCTAAACTGACATTTTTGGGATATGATGAAGGACTTTATCGAACAAAACGACCATTCATTGTGTAGCTGGGACCCATGGGATTGCAATCAGAGGAAGATCTTCAAAGGTAAGTGATTTGTTTAATTGCTGTCTGTGATTTTGTGACGCCTGTGCTGGTTTAAAAAGTATTTTGACGTGGGGCGCTGTCCTCAGATAATCGCATGGTATGCTTTCTCCGTAAAGCATTTTTGAAATCTGACAACGCAGTTGGATTAACAAGAAGCATTTAAATGATGTAAGACACTTGTATTTTCATGAATGTTTAATATTACGATTTTTGTATTTTGAATTTCGCGCTCTGCAATTTCACCGGATGTTGTCGTAGGTGTCCCGCTAGCGTTTGGACATGCGCCCAAACAGGTTAACTAGGCAAGTCAGTTAAGAACAAATTCTTATTTTCAATGACGGCCTAGGAACAGTGGGTTAACTGCCTTGTTCAGGGGCAGAACGACAGATTTTTACTTTGTCAGCCCGGGGATTCGATATTGCAACCTTTCAGTTGCTCTAACCACTAGGCTACCTGTCACCCGGTATGGCCAGAAGAGGACTGGTCACCACTCTGAGTCTGGTTTCTTCCTAGGTTCCTGCTTTCTAGGGAGTTTCTTTCGGCCACTGTGCTTCTACATCTGCATTGCTTGCTCTTTGGGGATTTTAGGCTGGGTTTTTGTTAATTTCACTAGGGTAGGGGGCAGCATTTAGAATTTTGGATGAAAACCGTGCCCAAATTAAACTGCCTGCTACTCAGGCCCATAAGCTAGGATATGCATATAATTAGTAGATGTGGATAGAAAACACTCTAAAGTTTCCAAAACTGTTAAAATAATGTCTGAGTATAACAGAACTGATATGGCAGGTGAAAACCTGAGGAAAATCCAACCAGGAAGTACTATTATTTTTAAAGGCTGGTTTTCCATTGAAAGCCTATCCACCATACGAAGACTTAGGACCCAGTTCACGATCTCTATGGCTTCCCAACATGTGACCAGTCTTTAGGCTTTGTTTCAGGCTTTTACTCAGAAAAATTAGGGAGATACACCGCTTCAATGAGAGGACAGTGGAAATTTCCATCCATGAACCAAGCACGTGATCGGGAGCGCGCATTTCTTGTTTACCTTTTTCCATTGACGAAGCTTTTGTCCGGTTGAAATATTATTGATTATTTATGACAAAAGCAACCTGAGGATTGATTTTAAACATCGTTTGACATGTTTCTACTATCTTTTATTGTACTTTTGGTTTTGAGAGCGTGCATTGTGCCTTTAGATTTCTGAACAAAACGGAGGTATTTGGACATAAAGATGAACTTTATCGAACAAAACGAACATTTGATGTCTAGCATGGAGACCTGGGAGTGCCACCAGATGAAGATCATCAAAGGTAAGTGATTAATTTTAATGCTATTTCTGACTTTTTGTGACTCTCTCCTTGGTTGGAAAATGGCTGTATGGGTTTCTGTGTCTAGTCGCTGACCTAACATAATCGCAAAGTGTGCTTTCGCCGTAAAGCCTTTTTGAAATCTGACACAGCGGTTGCATTAAGGAGAAGTTTATTGGTATTCGTATGTTTAACACTTGTATCTTTTATCAATGTTTATGATGAGTATTTCTGTTATTTGATGTGGCTCTCTGCACTTTCACCGGATGTTTGTTTGAGACAATGCATTTCAGAACACAACACACCAATTTCAAATGAGGTTTTTGGATATAAAGATTACCTTTATCGAACAAAACACACATTTATTGTTTAACATGAAGTCCTGTGAGTGCCATCTGATGAAGATCATCAAAGGTTAGTGATTAATTTAATCGGTATTTCTGACTTTTATGAGACCTCTCCTTGGCTGGAAAATTGCTGTATGGTTTTCTGTGACTAGGTGCTGACCTAACATAATCGTTTAGTGTGCTTTCGCCGTAAAGCCTATTTGAAATCGGACACTGTGGCTGGATTTACAAGAAGTTTATATTTAAAATGGTGTAAAATTCTTGTATGTTTGAGGAATTTTAATTATGGGATTTCCGTTGTTTTGAATTTGGCGCCCTGCAATTTCACTGGCTGTTGTCGAGGTGGGATGCTAGCGTGTACTTGTACCAGACAGGTTAAGCACTTTGTGACAACTACTGATGTAAAAAGGGCTTCATAAAATACATTTGATTAACATGTACAGTGGGGAGAACAAGTATTTGATACACTGCCGATTTTGCAGGTTTTCCTACTTACAAAGCATGTAGAGGTCTGTAATTTTTTATCATAGGTACACTTCAACTGTGAGAGACGGAATGTAAAACAAAAATCCAGAAAATCACATTGTATGATTTTTAAGTAATTCATTTGCATTTTATTGCATGACATAAGTATTTGATCACCTACCAACCAGTAAGAATTCCGGCTCTCACAGACCTGTTAGTTTTTCTTTAAGAAGCCCTCCTGTTCTCCACTCATTACCTGTATTAACTGCACCTGTTTGAACTCGTTACCTGTATAAAAGACACCTGTCCACACACTCAATCAAACAGACTCCAACCTCTCCACAATGGCCAAGACCAGAGAGCTGTGTAAGGACATCAGGGATAAAATTGTAGACCTGCACAAGGCTGGGATGGGCTACAGGACAATAGGCAAGCAGCTTGGTGAGAAGGCAACAACTGTTGGCGCAATTATTAGAAAATAGAAGAAAATAGAAGAAGTTCAAGATGATGGTCAATCACCCTCGTCTGGGGCTCCATGCAAGATCTCACTTCGTGGGGCATCAATGATCATGAGGAAGGTGAGGGATCAGCCCAGAACTACACGGCAGGACCTGGTCAATGACCTGAAGAGAGCTGGGACCACAGTCTCAAAAAAACCATTAGTAACACACTACGCCGTCATGGATTAAAATCCTGCAGCGCACACAAGGTCCCCCTGCTCAAGCAGGCGCATGTCCAGGCCTGTCTGAAGTTTGCCAATGACCATCTGGATGATCCAGAGGAGGAATGGGAGAAGGTCATGTGGTCTGATGATTCAAAAATAGAGCTTTTTGGTCTAAACTCCACTCGCCGTGTTTGGAGGAAGAAGAAGGATGAGTACAACCCCAAGAACACCATCCCAACCGTGAAGCATGGAGGTGGAAACATCATTCTTTGGGGATGCTTTTCTGCAAAGGGGACAGGACGACTGCACCGTATTGAGGGGAGGATGGATGGGGCCATGTATTGCGAGATCTTAGCCAACAACCTCCTTCCCTCAGTAAGAGCATTGATGATGGGTCGTGGCTGGGTCTTCCAGCATGACAACGACCCGAAACACACAGCCAGGGCAAATAAGGAGTGGCTCCGTAAGAAGTATCTCAAGGTCCTGGAGTGGCCTAGCCAGTCTCCAGACCTGAACCCAATAGAAAATCTTTGGAGGGAGCTGAAAGTCCGTATTGCCCAGCGACAGCCCCGAAACCTGAAGGATCTGGAGAAGGTCTGTATGGAGGAGTGGGCCAAAATCCCTGCTGCAGTGTGTGCAAACCTGGTCAAGAACTACAGGAAACGTATGATCTCTGTAATTGCAAACAAAGGATTCTGTACCAAATATTAAGTTCTGCTTTTCTGATGTATCAAATACTTATGTCATGCAATAAAATGCTAATTAATTACTTAAAAATCATACAATGTGATTTTCGGGATTTTTGTTTTAGATTCCGTCTCTCACAGTTGAAGTGTACCTATGATAAAAATTACAGACCTCTACATGCTTTGTAAGTAGGAAAATCTGCAAAATCAGCAGTGTATCAAATACTTGTTCTCCCCACTGTATATCACACCAACTGACTGGTTGTTCTGATGTTCATACAGGACACCATGTTGAGACATTCTCTACATCCAGAGAGCAACAGCAGGAAGATCAGAGAGCTAAGAGGTCTCATCACTGCCCACACTGTGAAGAGATTTTCCCATTTCTTTCAAAGCTAAAAATACACCTAAAAATACACACAGGAGAGAGGCCTTACTCCTGCTCTGACTGTGGAAAATGCTTCAAAACATCAACTGAGCTAAAAGTTCATCAGAGAACACACACAGGAGAGAAGCCTTATTACTGCTCTGACTGTGGAAAATGTTTTAAAACATACTCTCAGCTAAAGGTTCATCAGAGAACACACACAGGAGAGAAGCCTTTCTTCTGCTCTGACTGTGGAATTAGTTTCTCTCAACTTTCCAACTTAAAATCACATGAACGTATACATACAGGGGAGAAGCCATACTCCTGCTCTGACTGTGGGAAATGTTTTAAAACATTATATGAGCTAAAAGTTCACCAGAGAACACACACAGGAGAGAAGCCTTTCTTCTGCTCTGACTGTGGGGTGAGTTTCTCTCATCTGGGCACCTTAAAAACACACCAACTTATACACACCGGAGAGAAGGCTTACGTCTGCTCTGACTGTGGAAAACGCTTCAAAACATCAACTGAGCTAAAAGTTCATCAGAAGACTCACACTGTAGAGAAGCCTTACGTCTGCTCTGACTGTGGAAAATGCTTCAAAACATCAACTGAGCTAAAAGTTCATCAGAGAACACACACAGGAGAGAAGCCGTATTACTGCTCTGACTGTGGAACTAGTTTCTCAAAATTTTCCCACTTAAAAACACATGAACGTATACATACAGGAGACAAGCCTTTCTTCTGCTCTGACTGTGGGGCGAGTTTCTCTCGTCTGGGAACCTTAAAAACACACCAACTTATACACACAGGAGCGAAGCCTTATTCCTGCTCTGACTGTGGAAAATGTTTTAAAAAATCAAATGAACTAAAAGTTCATCAGAGAACACACACAGGAGAGAAGCCTTTCTTCTGCGCTGACTGTGGAACTTGTTTCTCTCAACTTTCCCACTTAAAGTCACATGAACGTATACATACAGGGGAGAAGCCATTCTCCTGCTCTGACTGTGGAAAATGCTTCACAACATCAACTCATCTAAAAGTTCATCAGAGAACACACACAGGAGAGAAACCTTATTACTGCTCTGACTGTGGAAAAAAAATTAAAACATCAAATGAGCTGAAAATTCATCAGAGGACTCACACAGGAGAGAAGCCTTTCTTCTGCTCTGACTGTGGGGCAAGTTTCTCTCATCTGGGCACCTTAAAAACACACCAACTTATACACACCGGAGAGAAGCCTTACGTCTGCTCTGACTGTGGAAAACGTTTTAAAACATCAACTCAGCTAAAAGTTCATCAGATGACTCACACAGGAGAGAAGCCTTACGTCTGCTCTGACTGTGGAAAATGCTTCAAAACATCCACTGAGCTAAAAGTTCATCAGAGAACACACACAGGAGAGAAGCCGTATTACTGCTCTGACTGTGGAACTAGTTTCTCTAAATTTTCCCACTTAAAAACACATGAACGTATACATACAGGAGAGAAGCCATACTCCTGCTCTGACTGTGGGGCGAGTTTCTCTCGTCTGGGCACCTTAAAAACACACCAACGTATACACACAGGAGAGAAGCCTTACGTCTGCTCTGACTGTGGAAAACGTTTTAAAACATCAACTCAGCTAAAAGTTCATCAGAGAACACACACAGGAGAGAAGCCTTTCTTATGCCCTGACTGTGGAACTAGTTTCTCTCAACTTTTCAACTTAAAATCACATGAACGTATACATACAGGGGAGAAGCCATACTCCTGCTCTGACTGTGGAAAATGTTTTAAAACATCAAATGAGCTAAAAGTTAATCAGAGAACACATACAGGAGAAAAGCTTTACTCCTGTTCTAACTGTGGGGTGAGTTTCTCTCGACTGGATACCTTAAAAACACCAACATATACATGAAGGAGAGAAGCCAGACTCCTGCTCTGCCTGTGTAAAATGCTTCAAAACAGCAACTGAGCAAAATGTTGATCAGAGAACACGCGCATGAGAGAAGCCTGCTTACGTCTTCTCTGACTTTTGGGTGAGTTTCTCTCACCATAGCAACTTAACTTCTAGTTCCTCCCAAACCCGGATCCGGGAGCACCCCCCACAGTAAAAAAGCTGACTAGCATAGCCTAGCATAGCGTCACAAGTAAATACTAGCATCTAAATATCATTAAATCACAAGTCCAAGACACCAGATGAAAGATACACTTCTTGTGAATCCAGCCATCATTTCTGATTTTTAAAATGTTTTACAGGGAAGACACAATATGTAAATCTATTAGCTAACCACGTTAGCAAAAGACACCACATTTTTTTACTCCACCAGTTTTTTACTCCATCAGTAGCTATCACTAATTCGACTAAATAAAGATATATATAGCCACTAACCAAGAAACAACTTCATAAGATGACAGTCTGATAACATATTTATGGTATAGCATCTGTTTTTCTAGAAAAATGTGCATTTTTCAGGTATAAATCATAGTTTACCATTGCAGCCACTATCACAAAACTCACCAAAGCGACTAGAATAACTACAGAGAGCAACGTGTATTACCTAATTACTCATCATAAAACATTTCTTAAAAATACACAGCGTACAGCAATTGAAAGACACAGATCTTGTGAATCCAGACAATATTTCAGATTTTCTAAGTGTTTTACAGCGAAAACACAATATATCGTTATATTAGCATACCACATGAGCTAACATCACCCCAGCATTGATTTTAGGCAAAAAGAGCGATAACGTTATCACCACCAAAATATATTAATTTTTTCACTAACCTTCTCAGAATTCTTCAGATGACAGTCCTGTAACATCATATTACACAATGCATATAGAGTTTGTTCGAAAATGTGCATATTTAGCATCACAAATCGTGGTTATGCAATGTAATCAGTCAAAACATGGCATGCATTCTGGCCGGCGCCATCTTGGAAAGGCACCTAAGTTTACGATTATTTATCGATTAGATTGACAAAAAAAATACAGGTTGGACAGCTAATGAAAGATGCATTAGTTATTAATGCAACCGCTGAGTTAGATTTTTAAAATTAACGTTACTAGACATACAGTGTGCGTTACAGCCAGACTAGTGCCGCAATAATGGCCGACAAATGCGTTTACATTTTTCCACATAAATACGGAATAAAATCATAAATAGCTCTTACTTTTGGACGAGCTTCCATCAGAATCTTGGGCAAGTTGTCCTTTGTCCAAAAGAATCGTTGCTTTGTTGTAAAACGTCCTCTTCAACTTCGGAACTAGCAGCTAACAATAGCTACGTGGCACACACATGTCCAAATCCTCAAAGCGCAATACTACGAAAATTCCGAAAATAGCAATATACTCGCATAAACTGATATAAATCGGTTTAAAATAACTTCGTTATGATGTTTCTAACACTTATATCGAATTAAATCACAGACGGATATATCTTATGCCGATAACGAGAGCTTTTGAGCATGCCATTCTGATGTCCTCTCTTGCGCCTTGACGAGCGTCCAAAAGAACGGACATGTCACTCCATGGCCTTTTATAAACTCTGAGAAATACGTAGAGACTCCATTCCACTTCTCATTGGTTACTGACATCCAGGGGAAGGCGGGTGCAGTTCATTTCGACCCATAGGGCACACACAGAGCTTTAAACTGATCTGAGAACAGAGCCTAGATTTCTGACCTTCGCATGTCCTGTCATGATTTTCGCTGTAGAAAGAGTTCTGGTTCACCCACAGACATAATTCAAACGGTTTTAGAAACTAGAGATTGTTTTCTATCCAATAGTAATAATAATATGCATATTGTACGAGCAAGAATTGAGTACGAGGCAGTTTAATTTGGAAATGTAAAAAAATAAATAGTGCTAACAGCTCCCCCTATTGACAAAAGGTTAACACACCAATGTATACACACAGGGGAGAAGCCTTACTCCTGCTCTGTGGAGGGGTGGGCGTGTAAGTCAAACGTCTAGCCAAAGGCTGCGTGTTTGAATCTCATCAAGGAGGACTTTAGCATTTTAGCTAATTAGCAACTTTGCAACTTCTTACTACTTTTTAGCTATGTTAGCATGTTAGCTTAGCATGCAACTACTTAGCATGTTAGCTAACCTTTCCCCTAAACCCATTTAACTCTACCTTAAACCCCTCACCCCTAACCTAGCTAACGTTAGCAACAACAAATTGGAATTCGTAACATATCATACATATTACAAGTTCGTAACATATTGTATGAATAGCAATGCGTAAAATAACATACGAATTGTAATTCATAACATACGATACGTCCTACAAGTCGTATTATACTGAACAACAATCTAAACGCAACAATTTCAAAGATTTACAGTTTGTATAAGGAAATCAGTCAATTGTAATAAATGAGGCCCTAATCTATGGATTTCACATGACTGGGCAGGGGCTCAGGCATGGGTGGGACTTGGGAGGGCATAAGCCCACTTGGGAGCCAGGCCCAGCCAATCAGCATGAGTTTTTCCCCACAAAAGGTCTTTATTACAGACAGAAATACTACTCAGCCCCCTCCCAGACAATCCTGCAGGTGAAGAGGTCCTGGGCTGTCGTGGTTACATGTGATCTGCAGTTGTGAGGCCGGTTGGATGTACTGCCAAATTCTCTAAAAGGACGTTAGAGGTGACTTATGGTAGAGATATAAATATTGAGTTCTCTGGCAACAGCTCTGGTGGACATTCCTGCAGTCATCATGACAATTGCACATTCCCTGAACTTGAGACAACTGTGACATTGTGTTGTGTGGCCTTTTATTGTCCCCCAGCACAAGGTGCACCTGTGTAATGATCATCCTGTTGGTGGATGGATTATCTTGACAAAGGCTGAAATGCTTACTAACAGGGATATAAACAAAGTTGTGCACAACATTTGAGAGACCAATAGGACACACCGAATTTTATCCTAACTTTCACTGAATATCAATTACATAATATTACATTGTTCCTTTTGGTAAGTCTTTTCAGACAGAAACAGCAAACCTTTCAATACGGTTAAATAATTAATTCCCAAATGAGGGATCAATGCAGGTAATGAAAACTAAAGCTGAATAATATTCATCAAGGAGTGAAACTGAAATGCAAATCTCCATGGAGGGCTGCAGGATGAGTCTGGCAGGGAGCAGAACGGTGAAGCCTGGTAAACATCTTTCTTTTTTTTCACTAATCAGCTCATGTCTCCCCCAAGGGGGATGAGAGACATTAGCTTTTTGTGCATATGGAACATTGCTGGAATTTTTTATTTCAGTTCATGAAACCAACACTTTACATGTTTAGTTTATATTTTAGTTCAGTTTATATTGGTAGGCCAATGTAATGTAACCTACTAAATGAGTGGCACGGATGTTTTTGTAATATATAATACGTTTTGCTCTGAGACCAGGTTGTCCCTCTGCAGTATTCTGTGGGAATGAGTTAGTAGACACTTTTTTTTATTGAGCCTTTACTTAACTAGGCAAGTCAGTTACGAACAAATTCTTACTTACAATGCTGGCTTAAGAACAGTGGGTTAACTGCCTTGTTCAGAGGCAGAACGACAGATTTTTACCTTACCAGCTCGGGGATTCAATCTAGCAACATTTTGGTTACTGGCCAAACGCTCTAACCACTAGGCTACCTTCCGCCCCTAACATGTATCAGATAGAGATGGTGTGATGATCACTTTTCACCATTAGTTTGGGGGGATTATTTTACAACTTTATTTAATGATACACAGTTTATGAAATGAATCCATGTGTTTATTAATTGTCTTTAAAACTAGATGAGTTATTTTACTGATCATGAATGTGTTTGGATAACTGCATTGAAGCAAATTTGATTGATCTGCCAATGAAAAATAAAGTACATGAATATGTACTGGTCAACCTCTTCTTCTCTTTAGTATTCAGTTCTTCATATTAGATCTGACAGTATGAATGGTTCTTATGGTTGTATTCAGTTCTTCATATTAGATCTGACAGTATGAATGGTTCTTATGGTTGTATTCAGTTCTTCATATTAGATCTGACAGTATGAATGGTTCTTATGGTTGTATTCAGTTCTTCATATTAGATCTGACAGTATGAATGGTTCTTATGGTTGTATTCAGTTCTTCATATTAGATCTGACAGTATGAATGGTTGTTATGGTTGTATTCAGTTCTTCATATTAGATCTGACAGTATGAATGGTTGTTATGGTTGTATTCAGTTCTTCATATTAGATCTGACAGTATGAATGGTTGTTATGGTTGTATTCAGTTCTTCATATTAGATCTGACAGTATGAATGGTTGTTATGGTTGTATTCAGTTCTTCATATTAGATCTGACAGTATGAATGGTTCTTATGGTTGTATTCAGTTCTTCATATTAGATCTGACAGTATGAATGGTTGTTATGGTTGTATTCAGTTCGTCATATTAGATCTGACAGTATGAATGGTTCTTATGGTTGTATTCAGTTCTTCATATTAGATCTGACAGTATGAATGGTTGTTATGGTTGTATTCAGTTCTTCATATTAGATCTGACAGTATGAATGGTTGTTATGGTTGTATTCAGTTCTTCATATTAGATCTGACAGTATGAATGGTTGTTATGGTTGTATTCAGTTCTTCATATTAGATCTGACAGTATGAATGGTTGTTATGGTTGTATTCAGTTCTTCATATTAGATCTGACAGTATGAATGGTTCTTATGGTTGTATTCAGTTCTTCATATTAGATCTGACAGTATGAATGGTTGTTATGGTTGTATTCAGTTCTTCATATTAGATCTGACAGTATGAATGGTTCTTATGGTTGTATTCAGTTCTTCATATTAGATCTGACAGTATGAATGGTTGTTATGGTTGTATTCAGTTCTTCATATTAGATCTGACAGTATGAATGGTTGTTATGGTTGTATTCAGTTCTTCATATTAGATCTGACAGTATGAATGGTTGTTATGGTTGTATTCAGTTCTTCATATTAGATCTGACAGTATGAATGGTTGTTATGGTTGTATTCAGTTCTTCATATTAGATCTGACAGTATGAATGGTTGTTATGGTTGTATTCAGTTCTTCATATTAGATCTGACAGTATGAATGGTTGTTATGGTTGTATTCAGTTCTTCATATTAGATCTGACAGTATGAATGGTTCTTATGGTTGTATTCAGTTCTTCATATTAGATCTGACAGTATGAATGGTTCTTATGGTTGTATTCAGTTCTTCATATTAGATCTGACAGTATGAATGGTTCTTATGGTTGTATTCAGTTCTTCATATTAGATCTGACAGTATGAATGGTTCTTATGGTTGTATTCAGTTCTTCATATTAGATCTGACAGTATGAATGGTTCTTATGGTTGTATTCAGTTCTTCATATTAGATCTGACAGTATGAATGGTTGTTATGGTTGTATTCAGTTCTTCATATTAGATCTGACAGTATGAATGGTTCTTATGGTTGTATTCAGTTCTTCATATTAGATCTGACAGTATGAATGGTTGTTATGGTTGTATTCAGTTCTTCATATTAGATCTGACAGTATGAATGGTTCTTATGGTTGTATTCAGTTCTTCATATTAGATCTGACAGTATGAATGGTTCTTATGGTTGTATTCAGTTCTTCATATTAGATCTGACAGTATGAATGGTTGTTATGGTTGTATTCAGTTCTTCATATTAGATCTGACAGTATGAATGGTTCTTATGGTTGTATTCAGTTCTTCATATTAGATCTGACAGTATGAATGGTTCTTATGGTTGTATTCAGTTCTTCATATTAGATCTGACAGTATGAATGGTTGTTATGGTTGTATTCAGTTCTTCATATTAGATCTGACAGTATGAATGGTTGTTATGGTTGTATTCAGTTCTTCATATTAGATCTGACAGTATGAATGGTTGTTATGGTTGTATTCAGTTCTTCATATTAGATCTGACAGTATGAATGGTTGTTATGGTTGTATTCAGTTCTTCATATTAGATCTGACAGTATGAATGGTTGTTATGGTTGTATTCAGTTCTTCATATTAGATCTGACAGTATGAATGGTTCTTATGGTTGTATTCAGTTCTTCATATTAGATCTGACAGTATGAATGGTTGTTATGGTTGTATTCAGTTCTTCATATTAGATCTGACAGTATGAATGGTTGTTATGGTTGTATTCAGTTCTTCATATTAGATCTGACAGTATGAATGGTTCTTATGGTTGTATTCAGTTCTTCATATTAGATCTGACAGTATGAATGGTTCTTATGGTTGTATTCAGTTCTTCATATTAGATCTGACAGTATGAATGGTTGTTATGGTTGTATTCAGTTCTTCATATTAGATCTGACAGTATGAATGGTTCTTATGGTTGTATTCAGTTCTTCATATTAGATCTGACAGTATGAATGGTTGTTATGGTTGTATTCAGTTCTTCATATTAGATCTGACAGTATGAATGGTTGTTATGGTTGTATTCAGTTCTTCATATTAGATCTGACAGTATGAATGGTTGTTATGGTAGTATTCAGTTCTTCATATTAGATCTGACAGTATGAATGGTTGTTATGGTTGTATTCAGTTCTTCATATTAGATCTGACAGTATGAATGGTTGTTATGGTTGTATTCAGTTCTTCATATTAGATCTGACAGTATGAATGGTTGTTATGGTTGTATTCAGTTCTTCATATTAGATCTGACAGTATGAATGGTTGTTATGGTAGTATTCAGTTCTTCATATTAGATCTGACAGTATGAATGGTTGTTATGGTTGTATTCAGTTCTTCATATTAGATCTGACAGTATGAATGGTTGTTATGGTAGTATTCAGTTCTTCATATTAGATCTGACAGTATGAATGGTTGTTATGGTAGTATTCAGTTCTTCATATTAGATCTGACAGTATGAATGGTTGTTATGGTAGTATTCAGTTCTTCATATTAGATCTGACAGTATGAATGGTTGTTATGGTTGTATTCAGTTCTTCATATTAGATCTGACAGTATGAATGGTTGTTATGGTTGTATTCAGTTCTTCATATTAGATCTGACAGTATGAATGGTTGTTATGGTTGTATTCAGTTCTTCATATTAGATCTGACAGTATGAATGGTTGTTATGGTTGTATTCAGTTCTTCATATTAGATCTGACAGTATGAATGGTTGTTATGGTTGTATTCAGTTCTTCATATTAGATCTGACAGTATGAATGGTTGTTATGGTTGTATTCAGTTCTTCATATTAGATCTGACAGTATGAATGGTTCTTATGGGCTGAGTGCCTGGAGTATTTTTGTATGACTACAGTCAGGAGTTCTCTCTGACCCTGTGATGTCACCAGTACATTCATCTTAAGATAGCCAGGTGAGACAACCACATATCACAGTAAATACATTTCTCCTCAATTAGTCAGTGTCACATTATTATTATTATTTTGGGGGGATACTCTTTAAAGATGTAGGGTTTCGGGCAGATGGGCAGGGACTCTGCTGTCCTACCATCAGAGGGAAGCTGGTGCCACCATTGGGGTGCCAGGACAGAGAAGTGCTTAGACTGGACTGAGAGGGAGCTTGACCTCCTGTAGCAGTGGGACGGCCATGAGACCAGAGGTGGCAGAACTGAGTGCTCGGGTTGGGATACAGGGTTTGAGCATCGCCTGAAGGTAGAGATGGGGCTGTTCCTCTTGCTGCACCGTAAGTAAACACCATTGTCTTGTAGTGGATGTGAGCTTCGACTGGAAGCCAGTGGAATGTACGGAGGAGCAGGGTGACATGGGGGAACTTGGGAAGGTTAAACATCCAGATGGACTGCAGTGTTCTAGATAAGTTCAGTGGCGACCCATCATTCAGGGCAGGTGGGCCACCTGTTTTGAGCCCCACAGTTTTAGTGATAAAAAAATGATCTGTTTGCAAACAATGTAAAAAACATGTAATTGAGTTGTTAATATGTTAGTATACAAACATGGTCTCTTTTTCGTTTTCTTGAGTTAGGCAGCTCAAATGCAGGTCTTTCAGCCTAGCTCATTGCTTTCTGTGGAGGTGGGGCAAGCCAGCAGAAAATACGGAGCGTTGTGCCGTGATTGGCTCAGTGTTCTGTCATTCATGGGGACAATGCGTCACTGCCAAGTCTAAGGGTAGAACTTGAAAATTCAAGCCCCTTGGGTGCTGCCATAGAGTTACATTAGAAGTGCCCATCCAAGAAGGCTCAAGGTCATTGTCCACAGATAAAATAACGTCAAATCATGTGATATCTACAGTCGCTTTGATTGGACTGATCATGTCAACATCTTACTTTCAAAATCTGAGCTAGCAGTCATCATCATGAATCAAGTTGACAATCTACTGGCAAATCCTTTTTAATCTTTGTCATATGAAGAGAAATAATGAGAAATTATAGATAAAACGTATCGGTGCTCATCGGCCATTGGACAAACATTACACAACAAGTTGGAAATGGCGAATTCAACAATGAGTGGTTTGGAAGGAATCAGTGGCTAACTGCAAGCATTGCAAAGCAATCATTAGCCTGCTATTCAGTGGAGTGGCTCTGTGGTCCCAAGTCGAAGATTAAGGGGCTCTTTTCCTCGTTTAAAATTGTAAACATTCAACATTGGCCCTGCTGTCAATGAAGCTTGATTTGTGCCGCGCTCAAAACAACTTAACTCGGTACTGCAAAATCTGACTTGAGTGAGTTCAAGACAACTGGGAACTCGGGGAAAAACAAGCTACGACTGGGAAAATTTGTTTTAAACTTTCATCCAACTCGGAATTGTAAATTGGGAACTCGGGCCTCTTTCTACAGCTACGACCTGAAGATCACTGACGTCATCATGATTCCATTATTTTTACCTTCGAGTTCCCAGTTGTCTTGAAAGCACCATAAATCCAGAGAATGCCAGACTTTGATGACAAAGTTTGATGACAAAATATGCCCACGAAGGACTGCCGTGCCACCTTCCTGTTCAAGTGAGCACAGCATAACAAGGTGAGTCCAAAAATGTCTTGTCTGCTGCTGCATTAATGATGTAATATGCCAGGGAGATATGTATACTGTAGCTAAGAAAGTAATAGTAGTGTATGTTGTGTAGTAAAATGTTAGTAGCCCATGTGCCTCACCCTAATAATTTGGTCTATTTTCACCTCTTCATTTTGTCTCCTGTTCTGACTTGGTGGTTCACATGTAGCCTATAACCTGTTTTTGAGAAATGTAATCATTGAATATTGTAAGAATTTTCATTGTCTGCGTGTCTGCCCTTTTATTTATCCTACGGTTCTGACTGGTCGTACAGGGAGAACACTGTAAGAACGGTCCATGTTCTGAATTCTGTTGCTTTGTATTTCAAAAGGACTGCACAAATAGTTATATTGACTACGTCCATCGTAGCTCGCTCATTAATGTCTTATTCGAAATTACAGATTTTCTCTTATCCGCTTTACATCCCCTTGTGCCATAGTTTGTACATCTCAATTGTCAGTAGAAACCACATTTGTTTAAGTAAGTCAGCCATGTTTTTTTTTAAAGCAGTAAATGAGGCTGAATGAACTGTTTCGTTACCAGACAAGGCTCCGTTGATAGCCAGGTGTAGCAGTGGTAAGTTGTTGGGACTATGCTGTTGGGTCAGCTTTATGTAACAGTTTGTGGGCACCGTTTCAGTGCAATTAATGTATTGTTTAGTGTCTTGTTGTGTCGTGGCTTTGCTGGCAATGCATCCCACTTTTAATTTTTTATTTTATTTAATCTTTATTTATCTAGTCAAGTCAGTTAACAACAAATAGTTATTTAAAATGGCGGCCAAACCCGGACGATGCTGGGCTAAGTGTGCTCTTCCCTATGTAATTCCCTTAAGCCCTTAAAATGTTTGCGCCCAACGTGGGACAGGAGTTTGACGGCACAAGCGGGGAGCCCAGCCAACAGAGATTTGAGAAATGTTTTTGTTCTCTTCCCCAGATCTGTGCCTCGCCACAAACCTGTCTCGAAGCTCAACAGACTATTTCTTTGATTTCATTGCTTGGTTTTTGCTCTGACTTGCACTGTCAACTGTGGGACCATATATAGACAGGTGTGATCCTTTTCCAATCATGTCCAATCATTTGAATTTACCACAGGTGGATTCCAGTCAAGTTATAGAAACATCTCAAGGATGATCAATGGAAACAGGATGCACTTGAGCTCAATTTCGAGTCTGAGCAAAGGGTCTGAATAATAAATAAGGTGTTCATTTTTATATATTTGCAAAATTTTCTAAAAACCTGTTTTCACTTTGTCATTATGGGGTATAGTGTGTATATTGATGAGGGGGAAAAAAAATGCATTTAATCAATTTTCGAATAAGTCTGTAACTTAACAAAATGTGGAAAAAGTCAAGGGCTCTTATATAATGCCCTGTATATGCTTCAAACTACAGATGTAAGGTTCTGAAATGGTAAACACAATGACATAATGGAAAATGCATGTTCAATGGTTATCTCTGTATTAGTATTACTAACATTAAAACACCTAGGTAGATCAGTGGTTATCTCTGTATTAGTATTATCTCTGTTTTACCCACGTTAACCACCGCTCTACCTAGGTGTTTTAACGTGGGTAAAACAGAGATAATACTAATACCGAGACAACCACTGATCTACCTAGGTGTTTTAATGTTGGTAATACTAATAGAGACAACCACTGCTCTACCTAGGTGTTTTATCTCGGTATTAGTATTATCTCTGTATTACCCACATTAAAACACCTAGGTAGAGCAGTGGTTATCTCTGTATTAGTATTATCTCTGTATTACCCACATTAAAACACCTAGGTAGAGCAGAGAGGACAGAGCATGTGGCTTTGTAACACACAGGTGTTTCATCTCCACACTGGGATGATTTTAACAGTGCAACGCCACACAGGCCTCATGCCGCTCAGGTAGGAGAGTACCAGAAATAAAATAATAAAAAAACACAAAACTAATGAAGGAACACACAGTCACCAACAATATATCCCTGGCGTCAATAGTTTCAACTGGCTCAGCTCGCTGTTACAGTACAGCACCACCAAATTCCATTTATTAAGTAACCATCTGTCTTATGTAACCATAAAAACGTAACATACCATACTCTTTTGAGAGTTCCAGATTTATATTTACTATGTTACATCTAGTCTATGAGATGAGGCTGCTCCTTAACCTACATTATGCACACGCAGGTCAAGAGGTGTGTTTTCCTTTCAACATCTGCATGTGGCATAAGCTCACCCACCTCACTGCATGAATTTAAAATAGTTAATAACTTTGGCTGTGAGTGATGGGAAAAAATCTGACTCTAAGGCAATTACTTGAATAATTCAATGAATGTTTTGTTAACAAACTTGATGATAAAAATGTTTTTTTAAATGTGACTTCGCTATGGGGCCATCAATGGGAATTTGGCCGTGCTTCAGCTGAACTGCAGTACGGAAAATGCCCTCTGAGCACAGTGGAAAGCATGCTTATAGACTGGAAGCCTGCCCCCTTGATCCGAGAAGGGTGTAATTGCAGACCGCAATTAGGGGCGTTCTCTGATATCGGGTGTTTCATGAAATCAAGTTTACACCAATTGATGCTCCCCATTGGTCCGTGGCCGTTTCTTTTGCGTTGGGGACAACAGTTGTTGACAAATGTAGCATTGTAGCTAAACCATAACCCTTTTCCTAACCTTAATCTCAGTCTCCTAACCGCCATGTTAATTATCATAACCTGACACGTTAGTTTTCCAAACCTGCATGGTAAACAAATCCCTAACCCTCACCCTTTTCCTAACCTTAACCTCAGTCTCCTAACCTGCCACGCTAATTCACCTAACCTGCCACTTTAATTGTCCTAACCTGCCACTTTAATGATCCTAACCTGCCACTTTAATTATCCTAGCCTGTTATGTATGCTATGCGCCTAGTTAAATAAATATATATTTTTTTTACCAAATAGTCTCCATCAGTTTCATAACACCAGTTCTGACCAATGGCATGTATCCATTTTTCTTATTTATGGGAACATCCACATCAAGAAACTGTACAGTAGTTCTCCTGGGAGGCGCGGGAAATAGTTGAAAGAGCGATTGGTGCTGAGGAAGCTATGGCAGTGGATGCCCCGCAACCTGTTGAGATTCATAACGTCGTTCACCAGTTGAAGGATACCGATTCTAAAGATTAATTGTACGTGCTGCTGAAAGGTTTTTGGGAGTTCAGGAATTAACATTGGAAGCATTGCAGGCAGTGGTGGAAAAATACCCATTTGTCATACTTGAGTAAAAGTAAAGATACTTGAGTCCTTTCCTATCAAGGTAAAAGTGAAAGCCACCCAGTAAAATACTACTTGAGTAAAAGTCTAAAAGTATTTAGTTTTTTATTTATTCTATTTTATTTCACCTTTATTTAACCAGGTAGGCAAATTGAGAACACGTTCTCATTTACAATTGCGACCTGGCCAAGATAAAGCAAAGCAGTTCGACACATACAACAACACATAGTTACACATGGAGTAAAACAAACATACAGTCAATAATACAGTGAAAAATAAGTCTATATACAATGTGAGCAAGTGAGGTGAGATAAGGGAGGTGAAGGCAAACAAAATATATATATAAATAAATAAAAATATAAAAAGGCCATGGTGGCGAAGTAAATACAATATAGCAAGTAAAAAATAAAATAATAATAATAAAAATAAAAAATAAAAACACTGGAATGGTTGGTTTGCAGTGGAAGAAAGTGTAAAGTAGAGATAGAAATAATGGGGTGCAAAGGAGCAAAATAAATAAATACAGTAGGTAAAGAGGTAGATGTTTGGGCTAAATTATAGATGGGCTATGTACAGGTGCAGTAATCTATGAGCTGCTCTGACAGCTGGTGCTTAAAGCTAGTGAGGGAGATAAGTGTTTCCAGTTTAACATATACATAAGTATCAAAAGTAAATGTAATTGCTAAAATATACTTACATATCAAAAGTAAAAGTACAAAACATTTCTAATTTATTATATTAAGCAAACCAGACAGAACGATTTTATTGTAGTTTAAATGTAAGGGGCACACTCCAACACTCAGACATAGCGTGCGTTCCTAAATTCGCTCTGGCTATATACTCCGATTTCAATGCACTCTCGTCTGAGTGTGCCAGAGGGCTTAATAACTGATGATAAACGAACGCTCAACACCCCTTGAATACGGCCGGTGTCAGTAAACTTCGTCAAAAAAAGCGTAATTAAATTGTTGCCTGCAGCACAGTTAATGCTCTGGATAACACGAACACAGCCTAACCAGCTCTGCTAAGGCGAGTAAAATGGTCAGAGTTCTCTCATTTGTACTGGAAGTAGCTAGCAAGCTAGCCAATGTTAACCAGTTAGCTTGGATGCTTGACTGCCGTTGTGAGGTCAGAACGCTTGAATCAACCCTACTCCTCCGCCAGAGCGTCCAGTGTGGCTCTGAACGCCCCGAGAGCGATACGAACTGACAATCTGACAACGCTCTGAATTTACGAACGCCCAAGCGCACTCTGACACTCCAGATTGAATTTAAGATCACGCCCATAATTTACAAACAGAGCATTTGTGTTTAGTTAGTCCGACAGATCAGATGCAGTAGGGATGCGTGAATTGACATTTTTTCCTGTCCTGCTAATCATTCAAAATGTAACGAGTACTTTTGGGTGTCAGGGAAAATGTATGGAGTAGAAAGTACATTATTTTATTTAGGAATGTAGTGGAGTAAAAGTAGAAGTTGTCAAAAATATCAAAAGTAAAGTACAGATACCACAAAAAACTACTTACGTAATACTTAAAATATTTGTACTTAAGTACTTTACATCACTGATTGCAGGGAATACTGACTAAAGATGTTCCTCCCTACGAGGCCCATGAGACTGTGTAGGGATGTGATGTGAATTAGACTGTGACTGAAGGAGTGGGAAGTTATTATTTATCTATTTTTGTATTTTGTTTTGATGTCGTTGTCCCCCCCCCCCCCCCCTTTCCGCATTGGACGTGTATCTTTTTCTACACTTTACTAACCGTACAGTAGGTGGCGGCAGAGACGTTATATTTGTGTAAATGTCAGTATTCCAGAGAAGAAGATGGCGCTGTTGCACTGTCGAAGTGTGGAACAGGAAGTTCCGGGTAGAAAACGACAGAACTGTGTTATGTCGATAGTGGTTGTGTCCGTTTCAAATGTATCATTGTAGGTATGTAATAGCATGTTTAAACTTTCTAATGTCGAAAGAATATATAACATGCTAGGTAACAAATCCGTCAAGGTATTTTCACGTCTGAATTGTATGTGTTATTTTGAGGTCTAACCGAGTGAGTGAAGAACGTGATTAAAAACGATTTTACAAGTCACATAGATAGACTGGGTTTATCTGAGTGTATGTACATAACTTCGTCAAAGTCATTTCATAAGGATTCCACTTATTTGAGTTAGTTTTTACATGTTCTTGGTTTTGTGTAAAATGTTGTTTATGAACTGGTAAATAGCCTCGTCCGAACCATCCTGATCTCGCGAGTTTACATACACTGTTTCGTTAATGTACGCTCGCGAGATCAGGGTGATTCGGACGAGGCTAGTCAAATGGCGGCTTCAATGGTTTCGGTCGTCTTTCTAGGAGTTTGCTCGTGGTGGCGACATGAGGCTGTGTGATGGAGTGTCAAAATAGAGGGAAGTTATCCTTCACCATTTGGAGAGTGAGGCCAACTGCATGGAATGGCGTCGATTAATGCAGATGAATCGGAGCACGTATCAAACTCATTCCATGGAGGACCAAGTGTCTGCGGGTTTTCGCTCCATCCTTGTACTTGATTAATTAATTAAGGTCACTAATTAGAAAGGAACTCCTCTCATCTGCTTGTCTAGGTTTTAAATGAAATGAAAGAACTAAAACCTGGGAGGCTCGGCCCTCAATGGAATGAGTTTGACACCCCTGAAACAATGGAAATGGAGAGAGAGTTTGAGAAGCAACAACTGTCCTGGAATGCGATCAATTTTGGGGGACAGTTGTGATGATATGGAGCGGGAGGATGAGGGTCTAGTATATGAATGGTCTGTAGTGGAAGAACAGAGATAATGATACTGGAAGCAGTGGCGCATGTAGTATAGAAACTCTAAAGAGGCCCAAGGTAGGGAGCTAGAGTAATAATGTGTCACAGTGGAAAGTTGGGATGGTGTTTGAGGAGACCACAGGGCCTCATTTACACCCTATCTGATTAACCAAGGCCATAAAAAGAGAGGTGAAGTAAAACTGGGCCGCATCCGTGTAAATGAGAACGTGTTCTGAACTAGCCTACCTGGTTAAATAAAGGTGAAATAAAACTTGGTAGATTGTTAATATCTTGTGCTAGTCAGGTTCAGCAAGGGAAGATTCTTCAATTGAAAAATCATATTGGGATGAAGCTTAACCTTT